>NC_059200.1:42152571-42507571 GCF_020615455.1 Coregonus clupeaformis
ATGTAAGAAATTTCCACCAGTTTTGGTGGGATGGAGTTTTGGCTTGCCTGGTGACATCACCAGGCTGTAAATTAGTTAATAGACCAATAGGAGGGAGAGTTCCAAACCTCTCCGCTAATAACAGCTATTTTTCATTTTTCCCCTCCCCACTCAGACCACTTCCAGACAGTCCTAGCAAAATTCTTCCTTGAGAAATTGCTCTTTACCTTGAAGCTATTTTTTTATATATATATATTTTTACCATTTTAATTTAAAACAATCACAGTAAGGTACTTAATTGTTACTCAGAAATGATTTGATATTGAGATAAAAACAGCCTTTAACTAAATACTTATTCTATTTTGTTGCAGAGTATCCCAGAGAGGAAGCACTTCATCCGGGCTGGAAGGCCTGCAGTGGGTCTGGTGGACCGCAAACCTCCTCCTCTCGACTCCTGGGTCTGAGGCTGGCAGAAGGGATTATAGTGCAGGTAAATTACATTTCACTTAACTATTTTAGGATTGATGTTTTACTCATTGGTGTGATACACATGTTCATTGCTTTTGCTATTGGGTGTCATAGATGACGAAAATATTTGTCATTGACCTTTGTCTTTTTTGTTTTGTTTACAGGAGAAATGATAGTAAAAGAGGAAGTGAAACATCAACATTTGTGGAGGTCATTGTGGTGTTTATTCTTTAGACGGACATTCTGTAGGTCAGTTCACCATTCAGGACAACATGGTTATTCTCCCTCCAGCAAATCAGAATGGAGTAAATATAGGATCTTACATTTACATGTTCAAAGTGTTATTCAAACTCTGGCTATAGTTGAACAGAACCTCTATACTATATTTTACACATACTGGACAGTGGGATGAGTGGAGTGACACAGCTGAATGTAGTGCAGGACGAAAAATACAAAACTAACACTTTCTATGAAATTAGGATTTGTCAAAACCTTTTTTTTTTTTTTTACCTGCCCTATTCCTCCAGTATTCACATACTGTGTTGTTTCACTCCTGCAAATTGTGCATTACTTTCATGTGAGAGACTAGTTGGAAATGGGATTGTAAATGTGTAATAAAATATTAATATTCTAAATGAAGGCATTTATATTGTAATATTCATGTTATTTATTAACAGTTGTGAACGTTATCTTGTAACCAAAAATGGAATGGATACGTTAACATTATACTATACTAAGTAATAGTGCCATTTTATCATGATGAATTAGCTTTATGCAGTTTGTTCTTGCATCGCGATGTTGAATTGAAAATGTACGCAAATAAAATCCATAATTTCTCAACGTTGTATGGAATTCATTTATAATTTCTGTTCTCGTCTCTTTCTGTTAGGACAAGGGCGAGGGGTGTATTCCACATAGAGTTTGATAGGGAATGTATCATTGACGCAGCATGTTGCTTAGCAGTTGTCCTGTGGTTATTTTACTTTCAGCTCCATATGATCGCTGTCTTGCTAAACTAGTGCTGGAACAGAGAAGAGAAACATGAATGAAATGAAGGGTGTGTTCGTAAATGCACTATAGAGTGCCAGAGTATTCTCGGAGTGCGCTCTGGGCGTTCGTAAATTTAGAGCGTTGTCAGATTGTCCATTCGTACATTCAGAGCTCACACTGGACGTTCTGGCCGAGGAGTAGGGTTGATTCGAGCGTTCTGACCTCACAACGGCAGTCAAGCACCCAAGCAAACTGTCTAAAGTTGGCTAGCTTTCTAGCTACTTCCAGACACAAGTTAGAGAACACCTCACTCTGACCATTTTACTCGCCCTAGCAGAGCTGGTTAGGCTGTTTTCATGTTATCTAGATGCGTCGGTGACTAACTGAGCTGCTGGCAACAATTTAATGCCGACGTTTACTGACACCAGTCATATTCAACGGGTGTTGCGCGTTCGTAAATTCGTCAGTTATTCTGCGCCCTGGCACACTCAGGTGAGAGTGCTCTGAAATCGGAGTAAAAGCCAGAGTAAATTTACGAAGTGTGCAGCAAGTTCGAAAAGCAGCTGGAGCATAATGCATTTTTAAAAAATATTTCTGCCGTTGATGATGTCACTTCTTTGTTTACTTCAGCCAATGAATGCCACATTTGTTACAAGATGAAACCAAAATATACTCAGCCAAAGGTAAAATAAAATAAATAAAAAGTACCTACGTTTGAACACAAGACTCTAGTTCAGCGCATCGGTTTAGCTAACAGCTTGCAAGCAACACATTGCTGTCCACCCAAAATTGGATGGTAGTTATCAATAAATCTCGTGTGGCTAGCTAACTTCTTAATGTTATCTGAATTGCGCTAGCTAGCAGGCAAGAGCTAACTATGTTAACTAAAGAGTGAATCTTGAATGCAGTCTTTCAATCATACGTTTAAAAAAGAAATGATTAGCTAACTAATAATGCTGGAAAAAGTTTAAGAAAAACACTGCTTTTTTCTTAGGTTCCAGAAGGAGGGAGGAGACAATGCGAGGGAATGTTCACATTTAGCTGGTGAGGACTTTAAAGAATTTCTAAGACTATTAGCTAGCTACAGTAGCTAGACAATCTAACTTAATACATGTCTATTTTGACATCTAGCTCTTCTGACATTTAAACCTATTTATTCAGCATTTCCTGCTCCCAAGAGATGGTGGCTCCCTATCCCGCTCTGTCAGGGATCTGCAGTTACTTAGCTCCAGCTCCGAAGAAGATGACGACAAATCATCCAGCTTTGAGCCACCCCTGCTTACCTCACCCGCCGCTATCAGAAAAGTTTGAAATGGTACCAGGCCATGCGCAGCGAGAAGAAGACCAAACATCATAAGAAGAAGCTTGAGCAGCTTTGTGATAAGGTAAGCCCTATGCTTAGTATTTGCTCAATCCATACATTTTAAAGGCCTTTAAAAAAAGGTCCAGGCTAACAGGAACTATGAGAGGAAGTGAGTTTGTCAACAAAATCTGAATATAATCGATTTTATTGTTTTCTCTGACTTTTTCCCCATTATGAGACATCAGAAGGGCCTCATGCTGAAAGACGTAGGGACTTTATTCTACAACATTTGAGACATAAAAAATAATTATAGTAATTTTAATGCAATGTCAATGGGTACTGAATATATTCCCTTCTATCTACAAATGTGATTACCTCTTTTGCAAGCTACCTCTACTAATGATTGTAATTAGGGTTACAAAATACCTGGAAATTTCAATAATTCCCTGGTTTTCCAGAAATCCCAGTTGGAGGATTCCCAGAATCAGGAGGGAATAAGCATGAAATGCCGAATCCTCCAACCAGGATTTCTGGAAAACCAGGGAATTTATTTTGCAACCCTAATTGTAATTACCTGTTCCCTGCCCTACCCTTTGTTAGCAGGACCCTCTGGTATCCAGGCGAGACCCACAGCCACTCTGGGTGCTGGGGAGGGGACGTCTGTCTTTAAACCCTACCCGGGAGGGAAGAGGAAAAGGAGCCCGTTGTCAAAGAGAGATCCCCTGCCGCCCAGCCGGGTGAAGAGATAAGACCGCCGGTCATGGCGCCGACAGCTAGACAGCAGTGCCTCAGACTCCCCACCATCTGATGCCAGCGTCATGCTCAGCCCACCCTACACCCACACCCCCTTTCTCTCCCCCACAGATACCAGTGCTCCTCCTCACCCTACTCCTCTTTCTAGCACATCTCCCAACACCCTAATACTTTCCCCTTCCTTCTCTTTCAGTATGTCTTCCAGTGCCCCTAGCACCCCAGTACGCACACAGTTATTCACCTCCAGTGCCCCTTGCACCCCACAACATGGGACCTTTCGCAGGGAGCAGAGATGGAAACTCGAGTCTGAGACTCGGACTCGAGTCACACTTAAATCGCAAAGAAAATGACTTGCGACTTGACTTAGACTCATGATCAATTGACTTGAGACTTGACTTGGACTCTAGATGAGAGACTTGTGAACAATGCAAGTCAGTACTGGGATAAGTTTTTGTTGTGCATTCTGTCAGATAACATGGAACAGGCGGCATTGTAACACAGAGATAGTAGTTTAATACAGAGGGCTGAAAAGCGTTCTAGAACGGCTGCGTCATTTGTACGTTACTGTAGTACTACAGCTAAACAATTGTAATCAGCAACAATGTCATCAGGTGGTGAGGCTTTCGTTATTACATTTGGTTACAAGAACCTGCAGTATAATGCCAGAGGCAAAAAACGAAATGCTGTTTGCAAAACTTGTGGAATTAACATTAAAGATGCATTAAAGCGCAACTACATCTAACTTCATCTGCATTTGAAAACTCACCGCGAAAGGTCAGTTAGGCTAGCTAGCTAACAACGTTACAATGTGGTTAGACTAATAATAGCCTGTTTAGCAGATGCCAGCTTGATATAGCTAGCTTTCTTGTGTGTCATCTTTTAGCTAACTGGAAATGTATTACTGTCGAATATTTCTCGAAAGGTTAATCAATCAATCAATCAATTTTATTTTATATAGCCCTTCTTACATCAGCTAATATCTCGAAGTGCTGTACAGAAACCCAGCCTAAAACCCCAAACAGCTAGTAATGCACTGTTCTGCCTGCGGCTACGAAACCCCTACCTGTCCCAGACCTGCTGTTTTCAACTCTTTAATGATCGGCTATGAAAAGCCAACTGAGAGACCTGAGCCCTAGGACCATACGTCGGGACTACCGGCCGTGGTGACTCCTTGCTGTCCCCAGTCCGCCTGGCCTTGCTGCTATTCCAGTTTCAACTGTTCTGCCTGCGGTTATGGAACCCCTACCTGTCCCAGACCTGCTGTTTTCAACTCTTAATGATCGGCTATGAAAAGCCAACTGAGATTTATTCCTGATTATTATTTGACCATGCTTGTCACTTATGAACATTTTTGAACATCTTGGCATGGTTCTGTTATAATCTCCACCCGGCACAGCCAGAAGAGGACTGGCCACCCCTCATAGCCTGGTTCCTCTCTAGGTTTCTTCCTAGGCTTTCGCCTTTCTAGGGAGTTTTTCCTAGCCACCGTGCTTCTACACCTGCATTACTAGCTGTTTGGGGTTTTAGGCTGGGTTTCTGTACAGCACTTCGAGATATTAGCTGATGTAAGAAGGGCTATATAAAATAAAATTGATTGAAATTGATTGATAGAAGCACCTGCATTAAGAGGTGGGTTGTCAGATAGCTAGGCCTACTTGTTAGCAGAGATGATTAAATTACATCTCAGCGATATGGATATCACTATGGGATTTAATATACTTTCTGTTGTAGCCTGGTCGTAGGAAGTAACTTAGTATAAAACGAGAGTTCAAAGCATGCAACTTCTTGGACATTTCTGCTGAAAAATCCCATAGACCATATATATTTGTTTGTGTCCTTGTACTTCCATCTCAAGTCAGCAACAACTATCCACCATGTTGTTCATCTGCAGGTTCACTGAATTCTGCAAAGCAAAGGTGGCCAGCGCAGGGACAGAAGGACAGAGCAGCATTGACTCATTCTTGACCACCACAGGTGTCCATGTGTACAGCCAGGGCCACCCCAGGCAGAAGGCCATAACAGAGGCTATACTGCAAGACCTGATCATTTCCTGCAACCTGCCTATGTCCTTAGTGGACAACCTTCACTTTAGGCATTTCATGTCAGTGGTAGATGACAAATATAGACCAGTAAGTAGGCCCACATTGACCAGGCGCCTGCATGACTTAACAATGAACAAAGAGGCTACAATCAAAAGTGCCCTAGAGAAGACAGAATCAGTGTCTGTCACTGTAGATATATGGACTGACAGGACCATGAGGGGCTTCATGGGAGTAACGGCCCATTACATGGCCATGGAAGAGAAAAAAACTCCCAGACTGGAGTCAGTTCTGTTGAGCTGTGATAGATTCACAGGGTCTCACACACTGGGGAAAGAATCAGTGATACATTTGAAGTAATATGTGATAATTTTGGCATAAAACATAAATTAGATTATATCATATGTGATAACGCTGCAAATATGAAAAAGGCCTTCACAGTTTGTTTCCCCAAAGCAAGCAATGATCATGATGATGATGATGATGATGTGGATAACCCCAGCCTATGGGAAGAATTTGGTGAAGAGTACAATGCTGATGTTGAAGCTATCCAAACCAACTGCAGGCAACAGCGCTTACAGTGCTTTGCCCATTCATTACAACTGGTGATTAGAGATGGACTAAAGGAAACAAAAATCATAAACAGTGTGATGGCTAAGGTAACTAAACTTTGCAGCTTACTACATACTACATGTGGTCTGAAAGAAGCATTTGAAGCTGAGTTCGGAGCCAATCGTAGTATCCCTGCTGCTGTGTCTACCAGATGGAATTCCATCCTCCGGCTTGTTAAAGCAGTCACCAATCTGAATCAACAAAGCCTCAATACTCTACTTGAGGCCCAAGGACACAAGGAGCTCTGCTTATCACCAAGGGAATGGAGCCAGCTATTGGAGCTAGTGGACATTTTGGACCCTTTTGCCAGGCCACTGACCTTACTCAGGGGGAGAAAGTGACTCTCAGTGCTGCCCTTCCTTGTGTACTGTCACTCAACTATCATCTGCAAAGTATACTGAGCACAAGTCGTCACCTAGTCAGTCTAGTAAAAGCACTGCAGCAGTCCCTCAAACGCCGATTCCAGGGGGTGTTTGTGAATGTCAGAATGGAGCACACGGATGAACAGGCAACAAAACTTCCATTTGGTGACAATGCATACATAATGGCTGCACTGCTGGACCCATCTTTCTGCCTGTTCTGGCTTGATCATGATGTCCTCATACCACATGAAGATAAAGCTGAATTGAAGGAGAGTCTGATTGGTAGGTACAATGCATTGCAACATGCAACGTTTTCTATGCCACTTGCATTCAAATAATAATGATTTGTTTTCATGTATAATGTATCCTGTTATATTCTTGATTATATACATCATTTAATGAATTTTTTTCAGACCTTGTTTTCGCTGAGTCACCGTTTGGGAGAGCAGTAGTGAAGAAGAAGAAGAAGAAGAACAACCACCTGCCAAAACCTCCAGACTGTTCTTTGGCTACCGCAACAAGATCAGCAAGAACAAAGGAGACATAAAGTAATCTGTCAGAGCAGAGATTATTCGCTACATTCAAGTATCTTCTGATGAAAATGAAGTTGATTGCTTGGATTTTTGGAGAATCCATGCGAAAGACTTTCCAAGGCTCAAGCAGGTAGCAATGACAGTGTTGGCTGTGCCTGCCACCAGTGCCCCAGTGGGGAGAGTGTTTAGTCATGGAGGCCTCATCGTGCCAGGCTCAGTGCATGAACGCTGACAAACTTGATCTTTCTGAAATGTAACCTGTCTGCAACAGAAATGTTCTCTGTCTTAGGGCACAGGATGTAATTTGCTACTTGTTACAGGAAATTGTGTTTCTGTTAAGTGTCCAGGTCAGTAAGTATATTTTAGGTAAATAGAACACTTTAGTAGTGCCGTTATTGAACAGTTGTCAGTCATTTTAGTTTACATTTATACTTGTCATTTATCTTCCCTCACCTCCAGATGTTCTGTTTGTGTGACAGAATGAAGTGAAATATAGACAATGTCTGCCACAAAATACCACGCACTTTAAAATGTTATGTTAGCTTTTGATATCCGGTACAGTTACTTTTATTCATGTAAACTGTCTACATTTTAAAAGGAAAATTAAATAGTGCCTGATGTGCTTTCTTTCATACAAGTATGGACTAATGAAGGGAGTCTATTCAAATAATTTACAAGGTTTATAGACCTAACTCACAGCAAGCAGAAAGCCATTGCCAAAAGGGACTTGTGACTTGACTTAGACTTGGCCCTAAAAGACTTGAGACTTGACTTAGACTTGGCCCTAAAAGACTTGAGACTCGACTTGGACTCTACCCCAAAGACTTGTGAACATATCTGGCAGGGAGTCAACATTCCACACCAGGAGCGACATCTCAGGAAATAGGACTACATGTTGTGGGCTGGAGAGCTGTCCACCAGCAGCTGAAGGGACAGTAACCATTGCCAACCCTAAAGTCTTAGTAACCATTCCTAAAGCTAGATGTCAAGTAGCTATATGTCACACT
Source organism: Coregonus clupeaformis (assembly GCF_020615455.1). Classification (NCBI taxonomy): domain Eukaryota; kingdom Metazoa; phylum Chordata; class Actinopteri; order Salmoniformes; family Salmonidae; genus Coregonus; species Coregonus clupeaformis. Next base: position 42,160,618 of record NC_059200.1, read on the forward strand.
CCATGCCCAGACATGTTCAATATTAAAGAGGATACAGCGAAGATAGATGATTCTGAGATGAGAATGAGCAGTGAAATGAAGAAGACTTCAACGCCAAAGAAAATGACTGAGAAATGTTCTTCTGCCATAGCTACAACTTCCGTATCATCACATGCCAGTCCCACTCTGAAAGAATCTAAGATTCCACAAGCTGACCCGTGACTACAGAAACCAATGAAACCACCAGCCTCACCTGATGTTTCTTCAACTGAGCTAGACCGTGGGACCCCCATCCCAGGCAGTAAGCTAACACTCACCTCCATCTTTTCCTACACTTATCATTTACCACAGACCAAGAGAAGTCCACGTAAAAGCCCTAAGTCTCCATGTAATTCATCTCCTCAGTCAACTACAGAACATCAGAAACACAAGTCTTCTCAAAATAAGAAAAGTCCTAAAACCAAGACCTCTGATTCACCTAAATTAACACCTGCACCTTCTTTGTCAGAGAAGCAGACAGACAAAACTGAGTGTCATTTCAAGAAACCACTAACACCTCAGAGTGTTGTCAGTAGGAAGGCAGGCTCTGTAGTGTCACAACATGCTCTATCCACCAAAAATACCAAATCCCCAAGTGCTGGAGGGAGCCGGCCAACCGACAAGAGTTCTCCTCCCAGTGACATTCGTCTTAAAACTAGGTTCTGCTAACACAGCTTTGAGCCAAAGCTGTGATGAGTGATTTCGAAGGAGTCAGGCGCAGGAGTGTAAATCACAGAATAACAGGATTTATTCCGAAACACAGAGTTACGCAGTAATGCGTCAAAACACTCCAGTGCGCAAAACAGGTGCACTGGAAACAACAAAGCACACAGGGAAATATCCCGGCGATACAAAATACAAGGAGCTCCATCGAGCTTCTCTAACCTCCACAATAAACTATCACACACAAAGACAAGGGGGCAGAGGGAACACTTATACAGGTACTGATGAGGGGATATGAACCAGGTGTGTGTAATAAACAAGACAAAATAAATGGAATGATTTGATGAGGAGTGGCAGTGGCTAGAAGGCTGGTGACGACTAACACCGAAGCCTGCCCGAACAAGGAGAGGAGGCAGCTTCGGAGGAAGTCGTGACAAAAGCCAAAGGGGGACAGTGGGAGGAAAGAGAGACCTTCCCTTCCAAGCCTTAGAGACTTGAAGCAGGCATTTACAGCCCTTTGTCAGCCTGTAGTAGCTAAACTCTCCAGTGGATTGTCTAGGGCTCCGACTGACACACAGAGGCTGTTCAAGACCCCCTCCCCCAATACCTCCTCACACAAGATCCCCTCTCCCAAGAGGCCTCAGAGTAGAGGTCTTCACGGATCTACCCAGGATCAGAGGATCAGAGATCCGATCCAGGATCAGAGCTTGTCTATGCGGCCCACCTCCAGCACCTCCAGCACAACCAACAACCCAGAAGGGAGACCTGCAGCCTCAGCCTCAATCCTGGGCATGAGTTCAGAGCAAAAAATGAGACAAGGTTTCCAGACACCGGACACACCCAGGCCAAATAGCTACCCCCCCAAGAGCAAACCCACAGGCATTTCCCCAAACTATAGAGGTACCGGTACTCCTTTCCGGGGAAGTGAGGGGAATCTAACAACTTCCCCTACCTCTAGGGGCCTGGCAACCTCCCATGACTGTCCATCTCAGAATAAAGCCTCATATTCTGCCACACTACCACGTGAGAGGGAGAGGGAGAGAGAGAGGGAGAGACGGGAGAGGGAGAGGGAGAGACGGGAGAGGGAGAGGTGTCCTCCCTCACCCAGACACCCTCACCCAGCATGGGGCCCAGTTCCACATCCAAGCAGGGAGGGTCGTCCTAAAGAAGGCTTTAGAAAGAAAGACAAGACTACTAGAGGACAGGAGGACTTTAGAACTAAAGTCAAAATACCTTGTGCACCAACTCAAAAACCCTCTACCTCTCACAAGGGTTGGCCAAATGTACCCTCACCCTGCCAGAATCCTCCACCTGCGAGAAATGGTCCTCAGTCACACTCCAAAAAGACCAAAGGCACCCACTTACCCGCAGCTCAGATTAACTGTAAATTAATATGTATTCTGTACAAGTGAAAGAATATACATTTGTTGCTATGTAATAGTAGTCAGAGATGTTTTGCATTCTACAAAATATGTGTGTGATGGGTGAGGACATGGGTGGAAGGGAGTGTGCTATAGGGCACTTGTTTATGTATGACTGTGTGTTCATTTTGAGTAGCTACGTATCTATATTTCTGGTCTCTGTTCACTCCATACTGTAGCTAAAGTACCAGGAGAGAAGACAGACTTTCAGCACATCAGATCCCCCCCTGCCCCACAGCAGGTACCTCAGGAGCCAGCGTCCCCTCCCATGTCCCCCCCGCTACAGACCCGGCCCCAGTAGTCCGGAGCTTATCCATGCCATTGTGAGTGCCACGGGCTGCTTGGTGCCACCCACCTTCACCCCTGGTCTCTGCCCTTCACCTGAAGACCCTGGTACATCCTCCACCACTGACCCATCAGCTTTTCATTTGGACCCCAGCTAGCCCCCCTGGACTGAAGAACTACGACTCAGTCAAAGACTCAGTAGGCCTGGCCAAGGGTTCAACCCTCAGCCCCCCAACCCAACCACACCAAACTAACCTCCAGACTAGATGACACACACAGGACAGGTGAAAGGCAATTAGTGATCATGTTAGTTTCTCTCACTCTTTTTTATGCTCTAATGTAGATTTTGTTTTAAGCCTGAGTGTCCTTACCTTGAAATTAATAATTTGACAATGTGCTTTCATATTGATCCTCCTCTATACAGAGGGAAGAGAGACCTGCATAATCAATGGTACCACCAACGAGAAAGAATACAAACATGTTTACACACACTTATACAACGGGTGGTTGGTTAAAACCGCATTCCAGCCGGTGTCTATTCCACAAGTTACCACCAGCTAAATGTATGACGTTAAAATGCCTATTTACTCTATTCCAGCTGACTGCGCAATCCACTGTCTCATCAACTCAGCCAGGCACTTTAAACTTGATCTCCGCTATAAAAAGCATCTAGACATTATCTCACATTTCTTTTAGACTAACCTTTCATTTTCAACAGCAGAGATTTGTATAAACATTGCTGTCTGTCTCCGACATTTGCAACATTGTTTAAATATTCAAATTCGATCTCCTGTTGTTCCATAGTAATGAACGTGTCGGGAGACGGGACGAGACAGAAAGGCAGGCAGCGTTTCTCAGCCAGTCGAAATCATGAATCAGCTGGCATCATTTTTATGGATATATACAAAGAAATGTCAATTGAAAAAAGGTCAAACGAAACGAAGTGCAGCTAGTTTGCAGTCTTTCCAGCGTCAGTTTGAAAAGATTGTGTTAGATGTGTTGTTGGCTAGCTCCTCTGAACAATAGTGTCCTGACTAGAGAGCACATGTTCTATGCCAGGCGAAATCGCGCCTCATTAGTACATTGTTATGGATGTATCCAAATAAATAATTAGAAAACAGCTTAAACAAATGCAAATGCCGCTACTGTTGTTATTCTGGCTGCACTGTTTTACTTGACTGTAAGTTAGCCGTAGTTGGCTAGCTAGCAAGCAAGGGATAAGAACGTTGCCAGCCAGTATGGCAATGGAACATTTAAATGAACGACTGGGTCGCGTCCATAGATACAGAACAAAAAGACTGAATGACTGGGTCGCGTCAACTGAACCGATAGAACGAACGACCAGCCGGCTTGGATAGCAACCCTAGATTTGTGTCGGGACTATATCTTGTGGAAGGATGAAATAGTATGAATAAATTCATCAAAATAAAGTTTTTAATGAAAATATGTAAATCATTATTTGAATATGTTGGTAACCCGTTGTATAAAAGTGATAATGCCCTCGAAGCCGGTGTTTGGAGGATATATTGGCACGGTTTGCCGGCCCGACACGAAAACAACACCCGTGCCAATATATCCTCCAAACACCGGCTTCTTGGGCATTATCACTTAAATAGCCACCCCCTGGCTGTAAGATATTTCCCTGGTGTAGTGCATGCAGACTCAAGAGTACCACACTGTATGGACTATGAACCCTATGTGTTCACCATAGCTTTATTTAATATTTTTTGGGAGTATTGTCTTTGTGAATTCCCAGGTGAGAGAGGTTAGGGTGAAGAAAAGGCTACAGCATGCTGCATTGCGGAGCTGCAAGGAGTCCGAGAGCAGCTGTTCAGAGACAGGACTTGGTAGACTGACTAACTGGTGGAAACAGAAGAAGTTAACTTCATCAGGCTGAACATTTGCTCATACACATGGGTTGTGTTTCTAACCCGTTCTCTGAGATTTATTTGGATATAATAAGTACAGAGTCAAATATGTTTTGTACATATTAATTTTCCTCTGGACTGGCAGTTTAGCACTTAGAATTTATGATTTTAATGTTTGTGATACTGTTTAGTTTGAGATCGGATTTGATCTTGCTTTCATTTTGACAAGCAGTTAGAAGAGTATACCGTTTTGTGGCCAGTCCTCAAAATACAGTACACTGGGCGTGCTGAATGTTTCACATGTGACCACAGGAGGGCAGTCTCATGCCAACCTAATGCTGTCATGACTCCTAGTCATAATGAAACGGGAGAAATTAAATCAGATGTACAGAACACTGTGCATTTTAATCATTTCTATGTGAATATTGAACATCAATACAACTTTTGACTTATTGAGGAGCCTAAATCTATACGACATTCTGTTAAGGTTTGTTTGCTTGCATGATAAGTTAACACATGACAAGCTTCTGATGCGCTTACCCTACAGCACAGACAGACTCTTGTCAGAGGTTCCTTTATTAACCGTTCAGTAATGAGTCAACTACATTTCCTCATGTAAGATAGCGCAATGACTCCATCTGCACGGATTGTGTGTATGACACGCATACAAGCACACACACGCCACACGGTTTTTGCTTTGTCTTTATTGAATGTCCAAACCATTCCCTCCAGCCTCTTACAGTTTTTCTCAATCAGTTTGGCACATTTTTCAGATGGCAGTGGTATATTTTCAAAACTCAGTACAAAGCTCATAACTGATAATGAACCATGTCTTATGTTCAGCACCTTTGATTGTGCATTCATTGGAGTTGAACACATCTTTCACCTCTGAGTCATTCATGCAAAATCAAAGTTTGAAATACCATGTGCACATTTTGTTAGCAAAAAATTAATAATTTTCATAACGGATCATTTTGAAGTGCTAAATAGGAATAATAGAGGGTAAATATAATTTTCCATACAGTATTTAGCTATGTATCGGTATGTACCAATTTTAAAGTTTATTGCAAACCAATTATTTTTAACCCTAAAAGCGCCAACAGGGGTACATTTTGACCTTCTGAAATTTTAGGAATTTGTCAAGCCACTAGTTACTGACAAGAAACCATTAACGATTATTTTTGTGTTACTATGGAGGAATGAACAATCATCTCTCTTTTATATGCTAGTGGTGTGCTGCTAAGATGGAAATGTTGACTCAGTAGTGCACTTTGTGATATAAGCACCAAATTTGTCACAGAAGTAGATGTATGTACTCTGAAAATGTATAGATATGGAGCCACCCCAGATTTGGCCCATGGGCAGCCACTTTAACTAAAAAATTACTTTAAAATGTAAATACATATTTAGATTCCAATCAATGTATCTATACCAAGTTTAGAGTCTCATCTTTTAGATGTAGTTGGAACTGAGTTTATAGCCCATAGTGTTCCAAAGTTAGAGCTAAAAGTCTGATGGCGTTTTTCCTATTTTGTTGCATTACAACCTGTAATTTAAATTGAGTTTTATTTGGATTTCATGTAATGGACATACACAAAATAGTCCAAATTGGTGAAGTGAAATTAAATAAATAACTTGTTTCAAAAAATTCAAAAAAATAAGTGGTGCATGCATATGTATTCACCCCCTTTGCTATGAAGACCCTAAATAAGATCTGGTGCAACCAATTACCTGCAGAAGTCACATAATTAGTTAAATAAAGTCCATCTGTGTGCAATCTAAGTGTCACATGATCTGTCACATGATCTCAGTATAGAAATGGAAAGAATATGGCACCACAACAAACCTGCCAAGAGAGGGCCGCCCACCAAAACTCATGGACCAGGCAAGGAGGGCATTTATCAGAGAGGCAACAAAGAGACCAAAGATAACCCTGAAGGAGCTGCAAAGCTCCACAGCGGAGATTGGAGTATCTGTCCATAGGACCACTTTAAGCCGTACACTCCACAGAGCTGGGCTTTACGGAAGAAAGGCCAGAAAAAAGCCATTGCTTAAAGAAAGAAATAAGCAAACACTTTTGGTGTTCGCCAAAAGCCATGTGGGAGACTCCCCAAACATATGGAAGAAGGTACTCTGGTCAGATGAGACTAAAATTGAGCTTTTTGGCCATCAAGGAAAACGTTATGTCTGGCGCAAACCCAACACCTCTCATCACCCTGACAACACCATCCCCACAGTGAAGCATGGTGGTGGCAGCATCATGCTCTGGGGATGTTTTTCATCGGCAGGGACTGGGAAACTGGTCAGAATTGAAGGAATGATGGATGGCGCTAAATACAGGGAAATTCTTGAGGGAAACCTGTTTCCGTCTTCCAGAGATTTGAGACTGGGACGAAGGTTCACCTTCCAGCAGGACAATGACCCTAAGCATACTGCTAAAGCAACACTTGAGTGGTTTAAGGGGAAACATTTAAATGTCTTGGAATGATTCAATTGAGAATCTGTGGTATGACTTAAAGATTGCTGTACACCAGCGGAACCCATCCAACATGAAGGAGCTGGAGCAGTTTTGCCTTGAAGAATGGGCAAAAATCCCAATGGCTAGATGTGCCAAGCTTATAGAGACATACCCCAAGAGACTTGCAGCTGTAATTGCTGCAAAAGGTGGCTCTACAAAGTATTGACTTTGAGGGGGTTGAATAGTTCTGCATGCTCAAGTTTTCAGTTTTTTTGTCTTATTTCTTGTTTCACAATTTTAAAAAATTGCATCTTCAAAGTGGTAGGCATGTTGTGTAAATCAAATGATACAACCCCCCCCAAAATACATATTAATTCCAGGTTGTAAGGCAACAAAATAGGAAAAATACCAAGGGGGGTGAATACTTTCGCAAGCCACTGTATTGCCAATAACATCCATATCGGTGGCTATCTCAGGTTGTAACGGTACGTCAGATTAGCTCAATCGACAATTACTTAGCTGCTGAGTAACACAGAAACACAAGACTTTAAATGAATTTATACAGAAATGTATACAGAAATCATCCCTGTATGATGCATTTTGCATCATATGATGCTGAAAACTTGATTGCTGACAAGCAAAACATTTTGGGCAGTGGTGTAAAGTACTTAAGTAAAAATACTTGAAAGTACTACTTAAGTAGTTTTTTGGGGTATCTGTACTTTACTTTACTGTTTATATTTTTCTGACAACTTTTACTTCACAACATTCCTAAAGAAAATGATGTACCTTTTACTCCATACATTTTCCCTGACACCCAAAAGTACTCGTTACATTTTGAATGCTTAGCAGGTGTGATGAGTGTGATAGAAGGAGTCAGGCGCAGGAGGGTAAATCACAGAATACAGAGTTTATTCTGTCGTACACAAATGCGCTGGATAGCGACACACGAAAACAGGCACAGGGGAAACTATCTACCCTGGCAATACACGGTACGGGATACTCCAACAATATACAGGCACAGGGGAAATATCTACCCCAGCAATACAAAGGGAGAGTAGCTCCACCTAGCTACACTACTCTCACAAATAACAATCACCCACAAGGACAAGGGGGGCAGAGGGAACACTTATACACGGACTAATGAGGGGATAAGAACCAGGTGTGTGTAATTGACAAGACAAGACAAATGGAATTATGATATATGGAGCGGCAGTGGCTAGTAAGCCGGTGACAACGAACGCCGAAGCCTGCCCGAACAAGGAGGGGAGGCAGCCTCGGCGGAAGTCGTGACAGCAGGACAGGAAAATAGCCTAATTCACACACTTATCAAGAGAACATCCCTGGACATCCCTGCTGCCTCTGATGTGGCAGACTAACTAAACACATGCTTCGTTTGTAAATTATGTCTGAGTGTTGGAGCATGCCCCTGGCTATCAGTAAATTTAAAAAACTAGAAAATGAAACCGTCTGGTTTGCTTTATATATGGAATTTGAAATTATTTATACTTTTACTTTTGATACTTAAGTATATTTAAAACTAATTACTTTTAGACTTTTACTCAAGTAGTATTTTACTGGGTGACTTTCACTGTTACTTGAGTCATTTTCTATTAAAGTATCTTTACTTTTACTGAAGTATGACAATTGGGTACTTTTTCCACCACTGATTTTGAGACTATGTCAACAATGGACTAATGAAACAAATACCAAAATATTGTTTTTGGGTGGAATTTTTCTTTAAGACAAAAATAAAAGGGGGAGGTTGGTCGGGGAGAATAGGTGGGTGTACAACGCAAACTTCTAGGGGAGGATAGGAGGATGTACAACGCGAACATCTAGCAAACTAAAGGTATGGTACATCTTGTCCTGAGTCCAGTTTACAATTTGGGGTAAAAAATTACCCCCATTGGCGCTTTTACTATGAAATATGTTGGCACTTTTAGGGATAATAATTTGTTGTATTGTTTGGATATCATTGTATTTTAAATGTGTGTGACTGTTCTTGTCTATCAGTGCATTAGTGTTTTGTTACTTGTTGTGTTTTATGTTTTTTGTTGTTGACCCCAGGCAAAAGCTAATGGGGATCTGAATAAACAAATATGTATCCTACAGTGAGGGAAAAAAGTTTTTGATCCCCTGCTGATTTTGTACGTTTGCCCACTGACAAAGAAATGATCAGTCTATAATTTTAATGGTAGGTTTATTTGAACAGTGAGAGACGGAATAACAACAAAAAAATCCAGAAAAAAACGCATGTCAAAAATGTTATAAATTGATTTGCATTTTAATGAGGGAAATAAGTATTTGACCCCCTCTCAATCAGAAAGATTTCTGGCTCCCAGGTGTCTTTTATACAGGTAACGAGCTGAGATTAGGAGCACACTCTTAAAGGGAGTGCTCCTAATCTCAGTTTGTTACCTGTATAAAAGACATCTGTCCACAGAAGCAATCAATCAATCAGATTCCAAACTCTCCACCATGGCCAAGACCATCGCCAAGCAGCTTGGTGAGAAGGTGACAACAGTTGGTGCGATTATTCGCAAATGGAAGAAACACAAAATAACTGTCAATCTCCCTCGGCCTGGGGCTCCATGCAAGAGCTCACCTCGTGGAGTTGCAATGATCATGAGAACGGTGAGGAATCAGCCCAGAACTACACGGGAGGATCTTGTCAATGATCTCAAGGCAGCTGGGACCATAGTCACCAAGAAAACAATTGGTAACACACTACGCCGTGAAGGACTGAAATCCTGCAGCACCCGCAAGGTCCCCCTGCTCAAGAAAGCACATATACAGGCCCATCTGAAGTTTGCCAATGAACATCTGAATGATTCAGAGGAGAACTGGGTGAAAGTGTTGTGGACAGATGAGACCAAAATCGAGCTCTTTGGCATCAACTCAACTCGCCATGTTTGGAGGAGAAGGAATGCTGCCTATGACCCCAAGAACACCATCCCCACCGTCAAACTTGGAGGTGGAAACATTATGCTTTGGGGGTGTTTTTCTGCTAAGGGGACAGGACAACTTCACCGCATCAAAGGGACGATGGACGGGCCATGTACCGTCAAATCTTGGGTGAGAACCTCCTTCCCTCAGCCAGGGCATTGAAACTGGGTCGTGGATGGGTATTCCAGCATGACAATGACCCAAAATACACGGCCAAGGCAACAAAGGAGTGGCTCAAGAAGAAGCACATTAAGGTTCTGGAGTGGCCTAGCCAGTCTCCAGACCTTAATCCCATAGAAAATCTGTGGAGGGAGCTGAAGGTTTGAGTTGCCAAACGTCAGCCTCAAAACCTTAATGACTTGGAGAAGATCTGCAAAGAGGAGTGGGACAAAATCCCTCCTGAGATGTGTGCAAACCTGGTGGCCAACTACAAGAAACGTCTGACCTCTGTGATTGTCAACAAGGGTTTTGCCACCAAGTATTAAGTCATGTTTTGCAGAGGGGTCAAATACTTATTTCCCTCATTAAAATGCAAATCAATTTATAACATTCTTGACATGCGTTTTTCTGGATTTTGTTGTTGTTATTCTGTCTCTCACTGTTCAAATAAACCTACCATTAAAATTATAGACTGATCATGTCTTTGTCTTATTACTATTTTGATTGTATTGCTAGATATTGCTGTGCTGTTAGAGCTAGAAACATAAGCATTTTGCTGCACCTGCGATAACATCCGCAAAACTGTGTACGCAACCAATAAACTTTGATTTGATTTCATAGATCAATAATGTATTCTCATACATATACATATGTTTCATATCAATATTAATATAATTCACGTTTTTCTCATAATAGTAGAAACAAGTGTCATTAATATTAATAATGGACTATTCCACCCTTTCATTGAAAGTAACACAGCAGCAATGAGGTGCTTTCAGAGCGGGGAAGAGAAAATAAAGAAAGAAAGATTACATTTTTACAGAAAAATTACCAAAGTTAACGGATTTCTTTAGTAGAAATATAGTGGCTTGCGAAAGTATTCACCCCACTTGGCATTTTTCCTATTTTGTTTCCTTACAACCTGGATTTTTTGGGGATTTGTATCATTTGATTTACACAACATGCCTACCACTTTGAAGATGCAAAATCTTTTTTATTGTGAAACAAACAAGAAATAAAAAACTTGAGCATGCATAACTATTCAACCCCCTCAAAGTCAATACTTTGTAGAGCCACCTTTTGCAGCAATTACAGCTGCAAGTCTCTTGGGGTATGTCTCTATAAGCTTGGCACATCTAGCCACTGGGACTTTTGCCCATTCTTCAAGGCAAAACTGCTCCAGCTCCTTCAAGTTGGATGGGTTCTGCTGGTGTACAACCTGGAATTAAAATGGATTTTTGGGGGGTTTGTATCATCTGATTTACACAACATGCCTACCACTTTGAAGATGCAAAATATTTTGGGGGGTGAAACTAACAAGAAATAAGACAAAATAACAGAAAACTTGAGCGTGCATAACTATTCACCCCCCAAAGTCAATACTTTGTAGAGACACCTTTGCAGCAATTACAGCTGCAAGTCTCTTGGGGTATGTCTCTATAAGCTTGGCACATCTAGCCACTGGGACTTTTGCCCATTCTTCAAGGCAAAACTGCTCCAGCTCCTTCAAGTTGGATGGGTTCTGCTGGTGTACAGCAATCTTTAAGTCATACCACAGATTCTCAATTGGATTGAGGTCTGGGCTTTGACTAGGCCATTCCAAGACATTTAAATGTTTCCCCTTAAACCACTCAAGTGTTGCTTTAGGAGTATGCTTAGGGTCATTGTCCTGCTGGAAGGTGAACCTTCGTCCCAGTCTCAAATCTCAAGAATTTCCCTGTATTTAGCGCCATCCATCATTCCTTCAATTCTGACCAGTTTCCCAGTCCGTGCCGATGAAAAACATCCCCACAGCATGATGCTGCCACCACCATGCTTCACTGTGGGGATGGTGTTCTCGGGGTGATGAGAGGTGTTGGGTTTGCGCCAGACATAGCGATATCCTTGATAGCCAAAAAGCTCAATCTTAGTCTCATTTGACCAGAGTACCTTCTTCCATATGTTTGGGGAGTGCCTTTTGGCGAACACCAAATGTGTTTGCTTATTTTTTTCTTTAAGCAATGACTTTTTTCTGGCCACTCTTCCGTAAAGCCCAGCTCTGTGGAGTGTACGGCTTAAAGTGGTCCTATGGACAGATACTGCAATCTCCGCTGTGGAGCTTTGCAGCTCCTTCGGGGTTATCTTTGGTCTCTTTGTTGCCTCTCTGATTAATGCCCTCCTTGCCTGGTCCATGCGTTTTGGTGGGCGGCCCTCTCTTGGCAGGTTTGTTGTGGCGCCATATTCTTTCCATTTTTTAATAATGGATTTAATGGTGCTCCGTGGGATGTTCAAAGTATATATAACCCAACCCTGATCTGTACTTCTCCACAACTTAGAGGCTTCATAGCAAAGGGGGTGAATACATATGCACGCACCACTTTTCCGTTAATTATTTTTTAGAATTATTTGAAACAAAAAAATTAATTAATTTCACTTCACCAATTTGGACTATTTTGTGTATGTCCATTACATGAAATCCAAATAAACATCCATTTACAGGTTGTAATGCATCAAAATAGGAAAAAACACCAAGGGGGATGAATACTTTTGCAAGGCACTGTAAATCGAGAGATAGGTTCAGAATAGGTATCAATGATAGAAAGCCATCTAAATACATGCATATTTGTCTCCTTTTCAGCACCAATTGGTAGATTAAAAAAATATTCTGATCTTGTAGATTATTTAGGGTTAAGAAAGTATGTGTGAGGCCTCCCGAGTGGCGCAGCAGTCTAAGGCACCGGTTTGATCCCGGTGTTTCCTCCGACACATTGGTGCGGAAATTAAGCGGGCGGGTGTTAAGAAGCACGGTTAGGCAGGTCATATTTCGGAGGACGCATGACTCGACCTTCGCCTCCCGAGCCCGTTGGGAGCGATGAGACACGATCGAAATTGGGGAGAAAAAGGGGGTAAAATACACACACAATTTTTTTTAAATAATTACATTTACCAGACGCTCTTATCCAGAGCGACTTACAGTTAGTGAGCGCATATATTTTTATTTATTTTTCATACTGGAATCGAACCCACAACCCTGGCGTTGCAAATGCCACGCTCTACCAACTGAGCTACATCCCTGCCGGCCATTCCCTCCCCTGGGCCAATTGTGCGCCGCCCCATGGGTCTCCCGGTCGCGGCCGGCTACGACAGAGCCTGGATTCGAACCAGGATCTTCAGTGGCACAGCTAGCACTGCGATGCAGTGCCTTAGACCACTGCGCCACTCGGGAGGACGAAACAAAAAGTAACAAAAAGTAACAAAAAGTATGAATCATGCATGAACAGGGTTGGAGAGCCTTGCACAAAACGTATTGGTGAGTCAAAAAATACTTTGTTTTGATTCATCCTGAAAGTTGCCATATTCAATTGTTCAATCCATGAAATATTGGAAGGTGAGAAATGCGTACAATAGGGAAAGTATTCAGACCCCTTGACTTATTCCACATTTTGTTATGTTACAGCCTTATTTTAAAATTGATTAAGTTGTTTTTTTCCATCATCAATCTACACACAATACCCCATAATGACAAAGCGAAAACAAGTTTTTAGAAATAAAGTAAAGGGTCTGAAATTCAGGTTAGCAGTGTGGGCAAGGTTAGGGTTTGGTTTAAAATCAGATTTTAAGAAGAAAAATTGGAGCTCCAGGCTCCAGGCTCCAGGCTCCAGGCTCCAGGCTCCAGGTTTAAACTTCTACAGCATCATGTATGGTCTACCTTCCACAATACCCCACAATGACAAAGCCAAAACAGGGTTTTAGAAATTTGTGCTAATTTATAAAAAATAAAAAAACTGAAATATCACATTTACATAAGTATTCAGACTCTGGAGCCTGGAGCCTGGAGCCTGGAGCTCCAATTTTTCTTCTTAAAATCTGATTTTAAACCAAACCCTAACCTTGCCCACACTGCTAACCTAATGCCTAACCCTAACCTTAAATTAAGACCAACAAGCAAATGATCATAAAGTAAAATGTATCTAAAACAATTGTCATAAGTTGCTCTGGATAAGAGCGTCTGCTAAATAACTAAATTGTAAATTATATTTGCAATCCCCTTATCCAAATGGATTACTCATTTACCTAGGTCTTATCAATAGCTCTTATCAATTTATAAATTACAGTGCATGGAGATTGGTATTATTTATATCGGGGAAAAAATTAAGTTGATGCTTTTCCACTTTGCTCGACCTTATTCATGGTTTCCTGGTGCTTAAAGGTGGTGGAATTATGAGGGAATTAAGTCAAGGTCAGAATACAGCGTATCTGTAGACACATCTCAATTTTTATGAACTCCACCCCAAACGAATAGATGGCTGGCATATGCTTTATCTCATGCTTAAGTCCAAGGTCAGAATACGTGTAGAGAGAAAGGTGCATAAAAAGGAAATTAAGTTACGTGTGCATAACTCAGGTCTGAATTCCCCCCTTGAAGAATAGCCCACACATAACAGTTTTTCTCATTTTTAAACGAATGGCTACAACTTTCATCCCTCAGTCATACTATGTATGACAGTCCGCTCTTACTGTGCCTTTATGCGTGATACCTACACTGAAGTTGATTGTGCAAGAGACATGGATATAGGCTATGAGTTGATGATAGGGCGGCAGGTAGCCTAGCAGTTAGAGTGTTGGGCCAGTAACCGAAGGGTTGCTGGTTCAAATACCTGAGCCAATAAGGTGAAGAATCTGACAGGTGTATAAAATTGAGCACACAGCCATGCAATCTCCATAGACAAACATTGGCAGTAGAATGGCCTTACTGAAGAGCTAAGTGACTTTCAACATAGCACTGTCATAGGATGCCACCTTTCCAACAAGTCAGTTCGTCAAATTTCTTCCCAGCTAGAGCTGCCCCGGTCAACTGTAAGTGCGGTTATTGTGAAGTGGAAACATCTAGGAGCAACAATGGTGAAGTGGTAGGCTACACAAGCTCACAGAACGGGACCGCTGAAGCGTGTAGCACGTAAAAATGGTCTGTCCTCGGTTGCAACACTCACTACCAAGTTCCAAACTGCCTCTGGAAGCAACAGCACAATAACAGTTTGTTGGGAGCTTCATGCATAGTGCCAACTGTAAAGTTTGGTGGAGGAGGAATAATGGTCTGGGGCTGTTTTTCATGGTTCGGGCTAGGCCCCTTAGTTCCAGTGAAGGGACATTTTAATGCTACAGCATACAATGACATTCTAGATGATTCTGTACTTCCAACATTGTGGCAACAGTTGTGGGAAGGCCCTTTCCTGTTTCAGCATGACAATGCCCCCATGCACAAAGCGAGGTCCATTTAGAAATGGTTTGTCGAGATCAATGTGGAATATCTAGACTGGCCTGCACAGAGCCCTGACCTCAACCCCATCGGACACCTTTGGGAAGAATTGGAACGTCGACTGCGAGCCAGGCCTAATCACCCAATATCAGTGCCCAACCTCACTCATGCTCTTGTTGCTGAATGGAAGCAAGTCCCCGCAGCAATGTTCAAACATCTAGTGGAAAGCCTTTCCAGAAGAGTGGAGGCTGTTATAACAGCAAAGGGGGGACCATCTCCATATTAATGCCCCTGATTTTGGAATGAGATATTCGACAAGCAGCTGTCCACATACTTTTGGTCATGTAGTGTATATATATATATATTGTGAACTGATATGATCTCATGGTAATAAAGTGATTATTGCCTTGGGTTTCATGGGTAAAGGGAAGGGGGATCTTAGTTGGATTGTGGAAAGGGATGTAGGCTAAGACTAGCCCTTAAAAGTGCAACCACAAGTAGCAGCAGGCTATCACTTGTCATGGGACAGGGCTAGGGTTACAGCTAAGGTAAAACATTTTTATAGTATCGGTGTTGACTTGTGACCCCTTTTGATGCTGACAATGGAGTAACCCTGTAGGCCTAATTTACACAATTAATTCCTTCCGCTAACTTCGAAGCAATCTTTATAGGCCTACAGTATTCTGACATGGTAGGCTGATTTCATTATTGGGATTTATTGGAATTGTCAAGTAAAGCAATAATCTAGATAATTGATTTTCTTCGAAAACTCATGATGAGTATGAGGTCTCTAGAACGTCTCCATGTGGAGCACGCACGACCGCGTGGTAGCTATAAAAGCCGTTCACGCGCGCCTCCTCATTCGCCGGATGCATAGACCTTATGGATCAGATGTGAGGATGAAACAATCAAGCAAAATAGTATTTAAAAGTGTTTTAGTGCATGCAAGTTCAGTCGGTCTCTCTGTATCTATTTCGTAATTTAGTGTGGGGACTATCTGAGATTTGGTTGCCTGTTTTCTTATTTTACTGCACACGTGGAGGTCTTTAAAAAGGCACTTAAGGTATGTGCTTTCTTCTACAAATCATCTACGGCTTTTATTACAATTTGTCCTTATAGGGATTTATTTCTCAACTGAATGATATTGATAAGGTAGACAGACGCCTTCACCTTATTTCGGGAAATGTAAGGTGAATTAAATAATAAAAAGTATGATAGAACTCTGATTCTCGTTATTGGAATGTCCGAATAAAATGAATGATGATGATAAAAAAAAAAAAATCCCATTCCATTTAGAAGTTCCATTGAAATTGACTTGAGATTCGCTCCTGTCAGAACATCTCTGTGAACACTTGCTTCAATAATGTGCTAATAAATAACCCCAAATCATTATATTGTATAACTTTTATTCGTTTTTTAAATTAAAATGTGAGAAATAGTTACTTACAGAATGTATTCTGGCAAATAGAATGGTTGTTGGCCATCCAAGCTGAATGGTTATCATAGAGAAGTTCTGATATTCATTAATTGACATTCACCATCTCGCGATAATTGCAACAACATTGTCACCTCACTACCCATAATTAATTGTAATGCTTCTTATGCATATCATTGTCGCTTCATGGAGACAGCTGACAAACATACCTATTTTTGGTGGATTACTGAAACATACTGTACACATGATCCTGAGGTCCTACAGTGGATTGGCCTAAACCATACACTGTATTCTCAATTGATGACCTGGACAACCATATCTATCTACTACAAGTCGATAAAACAAGTCAACAAAAAAATATAATTTACCAAAGTGACAAAATACTTATAATGTGATTAAACTTTTTTTTAAAGACACCAAATATTTGTAATTATTTACTCCTGTGTAATAAATATGTTGTTATTGTTTTGGGGGGTATTTTTAGCCTACTGTATGATTGACACTGTCCTCCTGGTCTAATAAGAGGAGTTGAAGATGGAGGACACATGGGAACTTCAACTGACCACTACTCTTTACATGACCTCTGACCTTATATTCTCCACAAACCTCACCAACCTGACCAACTGCACCAACACCAACTCCAGCTGCACCGTCTCTAGCGTCAAGCTTTCCCCTTACTACCAACACTCTCTGGCCATAGCAGCCAGCTTCACCCTGGCCTACCTGTTCATCTTCCTGCTGTGCATGGTGGGTAATTGCCTGGTGTGCCTCATTGTGGTTAAGAACCGTCACATGCGGACGGTCACCAACCTCTTCATCCTCAACCTGGCTATCAGTGACCTGCTGGTGGGCATCTTCTGCATCCCAACCACGCTGGTGGACAACCTCATCACAGGTACAGTAATACCCTACTGCTATAGAAGAATGGCCCATCTCCTGTCTCTGTAACGTGAGGCAGCTTGATGTACAAGTACACCCACTGGACAAGAGGCTAGTCTATCGCAGGGCCTTACCTCCAATCCATCTCATTAATGCTGAGTGTCAAAAAGAGAGGCATCGAGTCCTATCATTTTTTGAGTATTTTTGGTATGACCTTCCAATCTCAGGGCGGAAACTCTAACCACGAAGCCACTGAGTTGGTTTTACCCTACTGCTATAATGATTCCGTAAATTAATAAAAACATGATGCTTTGTATTCAGTGCTGTTAGTGTCACAGTTCCCTCAGCCAGAACCCAGAAGCAGACCAGGACAAGGAGAGTTGAACGAAGGTGAGGGTTTATTTAGATACAACAAAAGGTGCAGAATAATCCAGGGACAGAGCGGGCGGCGTGGATGAGTAGTTGGGGGTGCAGCACTAGGTCCAGTGATGGCTCGGCAGACGCCGACCATCAGGCAGAGGTGGGGTGAAGGTTCCGGACGTGTGACTGCAGGTGGAACAAAAACGGAGGTAAGGACACAAAAACTCAACAAAGTACAAAACAACAAAACTCACGCTAGAAACTCTAAACTGATACACAGAACACCTACTGTTCATGGCTAACGATCCGGCAGGAACTGGATGTTTGGCCAGAGCCTAAAAAGGGTGATGATGAGGGCCAGGTGTGCAGATTGCTGACGGGATGCAGGTGCGGAAAACCAGAGAGCTCCCCGGAGCGTTCCCGAACCCTCGGGAAACTGGAGACTACGAACCCAAAACACTGGTCACCAGACAGGACCCGACTCAGACTGCCGGGATCGTTACAGTACCCCCCTCCGACGAACGCCACCGGGCGGACCTCCCGGAGCGCCAGGATGGAGGCGGTAGAAATCCCCTGATGAGGTCAGCATCTAGGACCTGTCGCCGCGGAATCCAACTCCTCTCTTCAGGACCATACCCCTCCCAGTCCACGAGATACTGGAAACCCCGGCCCCGCCGTCTGGAATCCATGATGCGACGCACCGTGTAGGCAGGACCACCTCCGATCATCCGAGGAGGAGGAGGAGGAGGCGGAGGAGGCAACAGAGGACTGAGGAAGACAGGCTTGAGGCAGGAGACATGAAAGGTGGGATGGACTCTGAGCGTCCTCGGTAGTTTGAGTCGAACTGCCACCGGATTGATCACCTTCTCCACCACAAACGGACCAATGAACTTCGGTAACAACTTCCTAGACTCAGTCCGTAACGGAAGATCCCGTGTGGCCAACCAAACCCTATCTCCGATGGTATAGGTGGGAGCGGGGATCCGGCGACGATTCGCCTGGAGCTGATACCGATCCGAACCTCTAAGGAGTGCCTTTCTGGCCCGATGCCAGGTCCGGTGGCAACGACGAATATGAGCCTGAACAGAAGGCACTGATAGCTCCTTCTCCTGAGAAGGGAACAGGGGAGGTTGGTAGCCATACAGGCACTGGAAGGGAGACATCCCAGTGGCAGATGTAGGGAGAGTATTGTGGGCATACTCAACCCAAGGCAACTGAGAGGCCCAGGAGGTGGGGTTGGAAGAGACCAGACAGCGTAGCGTGGATTCCATCTTCTGGTTGGCTCTCTCCGCCTGACCATTGGATTGGGGTGAAAACCAGATGTGAGACTGACTGTAGCTCCAATGGCCAAACAGAAGGACTTCCAGACAGCAGAGGTAAACTGAGGGCCACGGTCGGAAACGATATCACTGGGCAAACCGTGGACCCTGAAAACCTCCCTAACCAGGATCTCGGACGTCTCCGAGGCAGAGGGAAGCTTGGCAATAGGCACAAAGTGGGCGAACTTGCTGAATCTGTCCACGATAGTCAGAACGACCGTGTTCCCCTCAGAAGCGGGCAACCCCGTGACGAAGTCCAGGGCCAGATGCGACCATGGACGCCGGGGAATAGGAAGGGGGTGAAGTAGTCCAGCGCTGGGCCGATTGGTACTCTTATTCTGCGCACACACTGGACAGGCAGCAACAAAACCCCCGAGTATCCTCGGCCATGGCAGGCCACCAAAAACGTCTGCGAAGAAACGCCATAGTCCGAGCCACGCCAGGGTGACAAGCCATCTTGCTGGCGTGGGACCATTTGAGGACAGCAGGACGAACCGACTCAGGCACAAACAACCGACCGGGTGGACCGTTACCGGGACCGGGCTGAGTCCGAAGGGCCGCCAGCACCTCCTCCTCAATCTTCCACATAACTGCTCCCACGACGCAGTTCCGGGGGAGAATAGTCTCGGTCTTGGACCCACTCTCCTCCGTCTTGGAGAACATCCGGGACAAGGCGTCCGCCTTGCCGTTCTTAGATCCAGGTCGGAACGTCAGGGCAAACTTGAATCGTCCGAAAAACAACGCCCACCTGGCCTGACGGGGAGTTGAGACGTTTAGCCGATTGCACGTAAGCAAGATTCTTGTGGTCAGTCCAGACAATAAACGGTTGCTCCGCCCCCTCCAACCAGTGGCGCCACTCCTCCAAGGCAAGTTTCACCGCGAGAAGCTCCCGGTTACCCACATCGTAATTCCTCTCTGCAGGCGAAAGGCGACGAGAGTAGTAGGCGCAGGGATGGAGTTTACTGTCCGTGGAGCATCGCTGCGACAGGATGGCGCCAACTCCCACATCAGACGCGTCCACTTCAACGACGAACTGACGGGCCGTGTCCGGTTGAGAGAGAATCGGTGCGTTGGTGAATCGCCTCTTCAAATCCAGAAACGCTCGATCCGCCTCCGGATTCCACTTGAAGGTCCTGAGACTGGAAGTCAAGGCAGTTAATGGAGCGGCCACACGGCTGTAATCCCGGATGAATCTGCGGTAGAAATTCGCAAACCCCAAAAATCTCTGGAGTTGCAATCTCGTACCGGGCTGGGCCCATTCCAGAACCGCTCTAACCTTCTCCTGATCCATCCTAATCTCACCCCTGGAGATGATGTACCCGAGAAAGGATGTAGTGTGGGCGTGAAACTCGCACTTCTCGGCCTTCACGAACAGACGATTCTCCAACAATCGCTGCAGAACCTGCCGGACATGCTGGACGTGGTCGGAAGGTTCCTTCGAGAAGATCAGAATGTCATCCAGGTAAACAAACACGAAGAGACCGATCATATCTCTCAGGACGTCGTTCACCATACTCTGGAATACCGCTGGAGCATTGGTCAGTCCAAACGGCATCACCTGATACTCGAAGTGACCCATCGGTGTATTGAAACCCGTCAACCACTCGTCCCCCTCTCTGATCCGGACCAGGTGATACGCATTGCGTAGGTCTAGCTTGGTGAACACCGTAGCACCCTGTAAGGAGTCGAAGGCAGAACTCATCAAGGGCAGGGGATACTTGTTCTTGACCGTGATGTCATTCAACCCCCGATAATCAATACACGGTCGAAGAGAGCCATCCTTCTTTCCCACAAAGAAGAATCCTGCCCCCAGGGGTGATGACGAGGGACGAACGAGACCAGCAGCTAGGGACTCCTTGATGTAGGTCTCCAACGCCTCACGTTCAGGTCGGGAGATACTGTATAACCTTCCCTTGGGGTAGACAGCTCCAGGAACCAGGTTGATGGCACAATCATATGGTCGGTGGGGAGGAAGTGACAGAGCCTTCTGCTTACTGAAAACTTCCCCAAATCGTGATATGTCTCGGGAACCAGGGACAAATCTGGGGGTTTAGCCTCAATCACCTGACTGGGAACCGAATGGGGGCAGGCAGTCTTGAGACAGTTAGCATGACAATCAAGGCTCCAACTCGTTACCTTGCCCGTCACCCAATCGAACGTGGGATTGTGTTCCTTCAGCCAGGGGTATCCAAGGACCAGAGGAACATGGGAAGACGGCAGAATGAAAAAATGAAATCATCTCAGAATGATTCCCCGACAACCGCATCTTAACCGGTTCAGTCCTCATCGTGATACGTGCCAGACTACTGCCGTTCAGAGTGGTCGCTTCAATGGCTTCCGGCAATTGCTCCTTGGAAAGCCCCAGCTGTTCCACCAACTCGGCATCAAGAAAGCTTCCATCGGCACCTGAATCGATAAAAGCGTTAAGCGCTAAGCTCTGATTCCTGTTCACAAGGGTAGCCGGAAGCGGGGTCTGACAGAGGTACTGAGAGGTTGAAACTGGCTCGCTAAAAGTCCTCCCAACTTTAGCGAGCCGGGCAGTTGGACGACCGCCGGGAACAAGTGGAGATGTAATGTCCCGAGCGACCACAGTAGAGGCAGCAGTTGGTCTTACGTCTATGTTGACGCTCCTCCTTGGTTAACCCGTGCCGCCCCCACTTGCATGGGTTCAGAATCGGGAGAGGTCCTCTCCACTAATCCTTAGTGGTGGAGAATGATCGACGTGTTCTGATCCACCACCCGACCCGACTGGGAACTGAGAAGCTGATCGACTGGACGGACCCCATTGCTTCTCCCTCCTTCGCTCTCGGACTCGATTATCCACCCGAATAGACAAGGCTACCAAGCTGTCCAGGTCACTAGGCTCCGGATAGGAGATCAACTCATCCTTGAGCTGCTCCGACAGGCCCTGGTAAAAGGCCGCTTGCAAAGACTCCTCGTTCCATCCACTCTCCACAGCCAACGTCTTGAACTCGATCACGAAGTCGGCCACGCTGCGAGTTCCTTGGTGAAGAGAAAACAGACGCCTAGCTGCGTCCCTCCCTCGGACGGAATGGTCGAAGAGCTTCCTCATCTCGGCCGTGAACCCCTGGTATGAAGCCATGCAGGGATCCTGTCGTTCCCAAACGGCTGAAGCCCACTCCAGCGCTCGACCACGCAGCAACTCAATCAAAAAGGCTATCCTAGCCTTGTCAGTGGCATAAGAGTAGGGCTGTAGATCGAACACTAATCCACACTGCATAAGGAAGGAACGGCATCTTCCCAGCTCCCCCTCATATTTATCCGGCGTCGGAACCTTGGGCTCACGGAGGGACACAACTTCAGAAGCGGCAGGCGAGATGGGTGAAACCGGTAGTGGGTCCTCCACCGGACACTGGCGTTGGTTCTGGACCTCCGTCAGGCCGGTAGAAAGGTTCCGAACTGACAACGCGATCTCCTGTAGTACCATGCTATGATGGCCCAACATCTTCTCCTGCTGGGTAATGGCATGGCGAACAGAGTCCAGGTCCGCTGGGTTCATATTTGGCCGGATCGTTCTGTCACAGTTCCCTCAGCCAGAACCCAGAAGCAGACCAGGACAAGGAGAGTTGAACGAAGGTGAGGGTTTATTTAGATACAACAAAAGGTGCAGAATAATCCAGGGACAGAGCGGGCGGCGTGGATGAGTAGTTGGGGGTGCAGCACTAGGTCCAGTGATGGCTCGGCAGACGCCGACCATCAGGCAGAGGTGGGGTGAAGGTTCCGGACGTGTGACTGCAGGTGGAACAAAAACGGAGGTAAGGACACAAAAACTCAACAAAGTACAAAACAACAAAACTCACGCTAGAAACTCTAAACTGATACACAGAACACCTACTGTTCATGGCTAACGATCCGGCAGGAACTGGATGTTTGGCCAGAGCCTAAAAAGGGTGATGATGAGGGCCAGGTGTGCAGATTGCTGACGGGATGCAGGTGCGGAAAACCAGAGAGCTCCCCGGAGCGTTCCCGAACCCTCGGGAAACTGGAGACTACGAACCCAAAACACTGGTCACCAGACAGGACCCGACTCAGACTGCCGGGATCGTTACAGTTAGCTTTGATGAAAATAATGATGCAACCTTTAGAGAAAGACAGTTATTTCTATAACTGATTGGCCAGTTGCCTTTAGCTATTGACTACGACAATTATTAGGATAACCCCTCTTGTGCCTTGAAAGAAACATAATTATAGCTATCCCCAGTAGTCATTCACATGTAATGTATGACTGTTTCAGCAGGGGTCTTATATGTGTCTGAAGTTGCACATGCACGTGCCCCAGCCCAGCCAGCTTTGCAATGGTTTAGATAAGGTCAATTCATTCTCACAGTAATACATCTTCACACATCTCACAAGCTGAATCGCCATCCTGTTATTGCATTTTTTAAATATATATTTTTAAACTATTATTAATAGCGAACCTTTTTAACATTGTCTTGTAAAGAAAGAAATAAAGAAAGAAATAAAGAAAGAAAGAAAGAAAGAAAGAAAGAAAGAAAGAAAGAAAGAAAGAAAGAAAGAAAGAAAGAAAGAAAGAAAGAAAGAAAAAAAGCCTTTTGTAAACTAACACTCGCACTTGACTCTTTTCAACCTTACTAGCGCTGACTTTGCTGATAGCTACTTTATTGAGGAAAATGTACTTACCATGACTGTGATATGTGGCTGTCCCACCTAGCTATCTTAAGATGAATGCACTAACTGTAAGTCACTCTGGATAAAAGCAACTGCTAAATGAAAAAAATCTAAATGTAAATTGGATATTGCGGATTCATGTTTGAATAGTTCAGAACTGAGAGAATATTAGTGGGTCTGAACATGATGATTGCAGCTGTCTTTCATTTGACAGCCTGATGAATAGCTTTACATTTTTAGACAGTTCTTCACAATTTATTAATCTCTTCAATACAGAAATTAGTAGAGTCCAGGCAGTAAAAGTGCTTTTAGAAAACCCCAAATGTACAAAAGTGTGAAATAATCATTGCCATAAAATCACTCAGTCAGGAAGACTTCACTTATAGTAATTACCTTTTCAAAACACACCTTTTGTTGGCTGCATATTCACGCTGGGTAGGTACAAATACTTCATCCACTTCATCCACTCTTGTGCAAAAAGGTATATTGGCATCTTTTATGCAGGTTTGAAATGTACAGTACTCCTGAAGTTGTTTATTATTCTGACCAAATCACGCGTACCAAACTAACTCACTTGTACTAAACTAACTCACATGTACCAAACTAACTCACGTGTACCAAACTAACTCACGTGTACCAAACATGCCAAAAGCACCTGTTCACAGTATGGCTATTGACTCTAACTGACATGTCTGGCAGCTCACCAGTAAAGTGTTATTGTTGCTATTGTTGTTTGGCAGGCTGGCCCTTTAGCAATGCAGTGTGTAAGCTAAGTGGCCTGGTACAGGGGATATCAGTGGCTGCATCTGTCTTCACCTTGGTTGCCATCGCTGTGGACAGGTAAGTCCCCCACCTCCTCCCTCCCCCATTGTCTCCTTTAGGCATGCAGGGTACTTGTTTACAAGTATCTGCACATGTGAATTGGAAGGGGATAGAAAGGCTTTCATGTATGCATGTTAAACACTTTGTGTTGTACAGTAAACAGTTTAATCTACAGATGTAGGATCTTAATTTGAGCCGGTTTGCTACAGTATAATTTTTTTCCTGCAGCAACAGGAAATGTGAATTATTTTGTGGATTATAATTAATCCACATTTTTTGTAGGGGTTGATACATTTTTCATTAGGGCAAATCAAGTCTGACATTTTAAAGTGGTAATTACAAACTTTAGAAGCCATTTAACCCTCAAATACACTACAAGTTTGCATTTCCTGCTGTGCAGGACAATTCTCAGCAACAAAAGAGGGATCAAATTAAGATCCTACATCTGTATGTGGCGTATAAAGAAGCCTTAGTGAAATGAATCGCTTCATCACTTCTCATCTATCTCTCCTCTCTCTCTCTCCCATTAGATTCCGCTGTATTGTTTACCCCTTTAAGCCCAAGCTAACCTTTCTTGTTGCTAAGGCAACTACAGGGCTGGTGTGGGCTCTTGCATTGGTGATCATGCTTCCGTCGGCTGTGATGCTGACGGTGGATCAAGAGGAGGGTCACTTCATGGTATCCAGTGATAACAAAATCTACCCTCTCTACTACTGCTATGAGACTTGGCCTGACCCTGAGATGAGGAAAGTTTACACCATGGTCCTGTTCACACACATCTACCTGATTCCCTTGGCTCTCATCATGATCATGTATGGCTGGATCGGAGCCAAGCTCTCCGCTACAGCTGTTCTGTCCAGCAGGGGGCACCCAGACATCAAGTCCCCTATCTCCCAGAGGAAGGTCAAGGTGGTTAAGATGCTCATTGTGGTGGCTCTCCTCTTCATGCTGTCCTGGCTGCCACTCTGGACCTTGATGCTCCTCACAGACTACGCCAGACCTGAAGGGGACCAGCTGGACCTTCTGACAGGCTACATCTTCCCCTTCTCCCACTGGCTGGCCTTCTCCAACTCCAGCATCAACCCCATCATCTATGGCTACTTCAATGAGAACTTTAAGAAGGGCTTCCAGGCTGCCTGTTGTCCTGGATCCTGTTGCAGCGTAGTCCCTCAGGAGGAGGCAGTGAGCAAGGCTCAGCAGGGGTGCAAGGCCAGAGTGCCCCGGGACACAGCCCTCAGCGCCAATCCTCTCACCACCCGGGGGGTGAGGAACTGCATCCACACCGACAGCGACCTGACGGGCTGCGTGTGTCTAGAGATGGAGCAGAGGAAGGAGGAGGGCTCGGCAGAGACAGGAGGCTTGCGGGGCTCGGGGGTAGAGGGAAGTAACAGTAACAGTGGAGTGTCAATAAAAAGGGGTCTTCATGCGGAGGATGTCGATGGACTCTCTCCAATGGGGGTTGCTGTGTGTCAGGCGTGGGAGCATTGAAAGGCAGTGAGGTGGACAACAACAGTGGGGTGTGTGTGCATGGTGAGGTTGGAGAATGAACAGGTTGGAGATAAGAGGATGTTGTCATGACATTTGACTGTGAAAAAGCGTTTTCTACCTGACTGTAATACTAGATGTGTCCTATATAGGAGCCCTCAATTCAGCTGTCATTGCAGAGACCCATTATAGTATAATACATGTGAGGGAAGAATAAAGTGAACCACCTGCATTTCTGTCCTCCAGCTCAGCTTTCTGTCCTCCAGCTCAGCTTTCTGTCCTCCAGCTCAGTTTTCTGTCCTCCAGCTCAGCTTTCTGTCCTCCAGCTCAGCTTTCTGTCCTCCAGCTCAGCTTTCTGTCCTCCAGCTACAGAGTTGTTCGCTACAGCTTGCTTAGCTAAATAATGGCCTAGGGAAATCTTTAGGTAATGTAAGAGGACATTCATATCTTACTACTAACTGGGTATTACTGACATTCATTAGCCATTTGAGTTGACCTTATGGCTGATATCCAATACACTCACCCAGAAAAAGTTGGCCACAAAAAAAGACTATGGAGATTACATTTTCACATGCAAATAGCACGTTGTTTAATTTCTTCTGGTCAAGAAATGACATCCCATGATAGCAACATTTCTTTGATTTAAACTATACACATTTTGATGACAAAGTTTCCTGTTACTTACTGTATGAATATTGATGTGTGGTGAACCAAATATGAGCCTATTCCAGATGGTAGAATGCAGAGCAGATATGACGTCGAGAAAGTAACTGAAATGAACTGGCAAGGGTTGCAAGCTGTTGCAAGGCTAATTGGTAATGCAAGTGTGTGTTCTCTTGAAGTATGTAACCTTACATGCTCTAACACAGGGGTTCTCAAAGTGGGGTCCACAGGCAGTGGAGGCTGCTGAGGGGAGGACGGCTCATAATAATGGCTGGAACGGAGCGAATGGAATGGCATCAAACACATGGAAACCATTTTTAAAAATATGAATATTACCTACATCAACAGAATAAACAAATTTGAGGGATTAGTGGAATAAGTTTAGAGGGTGTAATACAATATAATGTAATATTATGAATCTACAATTGATGTTCTTAATAATATTATGAATCTACAATTTAGGTTCTTAACCCCGGGCAACATAGGTCTGGGGAGGCTCACAGGGATGTTGGTATCCACTGTACTCCACCAATTATACAATTTTCAACTCAACACTTCTTGTATTCCTCAATTTTGGGGGGGGGACACAAATGCACTGTAATTTAAGCTTTAAAATTGCAACGTTTTCTCTCTGCCTCATGGCAACGTGTAGAATTTCAGGATATTAGCTTTAAAGCTGCAACAACAAAATATCTCTCTGCCCCATGACAAAATGTGTAGAATTGCAAAAACATTTTCTCTACAATGTCAAGAGGTGGGCCTTTAAAATGTTCCTTTACAGACATTTGAGCCATTTAGCAGACGCTCTTATCAGAGCGACTTACAGTTAGTGAGTGCATACATTTTTCATACTGGGCCTGAGACTAGTTTTTTTATTCCACGCACTGCCGAAGTCATAGTAAAACTCCTTGTATCCTTTTTTAAAACAGTTTTTTTTACTTGAGTTGTGTTCTGATTATGAGGGGTCCCTGATGAATTTGCTATCACAAAATGGGTCCCTGGACCCAAAAGGTTTGAGAACCCCTGCACTAACAGGTGGCTTGCAAACTTGAATTATAAACAGGTTGATGTTGGTGTGGACTGTGTATGAATACAGATCAAAGTGCTGTGTTTACAATGTGAAAAAGTGATTTATCTGTGTTTGTGATTGTCAGTATATTTTTGTGTATTTATTTTTGCAGCTACCATAGAATGTTGCTTTAACTATTGGAGTAGTAAAATAGGGTCACACTTATTTGGATAGTCTGGATAGCATCTACAGACGGTCATATTATCAACAAACTATCTTTTGATAAGCAGCTACTAGCTAAGGTTACGATTAGCGTTAGGGTTAGTTTTACAATAAGGGTAAGGGTTAAGGTTAGGGCCAGGGTTAAGTTTGGGGTTAGGATAAGGGTTAAGATTAGGGTTAGGGCTAGGGTTAGGGTGAGTAGATAGATAGTTGAAATGTTACTGATAGTCTGTAGATAGTCTGTAGCGCGTCTACAGATGTACTATCCAAATAATGCTCTGGATAAGAGCGTCTGCTAAATGACGTAAATGTAAATGTAAATGTAATTTTTACCTAAAATAGTGCAAGACAGTGATGTGGTTGTATACAGTAAATTATATTAGTGATCTTGAGGTACATTTGCATTACCAGATTGTAGTTTGTCGATGGACTGTTCTAGATAAGTATGTTTCGTAGCTTTCAGTTTAAATAGGACTGATATCCACCTCACACAGAGTTTCGAACTATTTGTAATAATGGTGTCATGTTAGATATTGTCCTTACGTCCTGCTTTGGTTGTTAAGTGGAAATTGTTGTTTAATGGTATTCTTGTATAAAGTGTTATCAGGTGAAGCGTTGATAGAAATTTGAGTGAAGCTATCCAAATTACAAAAATGATTCCCTTTTCTTCTATACCAACTGCACCACTGCATTCTCCTGAGACAGACAGTACTGCATGTAGATGTTTTTGTTTCTGAATAGTCCCCATCCTCTCATCGTATTAATCCCATCAAATGTTATTTTCCTATTGATTGCTCATTAGTGCATGATGTATGGAGATTGCTCCAATTAGTTCCTTTTCACGTCAAATCCCTAAATCAGAAACAGAAGGTAATAACTCCCCTGATCAATAATGTATCATAATTGCTTGTTATCTTTGAATAAAGTACACTAAAACATGCACACCCCCATGTTGTGTCTTGTTACTGGGATTAAAAAACACTACAGATGTAATATCTTAATTGTACCAGTTTCTCACAGCAGGAAAATAATCCTGCAGCAACAGGACATGTGAATTATCATGTGGATTATAAATAATGGACATTTTGTAGGATTATATATATTTTTCGTTAGGGCAAATCAAGTCTGACATTTGTAAATGGAAATTACAAACTTTAGAAGACTTTTTAAACCTTGAATACACTATAAGTTTGCATTTCCTGCTGCACTGGGAAAATTCTCTGCGACAACAGTTATTAAATTAAGATAGCCATCTGTACTTCAGTAGTCATCAGTGATAAAAACATTAGTTGTTAACGGGATTTACCATTTCGATCATGTCTATCAAATATAATTTCTTGACATGTATGAAACATGATGAAGAACATGGCATGTTTGTGTGTATGTTTAAACATAGATTATTGAGTGACAGTTTGTGACATTTAAAGACGTGCTCCAGTGATTTTTTAACTTTTACTGTTGAAAAGCAATATCCCAAGTATAAATACAGTAAAGTACCGGTACACACACTAAAGAGTAAAAATAATAAGTTTTGGGCAAAATAGACACAACTGTTTTTTAGAAACAACTGCAAATTTCAAGGAGTAGGGCTTTCAAGGAGTTGGTCTGATAGGGATTTGTGATGTCATCGGCCTCCCCCTTACCTGAGGAACAATAGAGGAGCAATTGAGAACAAAAGAGGAAAGGCCAATGAAAGGCATTGTGCTATGTCGAGGATACCTGGGCCACCTATTGAGATGTACCTTTTGTTAAGGAAATCAGGTAATAAATGAGCTGAAAAGGAGCCTGGAGTAGGACTTTAATAGTGACTGGCTGCCAGTCAGTCAGCAGATGATAAAAAGCCAGCGGTGAGATGCACTGTCTGTCTCTGTGCTTGCCATGTCATCAGGCCTCCCACTGTCTCCTGATCACCATAATACATAACAACGGATCTGGAGGATACCGTTAAATGGGGTACATGTTCCATATTTAGGAGGCAGTCCAGAGTGGATTTAATTTGACTGGTTGACTCTATAGCCATGCGGCCTAGATCCAGTAGATGCTATTTGTGCCGGTAGTTTAAGTTGTAATGTGAGGGAAATAAGGTAGAGAAAGCTTTGTAATACAGGTCTTGGAGTTTTGAACAAAGTGAGTCCTTTTAGTCAGACTTTAGCTAATGGCTGTTAGGTCACAAGAATTTAAATGTTCCAATTGAGAAGTCCTGTATGTAGAAGTAGGGCATATTTAGTTTTGTTACAAAGTAAAATGTATGATTTCACTGAAATGTACTTTTGTTGACCATGTGATTCTGAAAGAGTTTTAACATAAAAAATAAAAAAACGGTGTCCTCTTTTAAACACAATACATACAACTTAATTTCCACCATACCACCTTGGATATGAATTCAGCATTGGAGAACAGAAGCAGAGGCAGAGAGCAGAGTGGCCTTAGATAATGGACGCTCTGCAATCCTGCCAAATATGGTATTCTGATGGAAAAGGCCTCCTGTAGCTCAGTTGGTAGAGCATGGTGCTTACAACGCCAGGGTTGTGGGTTCGATTCCCACGGGGGGCCAGTCTGGAAAATGTATGCACTCACTAACTGTAAGTTGCTCTGGATAAGAGCGTCTGCTAAATGAGTAAAATGTAAAAATGAATCACTTACATAATAAGAAAACAACACTTTTGTCATTACCTATAGCAATACTTCAACCAGCCATTAACAGCATTGGATCAAAGGAATCAAAACAGGACTTACACAACAACTACTATTAATAGTTTAGTATTGTTATATCACAAAATGTGCTCCTACAAACATAATTCTTTACATCTGAGAGAGTGAAGATGGTTCAACCCTTTACCACATACATTATGGAAGAACCATGGAAAACATGTTGGATTAGTTTATATCACTTAGAATGACAGTGCTTATTTATGGGGGATTCTATATTATAATGTATTCTACCAATTTGCTACCACTATAGCATAGTGTTTAAACTAAAGTATGTAATCTGTCATTCAAGGAGAAATGTACATACACTGAGTATACAAAACATTATGCTCTTTCCATGACATAGACTGACCAGGTGAAAGCTATGATCCCTTATTGATGTCACTTGTTAAATCCACTTCAACCAGTGTAGATCAGTGTTTCCCAAACCTCTCCTTGAGTACCCCTTGCCTGTCCAGGTATTTGATGTGTTCCAGAACTAGCACAGCTGATTCAAAAGGTCACCTAATCATCAAGATCCTCATTAGTTAAATCAGCTGTGCTAGTTCTGGAATACATGAAATAGGAAGAGTGGCTGGGGGTACTCGAGGATAGGTTTGGGAAACACTGGTGTAGATGAAGGGGAGGAGATGGGTTAAAGAAGGATTTTTAAGCCTTGAGATATTTGAGACATGGATTGTGTATGTGTGCAATTCAGAGGGTGAATGGGCAAGACAAAAAATGTAAGTGCCTTTGAACGCTGTATGGTAGTAGGTGCCAGGCGCACCGGTTTGTGTCAAGAACTGCAACACTGCTGGATCCCCTCAAAACGCACTTCTCATATAAGATGAAATTAATACATTTCTCACTCACATGTCATTTGATGACATACCTGTAAATAGGTTTATGACAGACATATTCATGAATCTACTTTTTGCAGAAATCCTTGGGCATAATCAGTGTAATAGAAAAAAAGAGAAGAGTACAATCAGATCCGTTTTCTAACTGCCTGACAGCTCAGACTCATTAAGATGATAATAGGTTGGAGTGCAATGATGCATACTATACATGAAGTTCTTGTATCATTCAAAACTTTGCACTCAAAGTCTGTCAATGTTTGTTGACAATAAAGTAAATAAAAGATTATACAAAACGTTTGAAACACTGCAAGGAATGTAATGATTAATGGTTTATTGAATTCCTACAGCTTGGAGGTGACAAACACACCTGATGACATCACTACAGCCAGTGTGACACAGTTGAAGCACCCATTGGGAGGCCACTCAGACAATAACAATAGCCCAAGATTGCACAAATCAAACTGTTGATTACTTGATGACTACAAGTCTCTCTGTCCCCTGTTATTTAGGCTCTTGTACAGCCACTTGTATTATCGTCCCGTTTTGTTAGATAGATGATGACTTGCTTATCATGAACTATTTGTGTCCCATTGTGTTGTCATGACATTTTTCCGAAGAGGAGGAGACAGACTGATTAAAAAATGGTTCAGTGTTGGAGAGAACTGCTAAACTTTGCTAAAGCATAACCACCATGCCAGTCAGTATTGCGAAGCTTAACAGTCATGCGAGGAGTACTGTGAAAGCATTCCTCCGCATCAATGCTCAGCCTGACCTCAGAGCCATACAAACATACTTTACGTATTTCTGAGCACCTCCAAGGAGAAGGGTGTAATTGCAGATGGCAATTAGGGGCGTTTTTTGATATAGGCGTTTCTTGATGTCAAGTTACACCCATTAACGCTCGCCATTGGTCCGTGGCCGTTTCGTTCGTGTCGGGGACAACAGTTGCATTGTAGCTAAACCTAACCCTAACTATTTTCCTAACCATAACCTAGTCTCCTAACGTGCCACGCTAATTCACCTAACCTTCCACGTTAATGATCCTAACCTGCCACGGTAGTTATCCTAACCTGCTATGTAAACAAATAATCTGTGTTGAGAAACCATTAGTCTCATAATACCGGAACTGATCAATTGCAAGTATCAATGGACGTTTCCTGATATCAGAGAACAACCACATCAAGAAATGGCCCGAATTTCGGTCTACAACTACACCATATTCCCGCCAAGACGTACAGTATGATACATACCTACTAATGGTTGAGTTACATTACACAGAAACGAAAGTAGTGAGATTGGTCGGGGAGGATGGGTGGGCGTAATCCGCGACCGTCTAGCAATCCAAAGGTTGCGTGTTCGAGTCACATCGAGGACAACTATAGCATTTTAGTTTATCCTTAATCTAAATTTAACCCAATTCACCTAACCTTTGTCGTTAGTTCCCCTAACCGCCAATGTCAATTCTCCCCGTAACTCTCCTTTGTTGCTAGAGCACAACAAGCAACCTGGTCTCAGAGAAAGACCTATATGTACATATCTACCTCAATTACCTCGTAGCCCTGCACATGGACTCGGTACTGGTACCCTGTGTATATAACCAAGTTATCGTTACTCATTGTGTATTTATTCCTTGTGTTCTTTTTTATTATTTATATATTTTTCTCTCTGCATTGTTGGGAAGGACCGTCAGTAAGCATTTCACTGTTAATCTACACCTGTTGTTTACAAAGCATGTGACAAATCAAATTGGAATACTATATGATAAGTTAGTTAAGTCATCCAATTCGGATGCTATTGTACGACCGGGTATGACATATGATACTATACGTCCTATAATTCGTATGATATTGTATGACAGCTATTTCGTTCATAATGTAACCTAACATAATGTAATATATCATACTAAATGGACTTTCACAGATTTACATACAGAATAATACGAATTGCCCTGAGACCTCGTTGCAGAACTTCAAGCACTACTCCACTAAGAAATCTAATCTCATCATCCTGTATAGTACACTGCTAAAATAATGGCCATTCCAGTTCTATACAGAACCTTTTTGAAGACCAAATAGGAAGCGAGCCCTTTCTTTTAAGAATGTACAATACCTTTAACACTAAAGTGTACAGCACTACCTCATGGCCTGATCCATATGTTCCTGCATGGGCATTTCTGGTTGTTGTATTACTTAACCCTAATTGCTCCTGTAAGTCGCTCTGGATAAGAGCGTCTGCTAAATGACTAAAATGTAAATGTAAGTACGGAGGGACTGCACTGAGCACTATGAAGGTGTCTGCCCAATGAAATGCCACTGCCCCAGAGGCTGTCATTAGGCAGCACAGCAGGTAGGCTACACCACAGAGGGCTTCATTAAAATCAGCTGTAAGATGTCAATCAATAGATAATATCTGTTTATCAAGAGAATTCGAAGCTTTGTAATTGCTCTTGCAGATTTTAGATGGTGCTTATTAAATGAATTAGTTTATCATCTAATCAAGAAATGTCACTGACACATCTAATCAAGAAGTGTATTGACACACTAATGTTTATTGCCGAATATGACAACTACCGATAAGCATAATTGTAACCAACACCTTCCTAATATTGAGTTGCACCCCCTTTTGTCCTCAGAACAGTCTCAATTTGTCAGGGCATGGACTCTGCAAGGTGTCAAAAGCATTCCACAGGGATGCTGGCCAATGTTGACTCCAATGCTTCCAATAGTTGTGTGTAGCTCAGTTGGTAGAGCATGGCGTTTGCAACGCCAGGGTTGTGGGTTTGATTCCCACGGGGGGCCAGTATGAAAATGTATGCACTCACTAACTGTAAGTTGCTCTGGATAAGAGTGTTTGCTAAATGACTAAAATGTAAGTTGGCTGGATGTCCTTTGGGTGGTGGACCATTCTTGATACACATGGGAAACTGTTGAGTGTGAAAAACCTAGCAGCATTGCAGTTCTTGAGACATTCAAACCGGTGCACCTACTAGCATATCCCGATCAAAGGCACTTAAATATTTTATCTTGCCCATTCAGCCTCTGAATGGCACACATACACAATCCATGTCTCAATTGTCTCAAGGCTTAAAAATACTCATTTAACCTGTCTCCTCCCCTTCATCTATACTGATTGAAGTGGAT
Source organism: Coregonus clupeaformis (assembly GCF_020615455.1). Taxonomy (NCBI): domain Eukaryota; kingdom Metazoa; phylum Chordata; class Actinopteri; order Salmoniformes; family Salmonidae; genus Coregonus; species Coregonus clupeaformis. The sequence continues at coordinate 42,195,207 of NC_059200.1, forward strand.
TTAACAAGTGACATCAATAAGGGATCGTAGCTTTCACCTGGATTCACCTGGTCAGTCTATGTCATGGAAAGAGCATAATGTTCATAATGTTTTGTACACTCAGTGTACTGTACAGTAACCTGAAGAAAGGAAAGCACTGTCATTGATCTATGGTCTCTGGATGTACTCGGACATCTTGTGGGACACCTGCAGCAATGCATTAGATTGTCAATGACAGTGGTGTTACGAGTTATGATCACTTCTAACTCATTTTTCAGCTTGCATCAGCCAATGAGATTGAGAGGGACACAAAGACATTAATACTTATGGGGGTTATCCCAGAGGTTACTCTTTCCAAGAAAATGCATTAATGCTGATATCCAGTGCTCTCACTCAGATGTCATAAATAAATACATAGTTCATCCTACAAGCATAAAGAAACAGATATCACATTATAGGTAAAAGAGAATTTAAGCTGAAAGTTGTGTGTACAACTTAATGTGGCCCATGAACAACCAGAGAAAGTAGTAAAAAGGAGATGAGTGGAGTTGGAGTTAGTGGTCGTCAGCAAGCTGGCTGGCCCAGAGAGAGGCAGGGTGCGAGCAGAGCCCTAGTGACATCTCCAAACATGTCAGCACAGTGAGGTGAACAACACATCCCGCCCTGCCCTCTGCACCCAATCACAAGATCAACAAGGACAAAGCTGTTTTCCCTCGACCCCCACACCACCCTGTCAGCCCCGAGACAAACTGCCGTTGGATAGGGTGTAACTGTTCTGCAGGTGTCCTCTGCTGAGGATCCTATCCTATTTCCATACTTGATACTCATCCTTTGGACCTGAACCTGCCTTTGACTCAGGCAGCCATGGTTACTCCAGTGTTCTCCATACTGGGCTACATCTACTCTCTGAGTCTTCTGCCCCTGCTGCTGCCTGGTTGGAGCCAGGGCAGTCCCATCATGTCAGCTGAGGAGCTTCGAAGTGGCCCTGGGGCCAGGGGTCTGGTGGATACCTCCATGTTGGAGCAGGATGAAGACCTGGACATGCAGGACTTTCTGGGTCAGTTTCTGTCCACGTTGAACCTCACAGAGCTGGGCCCCCAGCCAATGCCCCGTGCGGCCCGTAAAGAGACACCAGAATACATGCTGGAACTGTACAACCGCTTCGCCAACGATCACACGGCCATGCCCTCTGCCAACATTGTGCGTAGTTTCAAGAATGAAGGTACAACGTTTACTTTTTTTGTCTGAAGACATTGTTTTTTAAATGTTAATCTTTTTATCATTTTGAAAAATGTATCTTTGGATATGATTAATTGTTTATTTAGCTAACATTATAAAGCAACTCTAATTAACTTGAGACCTATAGCATTATACAATCTGTTGACTAATACAACTTAAAAAGTATATTAAAAGGTACACTGATACTCAGCTGTTTGTTTTCTTTTAGAGAAGTTAAGATTTGACTGTAACTGTAAATCACTCTTTGTTTGGATAGCTGAGGTTAACTTTAAATGATTCAAAGTGTTATGAAGTTTAGCCCTAGATGGACAAGAATGAAATATGATATTTGCCCTTAAAGAAACTTTTATTAAATTGTAATTGGTTTAACAGTCCCTTATTTCCTCCTCTTGAAGTCAGATCACATGATATGACTGCAATGAAATCTAACCATTTAAAAAAGAGCTAAAATATAACCCTTACTATTGATGCATTATTTAATATAAAATTGATTAAATTCAGACCTTCATTGATATTTTAATTCCAGATTCCTCCCCCTACAGTGTGACGGTCAGGGGCGTGAGGACACACCCCCTGCTGTTCAACATCTCCATCCCCCACCACGAGCACATCATCACCGCCGAGCTCCGCCTCTACACCCTGGTCCAGAAGGACCGCAGACACTACGCCGGCCTTGACCGCAAGGTTACCGTCTACAAGATCCATGAGGGGGGGCACTGGAGGAAAGAAGAGGGGAGGGACAGAAGAAGGAATGAGCAGGAGACAGCAGAAATTGAGGAAATGGAGGAGCTGGCAGCCCGGCAAGTCTACGGTAATGACGATGCCTGGATTACCTTCGACCTGACCCATCAGGTCAACCTTTGGCGGAAGGCAGAGAGCTCCACCCATCGACTGGAGGTCCACATTGCAAGTCTGGGTTCTGAAGGTGGGAAGACCCCCCAGGAAGTCAGACAAGAGGATGGAAGGAAAGAGTTGGTTGATGTGGATGTTGACATGGGCTCAGATGGTAAACACATGCCAGTGGTGATTGTGTTCTCAGATGATCAGAACAGAGACCATCTTGAGGAGAACAAGCGGGAGCTCAACCAGATAATAGAACATGAGAATGACCTGCCGGCTGACCTGGAGCCGAGTCCACAGGTGAACTGGGGGAACCAGGCTGGGAACGATGCTGGGAACGCTGATGGAGAGGAGCTGGACGAGGAGACTCTCATGCAACTGCACTCCAACCTAATTTACGACACGCCTCCCCGAATCCGCCGCAACTCCAAGGGTGACCCCTGTAAGAAGACCCCTCTCTATGTGGAGTTTAAGGACATTGGCTGGGATACCTGGGTCATACAGCCCCTGGGCTATGAAGCCTATGAGTGCAATGGTGTATGTAGCTACCCTATGACCAACGAGGTCTCGCCTACCAAGCACGCCATTGTTCAGACTCGGCTGAGCAGTAAGATTCCACAGAAGGCATCACCAGCCTGCTGTGTTCCCACCAAGCTACAGCCCATCTCACTCCTTTACGTCGAGGACGGAGGAGTGGTCACCTACAAGCACAAGTACGAGGGCATGGTGGTGTCAGAGTGCGGCTGTAGATAGTCATAGAACTGACTGTAGGTTCAGGAGAGAGGTATAGAGACTGTGGATTAACATAGACTGAGTGGTCATCAATTTCACTATCAAGAAGAAAATCAGATCAAAAGTGCCCATTTGAAAATAACACATTTCTGCAATCATCAAGGATACTTGCTTTGTGAGCTAGTAGCAGACATATAGTGTAAACAGAATGGATACAGTACACCATATTAAGTGCATGAATAATTTATATATCTATCTATTGCAGCTTCAACTACATTGCATGACAAAGATAAACAGTGGAGGTGTAAATAGGAAGATGACAGAGCAAGAGGGGCCTGAATGTATGTGCATTAAAGTATGTAAATTTGCCATTTGTAAAAGTACATTTCTTATTATATTGAGATATAAAATGTTATTTTACAATGCCAGCAACACAATTATTTAAAACAAAAGAGAAAAAAAGTTACATGTGAATATCATGCTCTTATTTGTAGTTTGTATATGTTTATGATCATACATTTTACTTTCGTTGTGACGATATTGGTATGTACCGTCAGATATGCATAAAACTTTAGTGGTTTAAATAGCTCTTGGTTTAAATGGTTGGTCCTGTATGGCTCAGTTGGTAGAGTAGTAGAGTATGGCGCTTACCAGGCCAGTATTGTGGGTTTGATTCCCGTGTCCACCTATATGTAAAATGTATGCAAGCATGACTCTTAAGTCGCGTCTGCTAAATGGCATATATTGTTATTATATATTATTCTACACTGAGTGTTCAAAACATTAAGAACACCTTGCTAATGTTGAGTTGTCGGGGCATGGACTATACAAGGTGTCGAAAGCGTTCCACAGGAACGCTGGCCAATGTTGACTCCAATGCTTCCCACAGTTGTGTCAAGTTGGCTGGATGTCCTTTGGGTGGTGGACCATTCTTGATACACACTGGAAACTGTTGAGCGTGAAAAACCCCAGCAGCGTTGCAGTTCTTGACACAAACCAGTGCGCCTGGCACCTACTACCATACCCTGTTCAAAGGCACTTAAATATTTACATTTTAGTCATTTAGCAGATGCTCTTATCCAGAGCGACTTACAGGAGCAATTAGGGTTAAGTGCCTTGCTCAAGGGCACATTGACAGATTTTTCACCTAGTCGGCTCGGGGATTAGAACCAGTGACCTTTCGGTTATTGGCTTAACCACTAAGCTACCTGCCGCCCGATTTAGTCTTGCCCATTCAGCCTCTGAATGGCACACATACACAATCCATGTCTCAATTGTATCAAGGCTTAAAAATCCTTCTTTAACCTGTCTCCTCCCCTTCATCTACACTGATTGAAGTGGATTTAACAAGTGTGATCAATAAGGGATCATAGCTTTCAACTGGATTCACCTGGTCAGTCTATATCATGGAAAGAGTAGGTGTTCATAATGTTTTGTACACTCAGTGTATATTATAAATGAAAGCAAAACTATAACAGATAACTCGTATATATCCTACATGGAAAGACAAAGAGGTGTATTCTAAAGCAGAGCACAATAAATGGTGTTTGATGTTTATTACAAATGTGAGTGCTTCCAGGGTTGGGTAGGTTACTTTCTAAATGTAATAAGTTACAGTTACCTGTCCAAAATTGCAATCAGTAATGTAACTTTTGGATTACCCAAACTCAGTAACGTAATCTGATTACTTTTTTATATTACTTTCCCCATTAAGAGGCGTTAGAAGAAGACAAAAAGGATCCATCAAACACATTTGGTGTGTCAACATAGTGGTCTCTGACTTGAGATCAGACTCGCTCAGGTGGAACAAATTTAAACTTGCATCTTTTTCCAATGCTGAATTGAATGTCATTGAGAAAACAGAAAGGCATCACAAGGTTTTTTTGTTTTTTTGCAAACACCCTTTCTGAATTTAAAAGTAATCCAAGAAGTAATCATCTTGTTTTTCAAAAGTACCTGTAATCAGAGTACAATATTTTTGCTGGTAACGTAACTGATTACGGTTACCGTTTCTTTGTAATCAGATTACATGTAATTGATTATATGCAATCAGTTACTCCCCAACCCTGTGTGCGTCCATGATTGACTAGACGTAGCCTAGTGAAATGTATTATAGAGGTTCTCTATTACAAAGGCATGCAGACACGTGCACTACAGCAGAAGTGAACCTGAAATGAATCTTGCTTTGAATAGTGTGGCATTGTGCAAAAAGGGCACTGAAAAATGAACTTGTCATATGGACGACCTTTCAAGAAGAGTGTTAAATCAGAGAAGAGAATGTGAAAGCAAAAGAAAAACAATACAAACGTGTCATTGCTTTTCTTTATTGCAGATATTTTGTCTCTGCAATACATCAAACCTCTCCAATTGTAGAAAACAGAAGCAGAATATGTACATATGATGCAGAGCCATAGATTAAGTTTGTTTGCTAGATGTTCTTTTTCCTGAATACATAATACTGTCCATGTCCATGGAAGCAAATGGATGTTTCAAATCCATTCTGCCCACTTATTTGTAGGGTAATCTATTTGCCCCAGACTGACTCACACCCCCTACCACCCCACCATCACACTTCCTTCTAAAGCCACATGCCACGCGAGCCGCTCCCCCCATGTGGCGGTGATAAGGAGGTGTCAGGGCCTGGTGACTTGTAGACCATCACTCAGGATGAGACGCCATTCCAAGTGGTGAGCAGTTGGGAGAGGGTGATGTCAGATTCCTGGGACCCAACACCAACAATCTCTATGGACGATCCACCCCCCAGCGAGCCTTTCTGTATTGGACATTCTCTCTCTACCCACCGCTGCCTCCCACCTCCCTTGTCTGACATGGCCACTCGGAGGACCTAATCATGGCTTTGTCTACAGGACAGATGGAAAAACACATGTCACATCATTACCCAGTTTCTGCTGTCAGCGGACTGAAGGAGAGACAACCTCAATGGAATAACGGTGAACGACTGAGTCCAGATTTGCACTTCACTGCCATGCATTTGTGAATCACAACTATACTGTACTTACCTATGGAGCTGTTTCAGATATTATTTCAGATTACTCACTTCATGAATTATGATGGTTATTTATTTTGTAAATTTCATTTTACATTTAATCCTGTGGCAATTAAATATAAATTTCTAGGCTATACACAACCAGGAGCAGAGACTGATCCAGGCATATCTTTGTTTTTCACAGACCTCATGGGACTAAACACTTCTACATTAGTTTGTAGACAGTTGAAATTGCCTTTACAATTTTAAATTACATTTGTCTGTCATGAATGGAAAATCGAATGAACACATACAACCGATAAGAAATCAAAACTGACTTTATCAGCCCTATGGCCAACTTTCAGCCGAACAGACTGGCCCCTCTGAGTTCGAGCAAAGCGCTCACAAAACATGCGCCCCCTGCTGCTGACATGACATGAGTGGCACTGCTGGAGCAATGCGCTCACTGGAGTCGCGAGGGCGTTGCAGGGGAGTTTATTTTCGTAGCTAGCACTATAGCATTGTTTACCAGTATATTGAAAACATGTTGGTTTTGTACAGTTACTGGCACAGTTGAAAAACGTAAAATACAGTCGCATAATATCTCATAACCAGAAGATAATCGAGTATTGGCTCGAACTTCGATTCAGAAAACACTGGTTTTATTGAAGGCTACCGTTACGTTAGCAAGCTAACGCTAAAGTAACTAGCTATTTGCTAATCACTGGAGACCCCAGGTAAGGCATTTGTGCATTTTAAGTCAGATAACTAACTAGCTAGTTATAATCAGTTCGTTTTTAATGTAATTTCCATTGACTATTACAATTTAACCAAACGGGGCACATCATCATTGGATTTGTAAGCTACTAGCATACTTAGCCAGCTAGATGTTAGCAAATGTGTGCAGATGTAAATGTTAACTAGCTAAGTTAACTTACTGTAGATAACGTTATTCGCGTTAGTCTCTTAGACACGATTTGAGGCGTTTTATGCAACGTTAGTTTGCTTTTGTAGCTAAGTAATATTTTTGTTTTTGTAACTAACTTTGGGTTTTGTAGAAAAGTAGCTAGATAACGTTTGTCGGCATCATTCATTTGCTGTCAGGCAATGCTTTTGTGCATTGATGTGAAAGCACAGCAATGGTAGTAGCAAGCTAGTACAACTGTAACGTTATGTTCTGTCTCCCTTACTGCAGACTGTTCTGGACACCCCTCGTTCTGTAGAGTGAACGGGACACATTCCATTCTCACCCTAGCAAAAGGCTTCAGAGAAGGTGTTTTTGACTCATTCCTAGAGTGAGGACTAAACTGGGAGCCTCCTTAAGATTGAACTTCAAGTAATAGAGACTGTAGAACGGTGAGCAAGATGTCGATCACAAACACCCCCACAAGCAACGACGCTTGCTTGAGTATCGTGCACAGCCTGATGTGCCACAGACAGGGTGGAGAGAGTGAGACATTTGCTAAGCGAGCCATCGAGAGCCTCGTCAAGAAACTGAAGGAGAAGAAAGATGAGCTAGATTCTCTCATCACAGCCATCACCACCAACGGCGCTCACCCCAGCAAGTGTGTCACCATACAGCGTACACTGGATGGACGCCTGCAGGTAATGGGGTAGCTGGGTCATTTAATAGGGCACGAAAAGTGTTTCTTATTGGACAAGTTCATGCAGTCCCTTTGGTGCCTACTGAATACCAACTTGCTGATGGATAGAAGATATTACACTCACATTACAGGCTGAATTATTTTCTCAGATGACTGCTGTGCTTAGTTCATAACTCTTATCTTCTCCTCTGTGCTCTCAGGTCGCAGGGCGTAAAGGCTTCCCCCATGTGATCTATGCCAGACTGTGGCGGTGGCCTGACCTGCACAAGAATGAACTGAAGCATGTGAAATACTGCCAGTTTGCCTTTGACCTCAAAGCTGACAACGTGTGTGTTAACCCGTACCACTACGAGAGGGTGGTATCACCAGGGATTGGTGAGTGGGATTTGTTTTCTCCTCTCTCTTGAATACTGTTGTTTAGCGCCTCTGAATTTTAAGTTGGATCTTATTTGTGTCCCTCAACTTTTCTTCACAGACCTTTCAGGACTGACTCTTTCAAGCTCAGGTAAGGAAGACTCTCACCTTGAACTAGTAATTTGCAGTTCACAATGGAGGATTAAAGTGAAGTTCCCCAAAACGTTGACCATCTCACCCTCCCTGCTTTACCAGGCACACTCATGGTCAAAGATGAGTATGAATTTGAGAACCAGCCATCTCACTCTGGTGCAGATGGCCACCATCAGACCATCCAGCACCAGCCCTCCAGACCAGGGGGTCCCCAGGAGTTGTTTAGCAGCCCGGCTCTGCTCCCTTCCCCTGAGGGCAGCAGCTCAGCCTCTACCTCTGCCTTCTCCAGCCTTGCTGCTGGAGCCTCAAGTGAGACACTGCATTGTGTTTAACCCTCCCCTGTCTTGCAGTTCATTACTCCCCTTAAATGTAAAGCTTCATTTTGTGGTGAATAAGCTCCTGACATAAATACAGGATACAGTGGCTCCCTCATACCCAAAGTCAGGGTCATGCTGAGAAGCTTTTTCCTTTTTCAGAGGTGTCATTACTGATCACTTTTGTTTGTGTGTCTCTGTATTGTATTGTGGTGTGTTTGTTTGTCTCTGGGTGTGTGTGTTTGCTTGTATGTTTTCCCTACCCACCCACCTTGGCCCATCCTGCTCCTGCCTCTGTAGCCCAGTCCAGTAGCCTTCTGTCAGGGAGCCATAGCAGTGAAGGGCTGCGGCAGCTATCCTCAAGGCCAGGCCCAGGGCCTTCACGGGGGCAGAGCACACAGCAGAACGGCTTCCCCCTGGCACAGAGTGCCACATACCATCACAGTAAGCACCCACACTCAACCCTCCACATTTCATACAATACCAAGTTTGGGGTTAATTCCATTTGTTTTCTGAATTGACTGAATTGAAATGGAATTGACCCCAACCCTGTCAAACACCATTAAAGTGAGTGGGCACCTGCATTCAACAGCCTAAAAACAACAGGTGAGCACACTGCCTATGTCACTAACAATCACAGAAATGACCTGCACGTTCAAACAACCATTACAGGTAGCACTCACATTCATCTGCCCTCCATATACCATGACAATGGAAACCTACACTGAGTGTACAAAACATTAGGAACTCTTTCCATGACAAAGACTGACCAGGTGAAAACTATGATCCCTTATTGATGTCACCTGTTTAATCCACTTCAATCAATGTAGATGAAGGGGAGGCGACGGGTTAAAGAAGGATTTTTAAGCCTTGATACAATTGAGACATGGATTGTGTATGTGTGCCATTCAGAGGCTGAATGGACTAGATCAAATATTTAAGTGCCTTTGCACAGGGTATGGTGGTAGGTGCCAGGCGCACCGGTTTGAGTGTGTCAAGAACTGCAACACTGCTGGGTTTTTCACACTCAACAGTTCCCCATGTGTATCAAGAATGGTCCACCACCCAAAGGACATCCAGACAACCTAACAACTATGGGAAGCATTGGAGTCAACATGGGCCAGCATCCCTGTGGAACGCTTTCGACACCTTGTAGAGACCATGCACTGACGAATTGAGGCTGTTCTGAGCAAAAGGGGGGTGCAACTCAATATTAGGAAGGTGTTCCTAATGTTTTGTACACTCAGTGTACTTCCGCCAGCCCACAAATTACTGCCCTGTTGCTTTTCACTGTAACCCCATTTACTAAACAACATTTTGTTCTCAAAAAAGCTTTTCAGCATCACCACATTGCCTCTCCAGGGTGTTAATTCCTCCTTGGTCAGTTATATAATTCCTCTCAGCCCTGTGACTATAGCCCGTTGTTATAGTTGATTAGAAATGTGTTGAGTGTGATTGTGAGTTATTTTTAGGTCATGGTATTTTCTTTATGTGCTTATGGTCTGATGCAACAGGTTATTGTTCTGCTTTCAGATGCCACCTCAGGCTGGCCGAGAAACGGGAACTTCACCCCCTCAGTGCCTCACCACCAGAATGGGCACCTGCAGCACCACCAACCCATGCCCCACACCCCACACTACTGTGAGTGGCTGTGTTATCCCCCTATTTGGGCATACATCTAGTGGTGCTGCCAACATCTCAGAGCCTTACAGATGCTATATCCCTCAAAGCAACAAGCTAACCTTGAACTAATGCAAAAATGGTGGTGTTCCCAGAAAGGATGTGAATGTGCACATGTAATGTCAAATAGTCAATGTTATGATGTCATTCAACATTCATTTGTGCTCATTTGGGCCGAGCAGTACAAACAACACCAAACAGCACCGTTCTCTCGATGGTTGTGTCTTAATTACGTGACATTCTCTTCCAGGGATGGTCAACAATGAGATTGCATTCCAGCCCCCCATCTCGAATCACCCGGGTGAGTCTGTGTGAAACATTACTCAGAGAGTTAGGTCTGTATGTACGTATGCATCCTCATTTGTTCCGGTATGTGGTGTGAAATAGATAGTACAGAGACCATGTGAATTGATGGTGGTGCTATCGTTCTGTTCCAGCCCCTGACTACTGGTGCTCCATTGCCTACTTTGAGATGGATGTTCAGGTGGGGGAGACGTTCAAGGTTCCGGCCAGTTGCCCCACAGTGACGGTGGATGGGTACGTGGATCCCTCAGGAGGGGACCGCTTCTGCCTGGGCCAACTCAGCAACGTCCACAGGACAGAGGCCATCGAGAGAGCTAGGTACTCTACCATATCAAATAGAAAAAGGAAAGATTTATAGAACAATGAATGATTTAATGTCTTTGCTAAATTAAATGGCTAAGCAGAACCATCCATATTTTGGGAAAAACACACTAGCAATAAGTTAAGGCTTTTTTGAGGCTTCTTTAAGTAGATTTGTATTAATTCTCATACTGTCTGTCTGCTTCTGCCCTTCCCTCCTCCCTTCTTGGCTCTAGACTTCACATTGGTAAAGGGGTGCAGCTGGAGTGTAAAGGGGAAGGTGACGTGTGGGTGCGTTGCCTTAGCGATCATGCAGTGTTTGTGCAGAGTTATTACTTGGACAGGGAGGCAGGACGGGCCCCTGGAGACGCAGTGCACAAGATCTACCCCAGCGCCTACATCAAGGTGAGAGATTTTATTTAAATGTTATTCTAATGTATTCCATTGAGCGTTTGCTTTGTACTATTATTATTATTTGACTTCTAATTGTTGTCGCAAAGTTGAGGTGTACTTGCAAGTAAGCATTTCATTGTAATGTGTACACAAACTGGATTTGATTCGATTTTATATCACAGACTCACTGCTGAGGAAGGGCACCCAAGTCAACAAGGAAGGGTTTTTGGATGCTTATTATTTAAATGAATTTTGTCTCAGTGGTTATTTGACTGCTTGGGAAGGTTTATTGTTTCAAAACAGGTTAAAATCCATTATGTTTTAGACAGTTGAACCTAGGGATGGGTACACTATCTCATAATGACAAAGCAAAAACAGGTTTTTAGAAATGTTTGCAAAGTTATTCAAAATAAAAACGGGAATATCACATTTACATAAGTATTCATACCCTTTACTCAGTACTTTGTTGAAGCACCTTTGGCAGCGATTACAGCCTTGAGTCTTCTTCGGTATGATGCTACAAACTTTGCACACCTGTATTTGGGGAGTTTCTCCCGTTCTTCTCTGCAGATTCTCTCAAACTCTGTCAGGTTGGATGGGGAGTGTTGCTGCACTGCTATTTTCAGGTCTTTCCAGAGATTTTCGATCGGGTTCAAGTCCGGCCTCTGGCTGGACCACTCAAGGACATTCAGAGACTTGTCCCGAAGCCACTCCTGTGTTGTCTTGGCTGTGTGCTTAGGGTCGGTGTCCTGTTGGAAGGTGAACCTTCGACCCAGTCTGAGGTCCTGAACGCTCTGGAGCAGGTTTTCATCAAGGATCTCTCTGTACTTTGCTCCGTTCATCTTTCCCTCGATCCTGACTAGTCTCCCAGTCCCTGCCGCTGAAAAACATTCCCACAGCATAATGCTGCCACCACCATGCTTCACTGTAGGGATGGTGCCAGGTTTCCTCCAGACTTGGCATTCCGGCCAAAGAGTTCAATCTTGGTTTCATCAGACCAGAGAATCTTGTTTCTCATGGTCAGAGTCCTTTAGGTGCCTTTTGGCAAACTCCAAGCGGGGTGTCATGTGCCTTTTACTGAGGAGTGTCTTCCGTCTGGCCACTCTATCATAAAGGCCTGTTTGGTCGAGTGCTGCAGATATGGATGTCATCTGGAAAGTTCTCCCATCTCCACAGAGGAACTCTGGATCTCTGTCAGTGACCATCGGGTTCTTGGTCACCTCCCTGACCAAGGCCTTTCTCCCCCGATTACTCAGTTTGGCCGGGCGGCCAGCTCTAGGAAGAGTCTTGGTGGTTCTAAACTTCTTCCATTTAAGAATGACGGAGGCCACTGTGTTCTTGGGGACCTTCAATGCTGCAGACATTTTTTAGTACCCTTCTCCAGATCTCGACACAATCCTGTCTCGGAGCTCTACGGACAATTCCTTCGACCTCATTGCTTGGTTTTGCTCTGACATGCACTCTCAACTGTAGGACCTTATATAGACAGGTGTGTGCCTTTCCAAATCATGTCCAATCAATTTAATTTACCACAGGTGGACTCCAATCAAGTTGTAGAAACATCTCAAAGATGATCAATGAAAACAGGATGTACCAGAGCTCAATTTCGAGTCTCATAGCAAAGGTTCTGAATACTTATGTAAATAAGGTATGTTTTTTAGATGTCACTTTGTCATTATGGGGTATTGTGTGTAGATTGATGAGGAAAACTTTTAATTAGATACATTTTAGAATAAGGCTGTAATGTAACAATGTGGAAAAAGTCAAGGGGTCTGAATACTTTCCGAATGCACTGTAAGTATACATTTTAGAGAAAAAAAAGTTGGGTCTATTTCAACAATGAAAAGGCTTGGTCTAAATTAAATTATCCATTTGACATTGTTACGTACAAGGATATACGATGACATTTGAAATTCGGAAGTGACTACGCTTCCAGATTTTCTGGAAACTCGATTTGTCAGAAAATCACATTGTATGATTTTAAAGTAATTAATTTGCATTTTATTGCATGACATAAGTATTTGATCACCTACCAACCAGTAAGAATTCTGGCTCTCACAGACCTGTTAGTTTTTCTTTAAGAAGCCCTCCTGTTCTCCACTCATTACCTGTATTAACTGCACCTGTTTGAACTCGTTACCTGTATAAAAGACACCTGTCCACACACTCAATCAAACAGACTACAACCTCTCCACAATGGACAAGACCAGAGAGCTGTGTAAGGACATCAGGGATAAAATTGTAGACCTGCTCAAGGCTGGGATGGGCTACAGGACAATAGGCAAGCAGCTTGGTGAGAAGGCAACAACTGTTGGCGCAATTATTAGAAAATGGAAGAAGTTCAAGATGACGGTCAATCACACTCGGTCTGGGGCTCCATGCAAGATCTCACCTCGTGGGGCATCAATGATCATGAGGAAGGTGAGGGATCAGCCCAGAACTACATGGCAGGACCTGGTCAATGACCTGAAGAGAGCTGGGACCACAGTCTCAAAGAAAACCATTAGTAACATACTACGCCGTCATGGATTAAAATCCTGCAGCGCACGCAAGGTCCCCCTGCTCAAGCCAGCGCATGTCCAGGCCCGTCTGAAGTTTGCCAATGACCATCTGGATGATCCAGAGGAGGAATGGGAGAAGGTCATGTGGTCTGATGAGACAAAAATATAGCTTTTTGGTCTAAACTCCACTCGCCGTGTTTGGAGGAAGAAGAAGGATGAGTACAACCCCAAGAACACCATCCCAACCGTGAAGCATGGAGGTGGAAACCTCATTCTTTGGGGATGCTTTTCTGCAAAGGGGACAGTACGACTGCACCGTATTGAGGGGAGGATGGATGGGGCCATGTATCGCGGGATCTTGGCCAACAACCTCCTTCCCTCAGTAAGATAATTGAAGATGGGTCGTGGCTGGGTCTTCCAGCATGACAACGACCCGAAACACACAGCCAGGGCAAGTAAGAAGTGAAAAGCATCTCAAGGTCCTGGAGTGGCCTAGCCAGTCTCCAGACCTGAACCCAATAGAACATCTTTGGAGGGAGCTGAAAGTCCGTATTGCCCAGCGACAGCCCCGAAACCAGAAGGATCTGGAGAAGGTCTGTATGGAGGAGTGGGCCAAAATCCCTGCTGCAGTGTGTGCAAACCTGGTCAAGACCTACAGGAAACGTATGATCTCTGTAATTGCAAACAAAGGTTCCTGTACCAAATATTAAGTTGTGCTTTTCTGATGTATCAAATACTTATGTCATGCAATAAAATGCAAATTAATTACTTAAAAATCATACAATGTGATTTTCTGGATTTTTGTTTTAGATTCCGTCTCTCACAGTTGAAGTGTACCTATGATAAAAATTACAGACCTCTACATGCCTTGTAAGTAGGAAAACCTGCAAAATCGGCAGTGTATCAAATACTTGTTCTCCCCACTGTACATATCTGGACAAGCAATGACAGAGCGGCATGGACTAAGATACAGTAGAATATTATAGAATAGAATACAGTATATACAGTGAGGGAAAAAAGTATTTGATCCCCTGCTGATTTTGTACGTTTGCCCACTGACAAAGAAATGATCAGTCTATAATTTTAATGGTAGGTTTATTTGAACAGTGAGAGACAGAATAACAACAACAAAATCCAGAAAAATGCATGTCAAAAATGTTATAAATTGATTTGCATTTTAATGAGGGAAATAAGTATTTGACCCCTCTGCAAAACATGACATAGTACTTGGTGGCAAAACCCTTGTTGGCAATCACAGAGGTCAGACGTTTCTTGTAGTTGGCCACCAGGTTTGCACACATCTCAGGAGGGATTTTGTCCCACTCCTCTTTGCAGATCTTCCCCAAGTCATTAAGGTTTCGAGGCTGACGTTTGGCAACTCGAACCTTCAGCTCCCTCCACAGATTTTATATGGGATTAAGGTCTGGAGACTGGCTAGGCCACTCCAGGACCTTAATGTGCTTCTTCTTGAGCCACTCCTTTGTTGCCTTGGCCGTGTGTTTTGGGTCATTGTCATGTTGGAATACCCATCCACGACCCATTTTCAATGCCCTGGCTGAGGGAAGGAGGTTCTCACCCAAGATTTGACGGTACATGGCCCCGTCCATCGTCCCTTTGATGCGGTGAAGTTGTCCTGTCCCCTTAGCAGAAAAACACCCCAAAGCATAATGTTTCCACCTCCATGTTTGACGGTGGGGATGGTGTTCTTGGGGTCATAGGCAGCATTCCTCCTCCTCCAAACACGTTGAGTTGATGCCAAAGAGCTCGATTTTGGTCTCATCTGACCACAACACTTTCACCCAGTTCTCCTCTGAATCATTCAGATGTTCATTGGCAAACTTCAGATGGGTCTGTATATGTGCTTTCTTGAGCAGGGGGACCTTGCGGGCGCTGCAGGATTTCAGTCCTTCACGGCTTAGTGTGTTACCAATTGTTTTCTTGGTGACTATGGTCCCAGCTGCCTTGAAATCATTGACAAGATCCTCCCGTGTAGTTCTGGGCTGATTCCTCACCGTTCTCATGATCATTGCAACTCCACGAGGTGAGATCTTGCATGGAGCCCCAGGCCGAGGGAGATTGACAGTTATTTTGTGTTTCTTCCATTTGCGAAAAATCGCACCAACTGTTGTCACCTTCTCACCAAGCTGCTTGGCGATGGTCTTGTAGCCCATTCCAGCCTTGTGTAGGTCTACAATCTTGTCCCTGACATCCTTGGAGAGCTCTTTGCTCTTGGCCATGGTGGAGAGTTTGGAATCTGATTGATTGATTGCTTCTGTGGACAGGTGTCTTTTATACAGGTAACAAGCTGAGATTAGGAGCACTCCTTTTAAGAGTGTGCTCCTAATCTCAGCTCGTTACCTGTATAAACGACACCTGGGAGCCAGAAATCTTTCTGATTGAGAGGGGGTCAAATACTTATTTCCCTCATTAAAATGCAAATCAATTTATAACATTTTTGACATGCGTTTTTCTGGATTTTTGTTGTTGTTATTCTGTCTCTCACTGTTCAAATAAACCTACCATTAAAATAATAGACTGATCATTTTTTTGTCAGTGGGCAAACGTACAAAATCAGCAGGGGTTCAAATACCTTTTTCCCTCACTGTACATATGAGATGAGTAGTGCAAGATATGTAAACATTATTAAAGTGACTAGTGTTCCATTTCTTAAAGTGGCCAGTGATTTCAATAGGCAGCAGCAGCCTCTAATGTGCTAGTGATGGCTATTTAACAGTCTGATGGCCTTGAGATAGAAGCTGTTTTTCATTCTTTCGGTCCCAGCTTTGATGCACCTGTACTGACCTCGCCTTCTGGATAGCGGGGTGAACAGGCAGTGGCTCGGGTGGTTGATGTCCTTGATGATCTTTTTGGCCTTCCTGTGACATCGGGTGCTGTAGGTGTCTTGGAGGGCGGGTAGTTTGCCCCCGGTAATGCGTTCGGCAGACCGCACCACCCTCTGGAGAGCCCTGCGGTTGCGGGCGGTGCAGTTGCCGTACATAGGCTACGTCATCATGGTTCAGAAGAGGAAGAGAGTAAAGAGAGAAACCTGAAGGGAGGGGGAAGTGAGCAGCAGCTAAGTAGATGTTTTAAAACGTAAAATAACAAATGCACAGACATGATCCGGATCCGTAGCTTTGAGAAAGAGGTTTCCGGCATGGCGGGTTGAAAACTCCCCATTCGCTGCCACAGCCTTTTAAAATCTTAAAGGTCCAATGCAGCCGTTTTTATCTCTATCAAATCATGTCTGGGTAACAATTAAGTAACTTACTGTGATTTGTTTTGAATTAAAATTGTTTCTCAAGGAAGAATTTTGTTAAGACAAACTGGGAGTGGTCTGAGTGGGTAGGCCAAAACTCCATCCCACCAAAACAGGCTGAAATTTCAGGCGGTCTTTTCAAACAGCCCTTACACTACAAGGGCATTATCATAATTTTCACAATTTCACAGTGTTATTCCAACCTCGTAGTGTGGAAATACATATAAAGCGCAGGAAAATCATGTATTTGACTGCACTGGGCATTTAATTGAATAAAACAAACCCGTTTCAAGTGTGTAGGTTGTTGTTTTTGTCTGCCAATAAAAGCGGCACTACAGTCAGAGGCTCAATGTATATGACAGATCTTTCATCAATGCAAGATGGAATTAAAATTACTCAATTAAAAGTTAGAAGGATTAGGCTGTGGGTGTTATTAGTAGACAAGGACAGGGAGAAAGAAAGCGCAGCAAAATGTAGTAGCTGGCTAGCTTCTCTACTGACGCTGTCAAGACGAGCGCTATCAGATGGGATAATAAATAACCTATGGCAGCTACAAGTCTCTCTCCCTCTCTGCTTGCCCTGCACCCCGCGTCTCTCACACACCAGCCCCTCTCCTGCCCTCTGAACAGCAGAGCGCCACCGTCTCTCCCTCGTGCAGCAATAAGTGCTCAGGTTAAAAAATAAGTACAAAAAATAAAAAGTATAAATATACACTGCTCAAAAAAATAAAGGGAACACTTAAACAACACAATGTAACTCCAAGTCAATCACACTTCTGTGAAATCAAACTGTCCACTTAGGAAGCAACACTGATTGACAATACATTTCACATGCTGTTGTGCAAATGGAATAGACAACAGGTGGAAATTATAGGCAATTAGCAAGACACCCCCAATAAAGGACTGGTTTTGCAGGTGGTGACAACAGACCACTTCTCAGTTCCTATGCTTCCTGGCTGATGTTTTGGTCACTTTTGAATGCTGGCGGTGCTTTCACTTTAGTGGTAGCATGAGACGGAGTCTACAACCCACACAAGTGGCTCAGGTAGTGCAGCTCATCCAGGATGGCACATCAATGCGAGCTGTGGCAAGAAGGTTTGCTGTGTCCAGAGCATGGAGGCGCTACCAGGAGACAGGCCAGTACATCAGGAGACGTGGAGGAGGCCGTAGGAGGGCAACAACCCAGCAGCAGGACTGCTACCTCTGCCTTTGTGGAAGGAGGAGCAGGAGGAGCACTGCCAGAGCCCTGCAAAAGGACCTCCAGCAGGCCACAAATGTGCATGTGTCTGCTCAAACGGTCAGAAACAGACTCCATGAGGGTGGTATGAGGGCCCGACGTCCACAGGTGGGGGTTGTGCTTACAGCCCAACACCGTGCAGGACGTTTGGCATTTGCCAGAGAACACCAAGATTGGCAAATTCGCCACTGGTGCCCTGTGCTCTTCACAGATGAAAGCAGGTTCACACTGAGCACGTGACAGACGTGACAGAGTCTGGAGATGCCGTGGAGAACGTTCTGCTGCCTGCAACATCCACCAGCATGACCGGTTTGGCGTGGGTCAGTCATGGTGTCGGGTGGCATTTCTTTGGGGGGCCGCACAGCCCTCCATGTGCTCGCCAGAGGTAGCCTGACTGCCATTAGGTACCGAGATGAGATCCTCAGACCCCTTGTGAGACCATATGCTGGTGCGGTTGGCCCTGGGTTCCTCCTAATGCAAGACAATGCTAGACCTCATGTGGCTGGAGTGTGTCAGCAGTTCCTGCAAGAGGAAGGCATTGATGCTATGGACTGGCCCGCCCGTTCCCCAGACCTAAATCCAATTGAGCACATCTGGGTCATCATGTCTCGCTCCATCCACCAACGCCACGTTGCACCACAGACTGTCCAGGAGTTGGCGGATGCTTTAGTCCAGGTCTGGGAGGAGATCCCTCAGGAGACCATCCGCCACCTCATCAGGAGCATGCCCAGGCGTTGTAGGGAGGTCATACAGGCACGTGGAGGCCACACACACTACTGAGCCTCATTTTGACTTGTTTTAAGGACATTACATCAAAGTTGGATCAGCCTGTAGTGTGGTTTTCCACTTTTAATTTTGAGGGTGACTCCAAATCCAGACCTCCATGGGTTGATAAATTTGATTTCCATTGATAATTTTTGTGTGATTTTGTTGTCAGCACATTCAACTATGTAAAGAAAAAAGTATTTAATAAGATTATTTCATTCATTCAGATCTAGGATGTGTTATTTGAGTGTTCCCTTAATTTTTTTGAGCAGTGTATATATATTTCGACTGGGGGGGTGCCGATCTTGTCATACTAGTAATCATATCCGTTTTATCACACTTGATATTCATCGGATTTACTCGTAATCGGAAAACCCGGAAGTGCGCATTAAATGCCGGGAAAGCATATACCTCAAGTGTGCATTACTGCGCTAGCTATCACTCAGAGCGCAGCGTTATGTTCCTTCACTCATTCACACACATTGTTCAAAGGTGAACAATTGGCTTGGGCAGTATCCAGATTTTCATATCGTTTCATCTCTGGATTTTCGGTATTACTGGCATCACACAAGGGGGCGCTAAAAACGCAAGTCCTCTATTACCAGAATGCTATCAAAATTAGCACAAACTAATAGCATTTAGCTATGTGATTTCGCTAACGCGCGAAAAATTAACTAATTGCAAAGACAGTCAAATCCAGCTCATAAAGTTATACAAGCGTAGCTAATAGCTACCAAATGTGTGGATATTTACAAGCGAAAGTGAATGAGAGAAATTGTGCAAATTAACAAAGTTGTGATGCATGCTTTTCTAAAGAAAGAGCAGCATGTGTACACGGAGCAGAGGGGAGAAGAACGGAGGAGGGGGAAAAAATGCTAGTAGGAAGCACAGTGAAAAAATGGCAACTGTACAGAACTCATCCAGAGCCCTTTGACTTCCGGCAGAAAGCCGTTATAAGATATCTGATGGCAAACATTTAGTAAGGAATTGCATACAAGTGTAACTTTTTCCAAATACCCCGGTATATACGGTATACCGCCCAAGCCTAGCAAACGACACCGACAGATCAAAATTCACATGATTTACTTAATTAGTCCTATTAAATTATCAACAAAATAGGCTAATAAATAGTATGGCTGGCTACTACTGCCTGCATTTTTTCCAGTCGCAGAGTTAAAGGAAGGTAGGCTAATTCGCTTGCCCCATATATATTGTTTCACTTTGGAGAGGAGCAAAGCTTTTCTCTCCCGACACTTATGCCACATTTGTGCAATCAAGATAAACGATCAACATTTGTGACCGACCGGCTCGATCTTATGTAGAAAAATTTGAAATTGTGTTTTTTTACAGTGGATAAAAGTAGAGACTCAGAGCTAGAAAATTGTATGTCATACACTACAGTTGAGGAACAATGGGAAAGTAATTCTGCTTTGAAAGTTGATAAACTTGTAACCTCACTTTTGAGAAAAGAGCCGCGAGTGTGTCTGTCTGGGGAAATGAGAGCAGAGAGAAAGCGGCTTGTTCTAATCCAATCGTTGCAGCAGGCTCAACTGATACCACAACATAAGAACTAGCCAATAGATGTTTAGAGAACACAGTGCTTCACACTGTTTGAGTGAAAGAGATGCGTGCTGGCAGCTGAAAATTATTTTCTTTCAGATCACAGATAATTACAAAAAATACTCATGTCATAATCGTATTCGGAAAATTCTCCGTATCCGTTACGATACTCGTTTTGTCCGAGTACTCGGCACAGCCCTAATATCGACTATCCGGATATCCAAAACATTTTCATGATATGATTCGAATAGTGAAATTATTTCAGATGGCCATCCCTAGTTGAACCCCTATCCCTAACCCTCCCTGTTCTCTCTGTGTGCTGTGCAGGTGTTTGACCTGCGTCAGTGCCACAGGCAGATGCAGCAGCAGGCAGCCACAGCCCAGGCAGCAGCCGCAGCACAGGCAGCAGCAGTGGCTGGAAACATCCCCGGGCCTGGCTCTGTGGGAGGCATCGCCCCCGCCATCAGTGAGTGTCTTTCTTCGCACTATTCATCCTTTAACCTGTCTGCCTAGAAATATATCCATCTGTCTTGTCTCAGAGCATCTCAGGACCTCACAGAAATGGGGAAATCTATGCACTGTCTCAGATATGAAACTCTATATTCCCTTGAGTAGGTGGTGAATAACTAAGTGATTCATTCTATCATATGTAGTACTAAACTACAACCTCTAACCACTGAGTGTTTTTAACGACCTTCCTCCAGGTATGTCTGCGGCTGCGGGTATAGGAGTGGACGACCTGCGCAGGTTGTGTATCCTGAGGATGAGCTTTGTGAAGGGCTGGGGGCCTGACTACCCCCGGCAGAGCATCAAGGAGACACCGTGCTGGATTGAGATCCATCTCCACCGGGCCCTGCAGCTACTGGATGAGGTGCTGCACACCATGCCCATCGCTGACCCCCAGCCCCTGGACTGAGTTATGGAACAGCAACATTAACTGTCCATAGCCAGCCAACCCTTGAACTGACAGAGGGACTGTCCATGCCCCCTAGGCTAGCCCATCTTAACTATCTATCATCCTGCTGTGCTAAATGTGATGAGAGAGCGGAGCAATGGATATGATTTATATTTTCTACCCGCTGGCATCACAGCCAGCCAGGGTTCCCTCTCTGAAGATACCAGCTCATGAATCTGTTTTCTACTCGCCTCAGAATCAGGATACAGTCATGACTCATGGATGCTTTTCATTCTCTTTGTTCTATTCATAAATATCTATTTTCGTACCATCCTATTCATTGACAGTGTCATGTCAGTTTATATACTGTATTTTTGAGTTGTTTCAGTGCTATGTTTTTTTAATGACTTTAGCTTAAATTAGCACTTTATTGGTTTGCTTATCATGTGCTTGTTTTCAGTATGTTATGTCTTGTTGATAGTTTAGAAAATAAATTTTGGTATGCAGTGTGACGGTGGTTTCCACATACATTTATATTTGAAAGTATGTATGTGTGTCTCAGAATATTCAGCTTTTGTAGCAATGAGTGTGATCCAGGGCAGAGCTTTTGGAAGATGGTGTTCACATCATTGACTTAAATACATTTTTCAGATGCCTCAATGTCTAGACAGATGGCGTTTGTACATTTCAGTTTCGGTCCATTTTTATCTCCACCAGAAGTTCCGTAATCATGACTTGGATGAATTGACTTAAGGGCTGTGATGAAACCAGTATCGCAATATTTTTTCCATGGCAAAAATGAAAACATGAAGTAGACCAAACTCTTTGATCCTTTAAAAAAACTGCTGTATGGAAAATATTTTGTGCTATAGCTTGGAGAAAAAAATTAATGTGACTCTGGATGATAACATAAATATGTTTGTTTCCAACCTTAGGGCTGTTTTCCTAAAGAAGTTAAATCTGCTTTGTGTTTTGTTTCCTTGCCACGACGCTAACGAGTATCGCGATACTGGTATCTTCCCAGCCCTAGACTTGTGATAACATTCCTTAGAGATATTGGAGGAAAGTGAAGGAAGCCATATTGATACCAAATGGACCCATATGAAAGGTGTAAACAGGTCATGGCACAGTCATGT
Source organism: Coregonus clupeaformis (assembly GCF_020615455.1). Taxonomy (NCBI): domain Eukaryota; kingdom Metazoa; phylum Chordata; class Actinopteri; order Salmoniformes; family Salmonidae; genus Coregonus; species Coregonus clupeaformis. The sequence continues at coordinate 42,217,433 of NC_059200.1, forward strand.
CGGTCAGTATTGTGAAACTTGTAAATACATTGTTTTTATGACCAGATTCTGCATTTGGTCCCCAAATTATGGATTTGAGAATATCAGCAATGGTGTGGGTCTGGATTGCTTGTCAGTTTACAATTATTTATATATATATATATATATATATTATATATATAACAATATTTTATACTCATTTTGCTACCTTATGACCATCTATCATGTTTTAAAGAAAGTTAGAAAATGAAATGTAGGCTGAGGAAACAGTGCTCATTCTTTACCTTCATAATTTCTACCTACTATTAATGGAAATAAAACGTATGATATTGAATGTGTATCATTTCTGTTTGGTGTTTTTATACCTTTGCTTGGTTTTATCACATAGCTGCATCAAATCAAATTTTGTCACATGCACCAAATACAACAGGTGTAGACCTTACCGTGAAATGCTTACTTACAAGCCCTTAACCAACAATGCAGTTCAAGAAATTAAGAAAATATTTACTAAATAAAATAAAGTTAAAAATAAAAAGTTAAACCATGTGAAAAAACACACAAAATAGCAGTTGGTTAGGAGCCTGTAAAACGGCAGCCATCCCCTCCGGCGCCATTATAATAGTTCCACTCCCCCACAGAGCAAGATATGTTGGTCGAGTACTTAAAGGACAAATCCACTCAGACTATCTTTTTATTTTATTTTTATTAGTCCACTGTTAATACATTACCTAAATGTTTTGCATGTCAGGTTTTCAAGATATAGGATTTTCAAGAAGCCAACAAAAACAACTGGGAACTCGGAAATCTCCGACTGCGTTCAAGAAAGCTGAGAACTCGAAAATAAACAAGCTCCGACTGGGGAAAAAACGTTTTGAACGGTCATCCAACTCGGGAACACAGACCTCGTTCTAGAACTCAAGACTTTACGACCTGAAGCTCACTGACATGATTTGTGTCTCCTGAGTGGCGCAGTGGTCTAAGGCACTGCATCGCAGTGCTAACTGTGCCACTAGAGATCCTGGTTCGAATCCAGGCTCTGTCGCAGCTGGCCGCGACCGGGAGACTCATGGGCGGCGCACAATTGGCCCAGCGTCGTCCAGGGTAGGGGAGGGAATGGCCGGCAGGGATGTAGCTCAGTTGATAGAGCATGGCGTTTGCAACGCCAGGGTTGTGGGTTCGATTCCCACGGGGGGCCAGTATAAAAAGATATGTATTCACTAACTGTAAGTCGCTCTGGATAAGAGCGTCTGCTAAATGACGTAAATGTAAATGTAATTTAATCTTGTATTTCTCAGAGTTCCCAGTTGTCTTGAACACACCACAAGTGTCACTTGCCACATCATCAAGTTTTGCATCATATGATCATATATCTTGAAAACCTGACTGCTGACATGCAAAACATTTTGGGACTGTATTAACTGTGGAATAATGAAAAAAATACCAAAATATAGTTTGAATAGACGTTTCCTTTAAGCAGCGGGTGGCCATCCTATTGCCTCTGACCAGAATATGTGCCGTCAATTTCCCAACAATTCCACATTGAATTGCCACCGTTCGCCATACAGCAGGTGATCACTAACATGCCAACCACTGCTTTTATACGTTCATCTTCTCGGTGTGTCCATTCTCTATGACAACTTAATTGAGCTACAACAGTCATGACAATTACTTATTTTCAACAAGAAAAAGTTTATTAATTTAAAGACAAGCCACAAATTTTAAGAAAACAACACTAAGCTAGCCTGAGCTCAAGTCTGAAATATTCAGAAAACCAAACTACGTGTCTTTAATAGTTCCTATATTTTCATCATTACGACAAACTAAATGTTAATATATGCCTTTATAAATATAAAAGTTTCCCAGTTTTCCTAATCTTTTATGTAAAATACACAATACAAATCACCCTACAGTTATTGGTTTGCTCTTGCCAATTTAAGAAGATATAATATACTAGCTAAGAGGTAACTTGAAACAACACACAAAAAGAAAGTCAGTTGAGATATACAGTATGTATATACAGGTAACTGCCAAAATAAAGGAAACCCCAACAGTGTCTTGGGCGTTGGGCCAGCACGAGCCAGAACAGCTTCAATGCACCTTGGCATACAGTGCCTTCAGAAAGTATTCACACCCCTTGAGTTTCTCCACATTTTGTTGTGTTACAAAGTGGGATTAAAATGGATTTGTCCTTTTTTGTCAACGATTTACACAAAATACTCTAACGTCAAAGGGGAAGAAAAAATCTAACATTTGTAAAAAAAAAAAAAAAAAATACATTAACAAATACAACTAATATATCTTGATTAGATAAGTATTCAACTCCCTGAGTCAATACAGAATAACCTTTGGCAGCGATTACTGCTGTGAATCTTTCTGTGTAAGTCTCTAAGAGCTTTGCACACCTGGATTGTGCAATATTTGCCCATTATTCTTTTAAAAATTCTTCAAGCTCTGTCAAATTGGTTGCTGATCATTGCTAGACAACCATTTTCAGGTCTTGCCATAGATTTGTCAAAACTGTAAGTCGGCCATTCAGGAACATTCACGGTCTTCTTGGTAAGCAACTCCAGTGAAGATTTGGCCTGTGTTTAAGGTTATTGTCTAACTGAAAGGTGAATTTATCTCCCAGTGTCTGAGGGAAAGCAGACTGAACCAGGTTTCCTCTAATCAAATCAAATCAAGCTTTATTTATACAGCACATTTCAGACATGGAATGCAACGCAATGTGCTTTACAGGAAAAAACTAATGAAAATAAAAGCTGAAATATTTACTACACAAACATAAGATAGGATTTTGCCTGTGCTTAGCTCCATTCAGTTTATTTTTATCCTGAAAAACTCTCCAGTCCTTAACGATTACAAGCATATTCATAACATGATGCAGCCACCACTATGCTTGAAAATATGACGAGTGGTACTCAGTAATGTGTTGTATTGGATTTGAACACTTTGTATTCAGGACAAAAAGTGAATTGCTTTGCCACATTTTTTGCAGTATTACTTAGTGCCTTGTTGCAAACAGGATGCATATTTTGGAATATTTTTTATTCTGTACAGGCTTCCTTTTCACTCTGTCAATTAGGTTAGTATTGTGGAGTAACTACAATGTTGTTGATCCATCCTCAATTTTCTGTCACAGCCATTAAACACTAACTGTTTTAAAGTCACCATTGGTCTCATGGTGAAATCCCTGAGCAGTTTCCTTTCTCTCCGGCAACTGAGTTAGGAAGGTGTAATTAATAACTTCACCATGCTCAAAAGGGATATTCAATGTCTGCTTTTTTCTTTATTTACCCGCCTACCACCAGGTGCCCTTTTTTGTGAGGCATTGGAAAACCTCCCTGGTCTTTGTGGCTGAATCTTTGTTTGAAATTCACTGCTCAACTGAGGGACCTTGCAGATAATTGTATGTGTGGGGTACAGAGATGAGGTAGTCATTCAAAAATCATGTTAAACACTATTATTCCACACAGAGTGAGTCCATGCAACTTATGTGATTGTTAAGCACATTTTTACTACTGCACTTATTTAGGCTTGCCATAAAAAAGGGGTTGAATACTTAGAGTCAAGACATTCCAGCTATGTAAATTTTTTTTTTTATGTCTAACATTACGAGGGTAATGTGTGTAGGCCAGTGACAAGAAAATCTCAATTTAATCAACTTTAAATTCAGGCTGTAACACAACAAAATGTGAAAGAAATGTAGGGGTGTGAATACTTTCTAAAAACACTGTTGATTCTACAAGTGTCTGGAACTCTATCGGAGGGATGCGACACCATTCTTCCACGAGAAATTCCATAATTTGGTGTTTTGTTGATGGTGGAAAATGCTGTCTCAGGCACCACTCCAGAATCTCCCACAAGTGTTCATTTGAGTTGAGATCTGGTGACAGACGGCCATGGCATATGGTTTACATCGTTTTCATGCTCATCAAACCATTCAGATGACCACTCATGCCAAAATAATGGCCTGCCCAGCATTTTTATACATGACCCTAAGCATGATGAGATGTTAATTGCTTAATTAACTCAGCCCCTGCTTTTTAATATACTTTGTATCCCTCATTTACTGAAGTGTTAACATTATCTTGGCAGCTACCTGTATATGAATACAATACATTATCCAAAAAGATAAATCATTTTTTTTTGGCTGAAATAAAACTCATCCAAAAAGAACAAAAATATTTAATGAGACTAAATAAATATCCTTTCTTCCCATTTTGTCTATATTTACAACTTGGTTACATCTGGGGGGTTTTCAACTAAAAGGTTTCCCCATTAATCCACTGCCAAATGTGTGTGCTTGCATTAGAGCGTGCTACAGCTGGCCACAACTCACTAGACTGTCAAATGGCACTTAAAATAGATCAGGAAAATATTCAAAATCAAACTGAATAAAGCAAACATACAGCAATCAGTGAATATCATACAACGAAAGGAAATGATCGTGACAACAATGAAAGTGATAGTACAGTGTTGCTATTGGCAAATATTCCAGTCCAGTTACACTCCAATCTTTGTTAGTTTTGTGATACAGTAAATCTATACAATAGTAGTTCTCTCCTAATGCTCAGTCCAACAGCAAATATCTGGAGCAAGCTCCACCCATTGTAAACTGTCATGTGTGGTCATTGGTCAGTGACAGTAGTCATAGTTTGGAGGAGGTCAGGATCAAGGGTAGAACTGTACGATCCCTCCTCTCCACGTGAGCAGCCATTTTCACCTCACTACTATAGAAAGTCTATCTAAAGAGCCTGCATTTGTAACCATGGAGTCAGACCAGAGACGTAGGCCCACCTGTCTGGGCAAAATCAAAGGCACTGGGTCTCTTGTGGATCAGTGAAGCTGCCATATTCTCACCCCTCCCAACTGACATAGTTTGAGAGCAGCTGATATGTTTTGCAGGATGTGAAGAATTTTTCCTTTTCAGTTTTTTGTTGTAGTTGCTGGATCTAACCTATTACGTTTGAAATGGGCTCAATTATCAAGGAACCAAAAAGGGAAGGCCCTAAAATATAAATGTAAGACTTTTTGTGAATGGTCAACTATGACTAAAACATAATTTGTGTTGACAGCATTGGCTTGAATCCAGTGTTAAAACAGGCAGATTTGATGAGGTTACAGAGTGAATACAGCATTTACTGTCTGGCACATTTAACAAAATAAACTAATTAGATAAACCAATAGATTCTAGCAGCACAAAAAAGTCATGCAAGACCAGAAAAAGCACTTTCAAGATTCTAAAGCACACCTGTAAGCTGTTTGCACTCCAGGCACAAATGAATACACAATTAATCTTAACATTTCTGTATTTTCATGACAAAAAAGGTCAAAGTCCAAGAGCCATATCTAACGGCATGTTGGGTGACAGTACAGTCATTAAGTAAGATCTTGTAATTTCTGTGAGGTCAGAGTTTGGCATGTAAACAAATGCCCAAGGCCTTCTATTACCTGTAAGCAAGGTCAATGACCTTCAGTTTAAAGTGAATGCACTTTATCTTCCGTGAAAACGAATGAAAGGCAATACCAGTAGAATGACCCTTTCTCATAAAGTACCATATACCTGTAAAGAAAATGTAGTTTATCAAATAAATCCACGTCCCCTGAAAACATTATTCCAGTCCTTTTGCAGGTACATTTTGTTTCTCAGTAAAATTCTTCAGAAGTCATAATTCCATTTTCAGGACTGGTTTAAGCATGGATACATGTGCATAACTTAAGAATACTTTCTCAAATAGTAAAACAAAAGTACTATAAATACTAATAAATGAAGACTAGGCAAAGCATTGGTGCAGACAGTTCTCCCGATGAGAGTTAAAAAACAGAAAAGTAACTTCAGTAGTATCAACAAGATTCTTTCAGTTCAACACATTTTGCCTGTGTGTTTTCCATTTCCTAAAAGCTATCAATAACAGTTCAAGTACAAAATGTGTATCCAGTGTGGTCAGAGAAGCTGGTTCCCATGCCCCCACCCATTTCACAGTCAAATCAACCAATCACAGAAGAGCTACCAAAGAAACAACCACAGATGACAATTAGATCAACCACATGAAAACAAAACAAACAAAAATTAATACATTGTATCATCCTTATATATCTTTAAAATATCAGAAAATATCTACTTTTGGTCCACTATACAAATATGCACTTTAGAACAGATAGAATAAGGGGTGATGACATTGTGGACTATGAACTGAAGGGGCTGAAATGAGAATGTGTATTTTAGCTGTGTGTGGTGCAAAAGGCATGTATAGTGTTAGTGTGATGTGTTGAAGGAGTAGTACGGTTATGAGTGTATGTGTCTGAGAACAAGTTTGGTGACTGTGCTGCATGTGTCAAAGGGCTGGCAACGCTGGTGAGGTAGGGTGACTAGTGGGTGTGCTCAAACACACATGCATTCATCCGCACACAACAATGCCACGCACACAATCAACAATCATCATCTCAATCAAGTCCTCCTATCTGCACATGCACACACACACTTCACCCAATAGCACGCACACACACACTTCACACAATGTGGAGAGTGAGAGCAGGTACAAACAAACAAAACATTTCATAGAACCAGCACAATCCAGAGAACAAACAAGCACCTCTGAACCTGCATCTCCCCAGCCCTGCAGTAACACTGCTGAGCCAGCCCAAATCCAGCCACAAGTCACCAGAGAGAGCCAAAGTTGTGGCTGGGACAGTAACGCAGAGGAGCTGTGTGTGTGTGTGCTATCCTTCCCCTCAACCACACAATGTCAGGACTACATGGACAGCTGCAGTAAGGGTTATTAAGGCACTACGATGAAGCCGAGGTACATAGAATCCCTGACATTCACTCTGCTCTGCAACACGGCACTGTTGGGACAGGAAACAGAACACGCAGCAGCCTCGCCGTGGTCACTGTGGCGGCCATGATGGCTCTCTAGCTCTCTGCCAGTTTCCTCTGGTTGGTTGGTTTTTGGTCCATTCAGAACTTAAGAAATCTACCAAGATATAACTACAAAAAAAAACACACCTACTGTACTGAGAACATATCAGTAGATTATAAGTCCAACTAATGTCATTTTGTCACACTAGCGAGCATCTAAATCCAACCAAACCAAGGCCATAAGTCAAGCGCACCCCACACTATGCATGAAGTGCGTAGAAAAGCCAGTGTTGTACAAGTGGTTCTCTCTCTCTTTCTCTCTCTCTCTCTCTAGCATAGATAACAGAATGTCTTTCTTCATGCACAGAACTAGCTTCACGGCTAAAAGCCATTAGTGCTTATCAGGGGATCATGGCTACCATTATATACTCTTCAATAAATCATAGGATGCCAAACAACGGTCACGTTACAAGCATTAAGCAATCATAATCCACCAAATGTCATATCTAAACAAAGCTTCGAAATATTCTAAAAAAAGTAATGAATCTTATGTCATTCAACTGAATTCTGTCTGAACATCTGGTATTGTAAGAGAATAGCACCTATGTGGTTGTTTAGATATATACTAAACAACCCAATCTAAGAGAGAACCAAGTGTTTTCTGTCAATCAATGACGTTGCTCTTCTGGGGCTGGTAGCTTGGATTTGAGCTTTTAAGCATCAGTAAATATGTGTGATAATCTCTCAGTAAGGGGACCTTCCCCTCTACACAGCTAGGGTCAGTCAGTGTCTCACGTCTGTACATGGCAGCATCTCATCAACCCCCACCCCCCTTTCCAATCCCCATTCCTGACCCAGCCACCCCTCCCCGAGGACAGACACATGGGATGACAGTAGACAGAGGCAGCCCGTCCACATGACTCTCCCCAGCAGCTCTACTCATCCCTCCACTGTGTGACGCCAGCTGTGGTCATGATGTTTTTCAAGCTCCCCTACTGGTCAGGGTGGAGGGAGGGAGGAGTGTGTGACACAGCGTATGACAGAGTGGACAGTGCAGACGTGTGTGACAGCGAGACACAGAGACAGATAGAGCGACAGAGATAAGAGAGGTTGCCCAGGGTGGGCGTCTCCCTCTCAGACAGAGGCGTAGGTGTTGCCGGTGGCGCTGCAGTGGCGGATGGTGGGGGTGCCGGCGGACGGGGTGAGGATGTGCTCAGCGCGGTTCTGGGGGGGCTGGGGCAGGGAGTGCAGGATGCCTGGCTGGAGCACCCCCACCACAGGGTTACTGCCGTCCTCCAGAGCCCCCACCTGGATTACTTGGATCACCTGGTGCTCATGCTCCACCTCAGCCTTCTCCCTCTTGGCCAGCGGCTCCCCAGACTCCTCCATGTCCTCCTCCAGGTCACTGTCCATCTCACTCATCTCGTCTGGACAGAGGAACAAGGTCAGACAGACGGCCAGGAAGACCAACAGAGGTACAGGGTTAAAATAATGATTCTCCAGGATTCTCAGTAGTCCTGCGGGACCATTGTTTTTACAGGAAAGGCTGCACACAAAAAACAGCTGTTTAAATGGTCCTAACCTTTTCTTATTAACATTTTAGTATTACGTTTAACTAAATTGTCAATGGGTAATAATTGAAGGCACTGCTCTTTAAGTGACAGCACGTTGAGATGAAGGTGAAACGAGGTAAGGCTCAGGAAAGAAGAATGTCCCACAGCCATGCTGGACGGACATGTCTCAAAGATCTTAATAACTCCATGTAATGAAGAAGCAGAAACCTACAGAGACTTAGCCTGTAGATACAGCTTGGGGTTGGCTTACCTTTGTCTATGTTAGCAGGTGACATGGCGTTGAGGTCTTCAAACTGCAATACATTAAACCGCACACAGAAACCATACTGAAACTGAGCAAAGAGGTAATGGGACCGTTACAATTGTGTGTGTGTGTGTGTGTTTGTATGCGCGTGTTCATTTCTTCTGGGCCTTACTTCTCCCATGACACTGATGGGTGTCTCGCCGGTTGCCTGGGCGACGCGGTGTTCCACCAGGTAGAACATGTACTCGTCGTAGAGCAGGCGGATCAGGTGGAACGAGCCGAAACTGGCCGCGCTGCGCAGGGTCAGGTCCCGAATCACCATGGAGCTGACAAAGAGAAGGACAACAAGAGAACCTCATCAACCACTGGAAAACTTATAATAAGCTGACATACATATCTAGCTCAATTGATATCATAAACAATACATCTCACAACACACATCTTAAATTGGGTAAGGGAGCAAAACCATAGAAATGGGAAAACGTTGAAAACTCACAGAACCCATTCCATTTCTATGATCTCATTCAATGTCTATGATCTTATTCAATGTCTTTGATCTCATTCAATGTCTATGATCTCATTCAATGCCTATGATCACATTTAAAATTATATGATCTCATTCAATGTCTATGATCTCATTCTATTTCTATGGACGGTACAGTAGCTGACCTGTAGAAGGACCACTTGAGCAGGAACTGTCGTGCGGCCCTGGGGAAGCTGGGCCGGTCCTCGAAGGGCTGTAGGACCTGGGTGACCACGTTGTCCAGCCAGGCAGCCCACTGCTCCAGAGAGCTCTGCTGCTGCAGGGTGGCCTTGAAGTCCTGCTCTAACCTCTGAACCATGCCCTCCTCACACTGACACACCCACGACGCCTGCTCCTAAAGAGAGAAAGTGAAAGAGAGAGAGATGGGACGGGTCAGTGTGGGCTTGCAAAAACACAGATGCACACACACCCTTTGATTAAATAAACAGCAACTTCAAGCAAAGAGAGGACTAACCGATAAGGACAGATGGCAATACAATAAGCCGATGTATCTCTATAACTACATACACATACAATCAGACAAAATCACAGCCGGACAGAGGGACGGACAGACGGACCTGCACGTTGGCGAAGTCGACGCGGTTGAGGTCGCTGAGCATCTGATTGATCTGGGAGGTGTTCTGCAGCACGGCCCGGGCTGCCTGGGCCAGATGGTTCAGACTAGTGTAGCGACGCAGCGTCTGAGCAAAGGCACTAACAGCGGCAACCTGCAGCCAATCAAACACACAGAGGATTAAACAGCAGCCAATTAGAATCAGACCAAGACCAGTCAGAACAGATAAAAGAGGAAAGTCAGGATCAAAGCAAATACAAATAAAAAAGCAATTTAAGTTGATTTGCCGAAACGTGTGTAAGTAAGTGAGCGAGTAGGTGTGTGTGTGTTTACCTTAGTCTGGATCATTCTCTGTGGAATGGTGTTCATGGCATTGTTGAGCCAGCCTTCCAGGCTTTTGGCAAAGTTGCGGATGGCTTGAGTCAAGGCACCTAGAGGGGGACAGATACAAAGCACAGCAGTCTATTTAATGACCACAATTACAATTCTGATACCCAACTAGGGATGAGCGCGAAAGTGTGTGTGTGTGACTGTGTGTGAGCCACTCACTGGGGATGGGTCTGAGGACATCAGGGATGAGGATCTCCACTAGGGCCTGGTACATCAGGTGGTCACAGGAACTCATCCACTTGAGCACAGCCTCGTTCCTACAGAGCACCAGCAGCCTGGAGCAGGGCAGACGGCCCTCAATCTCACTCACACCACTGTGGAGACAGGGTTCAAAGTTACACATACTCGTCTCATTTACTGGATCAGATTCACCTCAATCTCACTGGCCCTACCGTCAGGGGATGGGGTTGACTTTTGACCAGCCACATTACATCTCTCCAATCAAAAGACATCTGTCCGTTTGGAAGATATTTGAAACGTTTCCCTATCAAAGGATTTTTGAGTAATTCAAGAGGATGAAAATCGTTCCATTCAAAGAGTTGAGGCTAACTTTATGACGAACTCTGTTTCTAATGGACATATATTTCAAATGGATATCTGTTTCTAAGGGAGTGACGTTATTTATAATAAGGGTTACATGGAGAAAATCGGACCTCTCTGAAATGAAAATGGATGGCCCTCCCATCAGCAAAATATATTTTACCTTAACCCTTCCTGAACGCTTGAAAACAAGTGACCCTCTCCTACACCCAAAATAATAATTAAAACAAAGTGGATAGCAGAGAACATGTCTACCTTTTTCCCTCATTTCTTGGACAGACAGACAGCCTTATATATGCAGTTTTAAAAACTGTTCTTCGTCATGTAAGCATTACAGTTGGAATCTACTGTAGAGAAAGCCTGCAGAGCTCTATCATACTATCCAGGTCTGTGCCCAAACAGTCTACTTCTAAAAATCCACCTTTCCAGAAGTAAGTCTCTCACTGTTGCCGCTTGCTACAGACCCCCCTCAGCCCCCAGCTGTGCCCTGGACACCATATGTAAATTGATTGCTCCCCATCTATCCTCAGAGTTCGTACTGCTTGGTGACCTAAACTGGGATATGCTTAACACCCCGGCCGTCCTACAATCTAAACTAGATGCCCTCAATCTCACACAAATTATCAAGGAACCTACCAGGTACAACCCTAAATCCGTAAACATGGGCACCCTCATAGATATCATCCTGACTAATTTACCCTCTAAATACACCTCTGCTGTCTTCAACCAGGATCTCAGCGATCACTGCCTCATTGCCTGCGTCCGTAATGGGTCCGCGGTCAAACGACCACCCCTCATCACTGTCAAACGCTTCCTAAAACACTTTAGCGAGCAGGCCTTTCTAATTGACCTGGCCCGGGTATCCTGGATGGATATTGACCTCATTCCGTCAGTAGAGGATGCCTGGTTGTTCTTTAAAAGTGCTTTCCTCTCCATCTTAAATAAGCATGCCACATTCAAAAAATTCAGAACTAAGAACAGATATAGCCCCTGGTTCACCCCAGACTTGACTGCCCTTGACCAGCACAAAAACATCCTGTGGCGTACTGCATTAGCATCGAACAGCCCCCGCGATATGCAACTTTTCAGGGAAGTCAGGAACCAATATTCACAATCAGTTAGGAAAGCAAAGGCTAGCTTTTTCAAACAGAAATTTGCATCCTGTAGCACTAACTCCAAAAAGTTTTGGGACACTAAAGTCCATGGAAAATAAGAGCACCTCCTCCCAGCTGCCCACTGCACTGAGGCTAGGAAACACTGTCACCACTGATAAATCTACAATAATCAAGAATTTCAACAAGCATTTTGCTACGGCTGGCCATGCTTTCCACCTGGCTACCCCTACCCCGGCCACCAGCTCTGCACCCTCCGCTGCAACTTGCCCATGCCCCCCCCGCTTCTCCTTCACCCAAATTCAAACAGCTGATGTTCTGAAAGAGCTGCAAAATCTGGACCCCTACAAATCAGCTGGGCTAGACAATCAGGACCCTTTCTTTCTAAAATGAGCCGCCGAAATTGTCGCAACCCCTATTACTAGCCTGTTCAACCTCTCTTTCGTATCGTCTGAGATCCCCAGAGATTGGAAAGCTGCCGCGGTCATCCCCCTCTTCAAAGGGGGTGACACTCTAGATTCAAACTGTTACAGACCTATATCCATCCTGCCCTGCCTTTCGAAATTATTTGAAAGCCAAGTTAACAAACAGATCACCGACCATTTCGAATCCCACCGTACCTTCTACGCTATGCAATCTGGTTTCCGAGCTGGTCATGGGTGCACCTCAGCCACGCTCAAGGTCCTAAACGATATAATAACCGTGATCGATTAAAGACAGTACTGTGCAGCCGTCTTCATCGACCTGGCCAAACCTTTCGACTCTGTCAATCACCGCATTCTTATTGGCAGACTAAATTGCCTTGGTTTCTCAAATGACTGCCTCGCCTGGTTCACCAACTACTTCTCAGATAGACCTCTGGTAGTCTATGGGGTGCCACAGGGTTCAATTCTCGGGCCGACTATATTCTCTGTGTATATCAATGATGTCGCACTTGCTGCTGGTGACTCTCAGATCCACCTCTACGCAGACGACACCATTTTGTATACATCTGGCCCTTCATTGGACACCGTGTTAACAAACCTCCAAACAAGCTTCAATGCCATACAACACTCCTTCCGTAGCCTCCAACTGCTCTTAAACGCTAGTAAAACTAAATACATGCTCTTCAATCGAACGCTGCTTGCACCCGCCCGCCCGACTAGAATCACTACTCTTGGCGGGTCTAACTTAGAATATGTGGACAACTACAAATACCTACGTGTCTGGTTAGACCGTAAACTCTCCTTCCAGACTCACATTAAGCATCTCCAATCCAAAGTTAAATCTAGAATCGGCTTCTTATTTCGCAAACAAAGCCTCCTTCACTCATGCTGCCAAACATGCCCTCGTAAAACTGACTATCCTACCAATCCTTGACTTCGGCGATGTCATTTACAAAATAGCCTCCAACACTCTACTCAGCAAATTGGATGTAGTCTATCACAGTGCCATCCGTTTTGTCACCAAAGCCCCATATACTACCCACCATTGTGACCTGTACGCGCTCATTGGCTGGCCCTCACTACATATTCGTCGCCAAACCCACTGGCTCCAGGTCATCTATAAATCACTGCTAGACAAATCCCTGCCTTATCTTAGATCATTGGTCACTATAGCAACACCCACCCGTAGTATGCGTTCCAGCAGGTATATCTCATTGGTCATCCCCAAAGCCAACACCTCTTTAGCTGCCATTCCTTCCAGTTCTCTGCTGCCAATGACTGGAATGAACTGCAAAAATCTCTGAAGCTGGAGACACTTATCTCCCTCACTAACTTTAAGCATCAGTTGTCAGAGCAGCTTACAGATCACTGCACCTGTACACAGCCCATTTGTAATTAGCCCACCCAACTACCTCATCCCCATATTGTTATTTATTTTGCTAATTTGCACCCCAGTATCTCTATTTGCACATCATCTTCTGCACATCTATCACTCCAGTGTTAATACTAAATTGTAATTATTTTGCACTATGGCCTATTTATTGCCTTACCTCCATAAGTTACTACATTTGCACACGCTGTATATAGATTTTCTATTGTGTTATTGACTGTACGTTTTGTTTATTCCAAATGTAACTCTGTTGTTGTTGTTGTTTTTATCACACTGCTTTGCTTTATCTTGGCCAGGTCGCAGTTGTAAATGAGAACTTGTTCTCAACTGGCTTACCTGGTTAAATAAAGGTTGAATTAAAATAAAATATAAAATACATTGCAATGCAGGACTTTTGACAGAAGGTTGTGGGTTCGCAGACCACCGTGGACAAGACTAGGGATGGAAATATCTCCTTTATAGTAAAAGCATTGCATGAATCTATCATCGTATTTGCAGGTCTGAAAAAAAACAAAAACATGTAGAAACATTCATGCAATTCTACGTCATTTTACATATTAGCAGAATATTTTTTAATACCACAAAAATTACCGAAATGACAGGCTAAGAATGGACAGAGAGATAGGCCTGTGTTCATCTTATCAGATTTCTCTAATGCCAAATCAGTGTGTCTTGTTTGCAACAAAACTGTGACACCATTAGGAATCTGAGCATGGTACTTTCAAAGGTTAGGCCTACCTTTCCAACCAAGACAGAGTAGGCCTACCAACGCAGAAAAGTGAAAGCTTTAACAGCTGGATATACTCTTCTTCCGTGGCTTAACCCAACGAGAGAAGGTCACAATTATTTCCCTAAAAGCTGTCTGGATTGAAACATCTCTTGTGCAGATAGTGACAGAATTAGATTACTTCCCAAGCAAAGTCAATTTTTTTCTCTCCTTGGCTATAGAAGGTTGTAGCTCAGCCTATGAATGTAAAAAAAAACAACGTCTTTCCCGGGTATTTTACAGCTTGTTCCTAGCATAACCCCCTAAGGTCGATGTCCACGCCCCCGAGGAAATCTAATTAGCATAATACATCCATTAAAATCCATCCATTTAAGATAGAGATCCGCCTATGTAAGACTTACACATATGCGGTTAAAGGTGACAAAGCTAGAACGGTGTTCGTCAGACCATGAGACATCACGAAAATCAGTCTTCTCACAAAATCGTCTGTAGCTCCAAACGGTTTAGCGCCCTCCCATAAAGATGAGACTCTCACGAACACAATGGTGTTCTACGTTTTGCTCTACGACCCCCACAAGCGTCTTGGGACTCATCTGAAGTCAGTACAGCCGATCTGCCAACTTCTGTCTGTAGCGTCCAAAAAACTTGTGCTACACACTAATTTGACCCCTCTGTGAAAAGGTGAGACTCTCACGAACATGTCGGTTTTGCTCTAAGACGCCCAAAGGCCTCACAAGACTCTTCTGAAGGTCCCCCGGTACCAGTCATAAAACATGTATGGAAGTACAGTATATATGGAGACTGTTAAATACCAAAAATAAGGGGTTAAATACATGTAAAGCCCTCTAGTTGTTAGTAAAGTCTCATTAAAATGAAGACGGTTGAAATTAATTATGCCTACCTGAATTTGCCTACTTTCAACATCATGAGCTGTCCATTTCTGATTGATTGTGCCGCGGCTGCTGCTTCAAGTTTTAGCACCACAATGTAAGTTACTCGAATCTGGCTTATTGTGAGGTCAATAACTCTGATAAATACATCATGGGCAGGAAACATATTGTTTTTAATCAAATCAATTATAGTAGCAAACTATCAAAGTTGACCTCCGGTCCTCCTTCCCATCGTCGCACTGTCCTTCTCAAACTGAACTGAACACAGGCTAGTCAGTGCGCAAGATAGTGCATTTTTTGGACTATGCCTTGTCAAAAATTATCTTCGGAAGAAACCTTTGACTCTCCTCCTGAACTGTCACCGTAGACCTACACAGCACAGCCATTGGCACACCAAAACGTTTTTTGATCAGCAATAGCAGAGCAGGCCGTGGCTCAGGGTTGGAATATCCATTGCAGTGTGTAATGCTGCATAGTTTTATTTACACCATCCCAGCAGCTATCTTAGAAATATAACTTTGCTCTGTGCTTCTCCGAGCATGCACTTCGTAGCCTTTAGCCTATGGATCATTTGATTGAGTCAAACACTAAATAGCCTATAGGCGCACTTGATATTGCGCGCCCAGCGGAGAATCAGAGGTGAGGGGCGGCATCAGGCACACATGGGTATACACTGAGTATGCCAAACATTAGGAACACCTTCCTAATATTGAGTTGCACCCCTCCCCCCTTTTGCCCTCAGAACAGCCTCAATTCGCCGGGGCATGGACTCTACAAGGTGTTGAAAGCGTTCCACAGGGATGCTGGCCCATGTTGACTCCAATCCTTCCCACAGTTGTGTCAAGTTGTCTGGATGTCCTTTGGGTGGTGGACCATTCTTGATACACATGGGAAACTGAAAAACACTGAGAAATATTTACATTTCATCAATTACAAATTACATGACCCTCCCCTGGACTAGATAGAAATATTATAATACTAAACCCTTCCTTTGACTGAAATTGAAAAAGCATGACCATTCCCCATTTTCCTCCAGGTAACCATTTTGTAAATCTCGATCCATCCCTAACGGACAATGATTAATGACAACAAGAGAGGGAGAGAAACTGAGAGAGAGAGAGAGTCGGGTGAGAGAGCGAGTGAGCCCTAGAGACACAGAGAGAAAGCTGACCTGTTTTCTGTGATGGTGGCGCCCTCCACTGAGTCAGAAGGGGAATAGCGCCAGAAAGTCTGCCACAGCTTCTCTATTAGACTGAACTGGAGGTTCACCACCACATCCAGAATGGCCTGCAAGAGACACACGACACTGTCAACATCACACAATGCTCATTCACTGTCATTCTGATTAGCATGGATGATCTGGTGATCAGTGGAGATGAAGACTTGGAAATATCATGCATGCCAAAGAAAGCTCCCATTCATTTGCACATTTAGCATAATAAAAACGTTGATGTGGAACTTTGTTAGAGGTGATGGATAATCTCTGACCTCACAGTGCTCTCTGTACAGTGACTGGAGAGCTTTGACGTCATCTGGGCCGATGTTGTCCATGTTGGTCTCTCCCAGGTCCAGCTCCACAAAGTCTGGCAGCGCCCGCGACACGTCTGTCAGGGAGGGCCACATGGAAATCAAGGTCAACAACAACAACTCACGTTATCAATCCAGTAACAAGCAGAGAAACAAAACAGGGGTAGATATTTAAACAAGGAAATCCTAAAGGCTGAGAAAACAGTGCTAATGGTTCAGTGCAGAATATAACCTACAGGGGAATACTTAGCAGACTGCTTACAGCACTCAGCAGAGGAGCACTTTCAGAAAGTACTATAAAACAAATTGTGTCAATAAAGAGACCTTCTGGGAGCATCAAACGGTATCAATCTATTGATGCTGCAAGTCAGTCTACACACACAAGCATACACACTGCTCACTCACCCAGGTACTGCTGGTGGTGCTGGCTCTGTGCGATGACGGTCTGCTCCGCTGCACTGGGGGTGTGCTGGCCTCCGCCTGAGAAGTTCTCCCCAGACACACCATCAACCTTCTGCATCGGCTTAAACCTACAATAACAATGCCTCAGTCAGTACTGTATGTGTGTGTGTGAAAGCCTGTGTGTGTGTGTGTGTGTGTGAGATAGCCTGTGTGTGTGTGAGTGTGTGTGAGATAACCTGTGTGTGTGTGTGTGTGTGTGTGTGTGAAAGCCTGTGTGTGTGTGTGTGAGATAACCTGTGTGTGTGTGTGTGTGTGTGTGTGAAAGCCTGTGTGTGTGTGTGTGAAAGCCTGTGTGTGTGTGTGTGTGTGTGTGTGAAACCTGTGTGTGTGTGTGTGAAACCTGTGTGTGTGTGTTTGTGAAAGCCTGTGTGTGTGTTGTACCTCTGTTTCTGTTGGACAGGCTGCTGTCTGAGGGCCATGTACTGCATGTCCTCCTGCAGTCTGTTGAGAGGAGAGTCCGGCTTCAACCGGATCCCATAGTAGTGGTACTTTGAGTTCCCACTGCAACACAAAGTCAGGAATGATCAGCTAACTGTTCTCAGTACTGAAGAACCCTATACCAATCAAAACATGCTGTAATACCAAACCAAACAAGAAATCCTAATGAAGAAAGACAAGGAAAAAGGCCAAGGAAAAGGGAAATACTAAACTGAAGGTGTCAGAGGAGAGACTGGAGGACTGGAGATGTAGAGATAGGGTAGGGTAGGAGGAGAGTGGAGAGAGAGAAAGAGAGCTAATTATTAGAGCGTATCTGTTCTCTCAGTAGCTCACCGTGTGCCCAGGCGTCGCGTGCGGAGCCCCATGAAGATGGAGCGGATGAGTTTGCCAAAGGAGGCAGCGTTGACCGGGTCCAACTTCTGCTCCTGGCAGTGGCGCAGGTAGTGGTTGTAGAGGGTGGAGCGAGGCAGACTCACCCCCTCCGCTGTCTCATAGTTGTCCAGTAACCACTGCAGCTGTGGGGGGAGAGAAAATATGGTGTTATTTACACACAGGTATGTCATTAGCAGATAGTTCCATGTATCACCCTCCCCACTTGTCTGTAAAATACCATCACCCACTGACCTGGCATTAAAAGCACAATTAACTAAAGGAGTGAAACATTTAAATCAGAGCACAGGAGACATCCCCATCACTACAGAGCGAAAGAGAGGGAGAGAGAGAGCTGGAGATACTAGAAGAGAGTGAGCACAAGGTGAGGCGTTTAGAGTGGCGACTTACATGGCTGTTGAGCAGCGAGCTTCTCTGACTGGATAAACCTTCAGTCTTTTGGAGCGTCTCAATCGCCATTTCAATCTGATAAACCAAGGAGCAAAAACAACAAAGGAAAAAGTTGCAGTAGAATAATGACAGTACTGACACCAGGGGCACAATTTTCACTGGGGACGGGGGTGACATGTCCCCCCCACATTCTGAACTTGCATTTTTGTCCCCCTCGGTTTTATCATTAGATTATGATACAAAACGAGGCAACAGTGTGCTTTCGGAGCATGCGGACGCCTCCGAGTGGTCGGGTAGGCTGTTAGGAGTGTTTATCCGACTGGGTAAAATAAATAAATAAATCCACATATACATATACATACACACACACAGTGAGGGAAAAAAGTATTTGATCCCCTGCTGATTTTGTACGTTTGCCCACTGACAAAGAAATTATCAGTCTATAATTTTAAATGGTAGGTTTATTTGAACAGTGAGAGACAGAATAACAACAAAAAAATCCAGAAAAACGCATGTCAAAAATGTTATAAATTTATTTGCATTTTAATGAGGGAAATAAGTATGACCCCTCTGCAAAACATGACTTAGTACTTGGTGGCAAAACCCTTGTTGGCAATCACAGAGGTCAGACGTTTCTTGTAGTTGGCCACCAGGTTTGCACACATCTCAGGAGGGATTTTGTCCCACTCCTCTTTGCAGATCTTCTCCAAGTCATTAAGGTTTCGAGGCTGACGTTTGGCAACTCGAACCTTCAGCTCCCTTCACAGATTTTCCATGGGATTAAGGTCTGGAGACTGGCTAAGCCACTACAGGACCTTAATGTGCTTCTTCTTGAGCCACTCCTTTGTTGCCTTGGCCATGTGTTTTGGGTCATTGTCATGCTGGAGTACCCATCCACGACCCATTTTCAATGCCCTGGCTGAGGGAAGGAGGTTCTCACCCAAGATTTGACGGTACATGGCCCCATCCATCGTCCCTTTGATGCGTTGAAGTTGTCCTGTCCCCCAAAGCATAATGTTTCCACCTCCATGTTTGACGGTGGGGATGGTGTTCTTGGGGTCATAGGCAGCATTCCTCCTCCTCCAAACACGGCGCGTTGAGTTGATGCCAAAGAGCTCGATTTTGGTCTCATCTGACCACAACACTTTCACCCAGTTCTCCTCTGAATCATTCAGATGTTCATTGGCAAACTTCAGACGGCCCTGTATATGTGCTTTCTTAAGCAGGGTGACCTTGCGGGCGCTGCAGGATTTCAGTCCTTCACAGCGTAGTGTGTTACCAATTGTTTTCTTGGTGACTATGGTCCCAGCTGCCTTGAGATCATTGACAATATCCTCCTGTGTAGTTCTGGGCTGATTCCTCACCGTTCTCATGATCATTGCAACTCCACGATGTGAGATCTTGCATGGAGCCCCAGGCCAAGGGAGATTGACAGTTATTTTGTGTTTCTTCCATTTGCGAATAATCGCACCAACTGTTGTCACCTTCTCACCAAGCTGCTTGGCGATGGTCTTGTAGCCCATTCCAGCCTTGTGTAGGTCTACAATCTTGTCCCTGACATCCTTGGAGAGCTCTTTGGTCTTGGCCATGGTGGAGAGTTTGGAATCTGATTGATTGATTGCTTCTGTGGACAGGTGTCTTTTATACAGGTAACAAGCTGAGATTAGGAGCACTCCCTTTAAGAATGTGCTCCTAATCTCAGCTCGTTACCTGTATAAAAGACACCTGGGAGCCAGAAATCTTTCTGATTGAGAGGGGGTCAAATAATTATTTTCCTCATTAAAATGCAAATCAATTTATAACATTTCTGGCGTTTTTCTGGATTTTTTTTTTGTTATTCTGTCTCCCACTGTTCAAATAAACCTACCATAAAAATGATAGACTGATAATTTTTTTGTCAGTGGGCAAACGTACAAAATCAGCAGGGGATCAAATACTTTTTTCCCCTCACTGTACATACATACATACACACACTACCACTTGAAAGTTTCTTCATGTGCAGTCGTAAAAACCATCAAGCGCTATGATGAAAATGGCTCTCATGAGGACCGCCACAAGAATGGAAGACCCAGAGTTACCTCTGCTGCAGAGGATAAGTTCATATCAAATCAAATTTTATTTGTCACATGCGCCGAATACAACAGGTGTAGACCTTACAGTGAAATGCTTACTTACAAGCCCTTAACCAACAATTCAGTTTTAATAAATAATAAATAAAACGAAATAAAAGTAACAAATAATTAAAGAGCAGCAGTAAAAATAACAATAGCGAGGCTATATACAGGGGGTACCGGTACCGAGTCAATGTGCGGGAGCACCCGTTAGTTGAGGTAAGTGGGGTAATATGTACATGTAGGTAGAGATATTAAAGTGACTATGCATAGATAATAAACAGAGAGTAGCAGCAGCGTAAAAGAGGGGTGGGGGTCAATGCAAACAGTCTGGGTAACCATTTGATTAGATGTTCAGGAGTCTTATGGCTTGGGGGTAGAAGCTGTTTAGAAGCCTCTTGGACCTAGACTTGGTGCTCCGGTACCGCTTGCCGTGCGGTAGCAGAGAGTGGCTGGAGTTTTTGACAATTTTTAGGGCCTTCCGCTGACACCACCTGGTATAGAGGTCCTGGATGGCAGGAAGATTATTATTATTTTTATTTATGGGGGGGGGTCCAGTGATGTACTGGGCTGTAAGCACTACCCTCTGTAGTGCCTTGCGGTCGGAGGCCGAGCAGTTGCCATACCAGGCAGTGATGCAACCAGTCAGGAATGCTCGATGGTGCAGCTGTAGAACCTTTTGAGGATCTGAGGACCCATGTCAAATCTTTTCAGTCTCCTTTGAGGGAATAGGTTTTGTCGTGCCCTCTTCACGACTGTCTTGGTGTGCTTGGACCATGTTAGTTTGTTGGTGATGTGGACACCAAGGAACTTGAAGCTCTCAACCTGTTCCACTACAGACCCGTCGATGAGAATGGGGGCGTGCTCAGTCCTCTTCTTTTTCCTGTAGTCCACAATCATCTCCTTTGTCTTAATCACGTTGAGGGAGAGGTTGTTGTCCTGGCACCACACGGCCAGGTCTCTGACCTCCTCCCTATAGGCCGTCTCGTCGTTGATCAGGCCTACCACTGTAGTGTCATCTGCAAACTTAATGATGGTGTTGGAGTCGTGCCTGGCCATGCAGTCATGGGTGAACAGGGAGTACAGGAGGGGACTGAGCATGCACCCTTGAGGGGCCCCCGTGTTGAGGATCAGTGTGTCGGATGTGTAGTTACCTACCCTTACCACCTGGGGGCGGCCCATCAGGAAGTCCAGGATCCAGTTAACAGAGGGAGGTGTTTAGTCCCAGGGTCCTTAGCTTAGTGATGAGCTTTGAGGGCACTATGGTGTTGAACGCTGAGCTGTAGTCAATGAATAGCATACTCACACAGGTGTTCCTTTTGTCCAGGTGTGAAAGGGCAGTGTGGAGCGCATTAGAGTTACCAGCCTCAGAAATTTCAGCCCAAATAAATGTTTCACAGAGTTCAAGTAACAGACACATCTCAACATCAACTGTTCAGAGGGGACTGTGTGAATCAGGCCTTCATGGTCAAATTGAAAGAAACCACTACTAAAGGACACCAATAAGAAGAAGAGACCTGCTTGGGCCAAGAAACAAGAGCAATGGACATTAGACCAGTGGAAATATGTCCTTTGGTCTGGAATCGAAATGTGAGATATTTGGTTCAAATCCAGCGTGTCTTTGTGAGACACGGTGTGGGTGAATGGATGATCTCCACATGTGTAGTTCCCACCGTAAAGCATGGAGGAGGTGGTGTTATGGTGTGGGGGTGCTTTGCTGGTGACACTGTCTGTGATTTATTTAGAATTCAAGGCACACTTAACCAGCATGGCTACCACAGCATTCTGTAGCGATACGCCATCCCATCTGGTTTGGGCTTTGTGGGACTATCATTTGTTTTTCAACAAGACAATGACCCAACACACCTCCAGGCTGTGTAAGGGCTATTTTATCAAGAAGGAGAGTGATGGGGTGCTGCATCAGATGACCTGGGCTCCATAATCCCCCGACCTCAACCCAATTGAGCAACGTGAAGGAAAAGCAGCCAACAAGTGCTCAGCATATGTGGGAACTCCTTCAAGACTGTTGGAAAAGCATTCCAGGTGAAGCTGGTTGAGAGAATGCCAAGAGTGTGCAAAGCTGTCATCATGGCAAGGGGTGGCTGTTGGAAGAATCTCAAATATAACATATTTGTTTAACACTTTTTTGGTTACTACATGATT
This sequence comes from Coregonus clupeaformis, assembly GCF_020615455.1. Lineage (NCBI taxonomy): Eukaryota > Metazoa > Chordata > Actinopteri > Salmoniformes > Salmonidae > Coregonus > Coregonus clupeaformis. Next base: position 42,240,141 of record NC_059200.1, read on the forward strand.
CCATATGTGTCATTTCATAGTTTTGATGTCTTCACTATTATTCTACAATGTAGAAAATAGTAAAAATTAAGAAAAACCCTTGAATGAGTAGGGGTTCTAAAACTTCTGACCGGTAGAGTGTGTGTGTGTGTGTGTGTGTGTATATACAGTTGAAGTCGGAAGTTTACATACACTTAGGTTGGTGTCATTAAAACTCATTTTTCAACCACTCCACAAATTTCTTGTTAACAAACTATAGTTTTAGCAAGTCGGTTAGGACATCTACTTTGTGAATGACACAAGTAATTTTTCCAACAATTGTTTACAGACAGATTATTTCACTTATAATTCACTGTATCACAATACCAGTGGGTCAGAAGTTTACATACACTAAGTTGACTGTGCCTTTAAACAGCTTGGAAAATTCCAGAAAATGATGTCATGGATTTAAAAGCTCCTGATAGGCTAATTGACATAATTTGAGTCAATTGGAGGTGTACCTGTGGATGTATTTCAAGGCCTACCTTCAAACTCAGTGCCTTTTTGCTTGACATCATGGGAAAATCAAAAGAAATCAGCCAAGACCTCAGAAAACAAATTGCAGACCTCCACAAGTCTGGTTCATCCTTGGGAGCAATTTCCAAATGCCTGAAGGTACCACGTTCATCTGTACAAACAATAGTACGCAAGTATAAACACCATGGGACCACGCAGCCGTCATACCGCTCAGGAAGGAGACGCGTTCTGTCTCCTAGAGATGAACGTACTTTGGTGCGAAAAGTGCAAATCAATCCCAGAACAACAGCAAAGGACCTTGTGAAGATGCTGGAGGAAACAGGTACAAAAGTATCTATATCCACAGTAAAACGAGTCCTATATCGACATAACCTGAAAGGCCGCTCAGCAAGGAAGAAGCCACTGCTCCAAAACCGCCATAACAAAGCCAGACTACGGTTTGCAACTGCATATGGGGACAAAGATTGTGTGTTTTGGAGAAATGTCCTCTGGTCTGATGAAACAAAAATAGAACTGTTTGGTCGCAAACGGGTCTTCCAATTGGACAATGACCCCAAGCATACTTCCAAAGTTGTGGCAAAATGGCTTAAGGACAACAAAGTCAAGGTATTGGAGTGGCCATCACAAAGCCCTGACCTCAATCCTATAGAAAATTTGTGGGCAGAACTGAAAAAGCGTGTGCGAGCATGGAGGCCTACAAACCTGACTCAGTTACACCAGCTCTGTCAGGAGGAATGGGCCAAAATTCACCCAACTTATTGTGGGAAGCTTGTGGAAGGCTACCCGAAACGTTTGACCCAAGTTAAACAATTTAAAGGCAATGCTACCAAATACTACTTGAGTGTATGTAAACTTCTGACCCACTGGGAATGTGATGAAATAAATAAAAGCTTAAATAAATCTCTACTATTATTCTGACATTTCACATTCTTAAAATAAAGTGGTGATCCTAACTGACCTAAGACAGGGAATTTTTACTAGGAATTGTGAAAAACGAAGTTTAAATGTATTTGGCTAAGGTGTATGTAAACTTCTGACTTCAACTGTATATATTTATTTATTTTTTATATACGGTCTTGTCTATACATGGACATAATTCTGCTTTTGAAAGTCAAGCAAAACAATCAGAATAGTTGACATTGCACCACAATAATATAACATAAATTATCTCAGAAGCTGTGAAATTACCATATTGTGATACTACCATATTCAGCCACCAGAGGGTAGCACTGATCCACTGCGGTGGAGCGCACTCGGATCTAAAAGCTTCCCTACACATTAAAGCAGTACTAACAAATATTATGGTGTGGATTACTATTTAATATTTATTTACATGTTAGATAAAACACAGCAAAAGAGAGGAAATTCAATTTCACAGTACTGGATGGGTAGATGTCTATAGAAAACTGAAGTACTAGCTGAGAAGAACACAGGAAAGAGGGAGAGAACAAAATTACAGACATTCTCAGACATGAAGTAGCTAAGTGGTGCTATAGTTACTGAAGAAAGGCTTCAGACATGCATTATGACAGGCAGAAGAGAGTGGCCTGACAGACAGGGATGGACAGGGACAGACAGGACAGAGAATAGTAAGTAGAGGGGGGCCGTACACTCACAGTGGCCGGGGAGGCTCGGGTGGTCTGGGCTGCTGGGTGGGGGGCAGAGTTGTCCATGGTGTTGCCCCCAATGAGGTAGGCCCCAGAGCTACTGATGATCTGCCCCCCAGCCAGACTCATGGTGAGCCCCCCGTTCCCCCCTCCGTTGTTAGCCATGCTATGGGATGACACCACCGTGGACACCTGGGAAGAGCTGCCCTGCGTGTCAAAGTAGCTCCCTCCACTGTTCTGGCTGTACAGCTGGGGCTCGGAGTACGAGTATGTTCGTCTAGGCAAAAACAGTGGAGGAAAAAGTTACACATTTCCCCCCCCCAGAGCAATAGGTTCAGGATAATGTCCCTTTACATAAAGGCATGTTTCAATAGAGTGCTAGAGTGCCTATTGGATGTGAATTAGCGGTGCCATTCTGAGCCTTCGTGGGCATTCAATATTCCTGTGTTATTGAAAGTGGAGTTTCCATAGTTACTCAAATCACCTGAGGAGTGGCTGCGCCAACAGAGATTTCTGTGTTTGTCGTTTTTCACTGCAGTCACTCCATTACCCTGGCCTCTGATATAATGACACCCTTCAGTGCCTTGACACAACTCCCTTTTATGATGGCAGGTATAAATTCAAGTGGACCAGAAACATATTCTCGCTCAACCCTTTATAAAGACATATGCCAGAACTCTGCCCTTACGAAAAAATTGTGGTATGCTGCAAATACTGCGTCCAAAACAACACCATTTTTTTACTGCAGTAATTTTGCAGTGTAACTGCAGTTATTCTGCAATTACTGCATCCAAAATACCACAGTCAACTGCAGTTAATGCACTTTTAGTGCAGTTTCAAAAATGCCATCTTTTTTTATAAGGGTGGACAGATAACAGGGTATGGAGGAAAGTTTGGGGCGCTGGGAGGATTCTTGTTGACAAATCATCTGAACTGTAAGAAATATTCACCGCCCTTTGTCATGTAGAAGACATTACTGTACTCTTTTATGTCTACTTCTGTGGAGGAGGAGACAAGAATGTGGTACTAACACACAGTTAACAGACTCAAATAGTGTGTAAGTGTGTGCTCAGCTCACATGTTCTGCCTGTTAGCCAGGCCGTGCCTCTCCCTGAACCCCTCCCTCGGAGACTGCTGTCTGTCTGTCTGTGACTGTGTGTCTGTCACTATGGGACAGCCACAGCCTGGCCTAGCCAGTGGAGAGTGTACCCTGTCCCCCAAGTCCAGGAGAAGAGTCAGTAGCACTTATCGATACTCCTGGTCATCTCCAGGTGACTGCACACATTCATACAGTACTTCACTGTGCTGGTACTTACTTCCCCTGCGCCCGTGACTATAGCTGTTGCCATTGACTACAGAGAATACGTTAAAGTGACTATGTGTAGTGCCACTGTAGCGGAGTGGTGGCAAAGGTGTGTAAACAACACTAAAAACACTCACATGTTCCCATTGGTATAGACGCCACTGTTCTCCTCCACGTACTGCACCTGTTGTGCTGGGTATACATGCTGAACCTGTTGAACAGTCTGGGCCTGCAACGACACAGCGAAGCGTTAGATAAAAATCTCTCTCACACACACACACACACACAGTGTACCTGTTGCTGGACAGGCACCTGAGAGGTCACCTGCTGGGCGGAGCCTGCGGGCTGCACAGGCACGGCGGTATGGACAGTGGAGGCGGAGTCAGCGCCTGCCTCAGGGGTCTGCATGGCGCCTGCAGGAGAGCGAGAGGACACATTGGTCAACTGGATACCACCAGAGCCATTGATGGAAGGGACTATAGAGAACAACAAGCTCTGAACTCTGGCCTGGCACCACTGTGGCAAAACAAACTCCACTGCAACGAACTCCACAAGCAACCTTCTTCTCAATTTGGTTTGCACGCACCGTACCAGAACAATTTAAGATACGGTGTGTCTGGGTCTGGGAGTATAAAATCAATATCACTCAGACATAAATCCTAGATGATTTGACATTTTTATAATAATAATAAATAATATTATTATTATTATTATTATTATTATTATTATTATTATACGGGTTGACTAATGAACAGTGATTATTCAGATCCTGGCAAGACAGGAAGTAAGCTTCTGTACCAATCATTTATGCACAACATGCAAGGATACAATCACAGTACCATTGAAATGGCAGGTAGCCTAGCGGTTAAAAGTGTTGGGCCAGTAACCAAAAGGTCGCTGGTTCGAGTGCCCGAGCAGACTAGGTGAAAAAAATCTGCCGATGTACCCTCGAGTAAGGCACTTAACCCTAATTTCTCCAGTAAGTCACTCTGGATAAGAGCGAAATGGCTAAAATGGAATAAGAACAGACTCTCAAATGGAGACAGTGCTCAAGCTCCAACAAAGTAGTAGGAACCCCTCACACTGACTGTACCTGTGATATTATGGCTGCTGTACGGAATGTACTCAGGTCACTGAGGTAGTGTACGAGTCAGTGGTCCGAGCAGCGGGTTCTTGTCTCCGTGTTCATAGCAATAAAATCCAGTTAATATTTAACAGCCCTAATGAGCTGCTTTCTCTGCTCTCACAAATCTGTTTTCTTCACATTTACATTACATTTTAGTCATTTAGCAGACGCTCTTATCCAGAGCGACTTAGTTAGTGAATGCATACATTTTCTTACTTTACAACTTCCAACAGTTTTTTTATCATTCAGACATCTTTTGATTTATTTATTGCCAAACTCATTTAGGTTAACTTTGTGAAAATCTGGTCATGTCCATCACTGTCAAACCACATATTTTACTTAGTTCTCCCACCTCTGCATTGGAACACATCCATAGATGTCCCAAAATCCAGGGTGTCAGTGATTTAGAATCCAGCTTTATTGGCTAACGACCAAACCTTGAACACACAGAGCTACAGTGAGATGAGGACTTGGGCAGAGGGAGACATTCACAGTGACGCAGCATGTAGGCTAATCATAGAACAGTCCCCTCTCCTCCTCCTCCGTCCTCCATGGTGCCCCCCCTCTCCTCCCTCCTTCTACCCCCCTCTTCTGCTCAACTTAGTTTCCATGACCAAGCCTCTCCTGGTTAATTAACCTGTCTCCTAATAGCTCTGGATCTCTCCAGGGTCTGCCTGGCCTCCTCCACCTTCGCTCTCTCTCTCTCTCCTACTCCTCCCCCATCTCTTCATCTTCAGTGATATAACGGAGGTTAACAGGTGTTTTGTTAAGATGCATTTCTCCCTTCATAATGTCTGATTGCACAGCACAGAGAGCGAGTGCACAGGGTGGCACTCAGCAGCATTCCCATTTAACTCAAGAGGCTGGATTGGATGGAATAGTATTTTTTCCCATCCTTTATTGCTAAAACACTGAAACAGTTGAGCACTGATGATTCAGACAGGTGGTTCAATGCTGTTCACAGAAAGAACCAGAGACCTGTCAGAACATTCTGCTGCTGTCGTTCTGCCGTCAGTCACGACTTTCAAACTGAAACCTCTCAGTTGAAGGAAGGAACATAGCCTATACTTTTATGGGGCAGCAGGGGTTTAAGTATTCCCCTTGTTTCTGTAATGTATTAGCCATTTGATACAACCCAAGACAGAAACACTTTCAACATTTTGAAGAGCTCCCAGCATCCGGTGAAGATGAAAATCCTGCATGACTTAATTCACTTATCGTTCCATCTCTGATTCGATGATGGCCTTTTAATGTCGCTCAGTTAACTTTCCATATGTTCTGCTGATAGCCTGACATTGTGTAAAAAGCTCCAAAAGCCCAGGTACCTGATCACAAGGCGATGCTAGGAAGACCGCAGACGACAGAAACTAACATGACAGTGACAGTCGGTGCCAGGGAGATGATGCTGACATGGCTAAGTAATCCAGAGGTCCCCTGCAGGTCATGCTCTCTTCTCTAGTCTCTACAGGTTCCATTTTTCTTCTGCTCCCTGCAGCCTGCCAGCTAAAGTACAGGGCCCTGTCGAACCCTACTACACAAAGCCCACCTGCTCCCTGCAGCCTGCCGTAGGAGAGCTAAAGTGCAGGGCCCTGTCGAACCCTACTACACAAAGCCCACCTGCTCCCTGCAGCCTGCCGTAGGAGAGCTAAAGTGCAGGGCCCTGTCGAACCCTACTACACAAAGGCCACCTGCTCCCTGCAGCCTGCCCCTGACGAGACCCCTGATGATTAGGAGACGAGGAGAGGAATGACTTTCTGGAAGTAAACAGGGCACCTGCCGCACTCCCGCAGCCCCTTACACCCCCCCATCCCTAGGCTCTTTATTCAGCCTGCTCTCACTCCCCTGTGGTCCACTTAAGCGCTGTGCTCCACTGAGCAACTGCATGTTCTACAAAGCCACGCAGGAACAAAGGCCACTGAGGAGGGCAACACTCGCCTCTCCTTCACCTCCCTGGCTCCTTCCTCCCCATTTGACTTTGACTGACAGCTGAGGAAATGGGGTGGGGGGCTATTACATCAGAAGATCAGAGTGAGATGTCGTCACATTATCAGCGCCAATAAAGGTGCAACTTGATTGGCATAACCAAATTGAATACAGTATCTTGAAAGTCTAAAATACTGATGCCTCCAATATCCATTTTCAGCATGAGACTGGTAGCAAGTGGATTGTCCTAAACCTAAAATGTATTGATGAATGTCCTGAAACAACATGTTTTAGAGAGGGGTGGTAACACTGTCGAAGAAAGGCAACCCCAAATAAAGAGGCATGTCTGATTTGTATTGATCTCATTTCCTTCACAGCTCCATCATAATAGACCTATGTGGCAATGAGAACGTTTACATGCACATTAATAATCTGGTTTTAAACTGATTATAGTAGTAGACGGAGTATGGCATTAAGCACAGTAAGGTGTTAACATGACTATCTTAAATCAGCGTAAGATCATAATCAAAGTAAGCATAAGCCGATTAAAACACCTGGTTTTCTGAGCAATCTTTCGAATTATTAGGACATGTAAACACCTTTAAATCTGAGTTACAGTGATGTATTTGATCTGCGCATGTGCTAGCACCAGCCGAGTTCAGAACAACTGAACGTTTGCAGAAGTACTTCACATACAAATTTACACCCAAATTCAGAATCAAATAGGCCTCCCAAAAATATTGCTGTGGTAAAATGTTTATTTTGATTGCCGATTTTCTGCATTTATCAAAGTCCCATTAGGTAACCTGATTTCAGATGTGTCCAAGTAAACAGGATAATTAGGGAAATTGTTTCTTGCAAAGTGTGTAAATGTTGTTTTAATCAAACTATTATATTAATCTCACTATCCACAATAATCGTATTATTGTGTGCATACAACCATACTCAATGTTAGGTAATAAAAACACTGTCTGAAGCGGCAGCATTAACCAATTTCCTTTACAATTATGGAACAGGACTACACCAGTGATACAGTACACCTTGTCATGTAAAAACACAATGAGATGACAGGCAGAGGTGTGCTTATTTAAACATGTAAAGGTCTCCTGTTCAGTCAACAATGTCTGATCCACATGTAGTGTACACCGGCTGCTGTGCTGTGGGTGCAGATAAGAAAACAAAACCCCCAGTTTATGCTGGTAAGCTATGAAAATGGACGGATGAATAATTGAATTAAATCAGCTGCTCTTTAAGTGATGGGAAACGGAACAGGATCCAGGGAACAGGTGGCATGGTCCTATTTTGCCCTACACCTGACTTCAGGTAAGTGGTAATGTGATCTGATAACTAGCCGTTTCTGACATCCTGTCCTCTGTACACAGACGTGTGTGTGTGTGTGTTGCCTTAAACATCTGTAGATAGGAGAGGAGTCGGCTGAATATAAATCAAGAGGGGGAGGCACACACGACAGTGGTTGCATGTTCCTAAGAAATAGGCCTAGGCTATAGCCTATAACTTATGGGCCCAACTTTAACAATGTATAACAATAATAGTGTCAAGACAGACCTTCAAATGCTCATGCTTTAGAACTGGAGTCCCCATATCACAGCAATAACTTCTCAAATCAAGCTGTGCAAATAATCATTACGCTAATTCGTTGTAATTCATTCATTTCAATGAATTGTTTTCCAGATGTTGCCTTTGCCAGTCTGTTCCGTTCATTTGGAATCGATGCCTGCAGAGGTTTCTTAACGCATCAGGGGCCACATGACAAATTCAGTGGACTACGACGTAACAGATTTATTGATGTAGCTTGCAATACTATAAAAAGGTAAGATTGAAACTATTTTATTTTGAGACACAACCCAAATAAGCATGCACTGCAGTAATCATAGCTGGAGTCTTTAACAATTTTGAAGGCCTTCCTCTGACACCGCCTGGTATAGAGGTCCTGGATGGCAGGAAGCTTGGCCCCAGTGATGTACTGGGCCGTACGCACTACCCTCTGTAGTGCCTTGCGGTCGGAGGCCGAGCAGTTGCCATACCAGGCGGTGATGCAACCAGTCAGGATGCTCTCGATGGTGCAGCTGTATAACTTTTTGAAGATCTGAGGACCCATGCCAAATCTTTTCAGTCTCCTGAGGGGGAATAGGCTTTGTCGTGCCCTCTTCACGACTGTCTTGGTGTGTTTGGACCATGATAGTTTGTTGGTGATGTGGACACCAAGGAACTTGAAGCGCTCAACCTGTTCCACTACAGCCCCGTCGATGAGAATGGGGGCGTGCTCAGTCCTCTTTTTTTTCTTCTTCCTGTAGTCCACAATCATCTCCTTTGTCTTGATCACGTTGAGAGAGAGGTTGTTATCCTGGCACCACACAGCCAGGTGTGGGACCTCCTCCCTATAGGCTGTCTCATCATTGTCGGTGATCAGGCCTACCACTGTTGTGTTGTCAGCAAACGTAATGATGGTGTTGTAGTCGTGCCTGGCCATGCAGTCATGGGTGAACAGGGAGTACAGGAGGGGACTGAGCACGCACCCCTGAGGGGCCCCCGTGTTGAGGATCAGCGTGGCAAATGTGTTGTTACCTACCCTTACCACCTGGGGGCGGCCCGTCAGGAAGTCCAGGATCCAGTTGCAGATGGAGGTATTTATTCCCAGGGTCCTTAGCTTAGTGATGAGCTTTGAGGGCACTATGGTGTTGAACACTGAGCTGTAGTCAATGAACAGCATTCTCACGTAGGTGTTCCTCTTGTCCAGTTGGGAAAGGGCAGTGTGGAGTGCAATAGAGATTGCATCATCTGTGGATCTGTTGGGGCGGTATGCAAATTGGAGTGGGTCTAGGGTTTTTGGGATAATGGTGTTGATGTGAGCCATGACCAGCCTTTCAAAGCACTTCATGGCTACAGACGTGAGTGCTACGGGTCGGTAGTCATTTAGGCATGTTATCTTAGTGTCCTTGGGCACAGGGACTATGGTGGTCTGCTTGAAACATATTGGTATTACAGACTCAGTCAGGGACATGTTGAAAATGTCAGTGAAGACACTTGCCAGTTGGTTAGCACATGCTCGGAGTACATGTCCTGGTAATGTACTCCGAGCATGTGAATGTTGACCTGCTTAAAAGTCTTACTCACATCGGCTATGGAGAGCGTGATCACAGTCATCTGGAACAGCTGGTGTTCTCATGCATGCTTCAGTGTTGCTTGCTCGAAGCGAGCTTAGAAGTGATTTAGCTCGTCTGGTAGGCTTGTGTCATTGGGCAGCTTGCGGCTGTGCTTCCCTTTGTAGTCTGTAATAGTTTTCAAGCCCTGCCACATCCGACGAGTGTCAGAGCCGGTGTAGTACGATTCAATCTTAGTCCGGTATTGACTCTTTGCCTGTTTGTGGGTTCATCAGAGGGCATAGCGGGATTTATTATAAGCGTCCAGGTTAGAGTCCCGCTCCTTGAAAGCGGCAGCTCTACCCTTTAGCTCAGTGCGGATGTTGCCTGTAATCCATGGCTTCTGGTTGGGGTATGTAAGTACGGTCACTGTGGGGATGACGTCATCGATGCACTTATTGATGAAGCCAGTGACTGATGTGGTGTACTCCTAAATGCTATCTGAAGAATCCCGGAACATATTCCAGTCTGTGCTAGCAAAACAGTCCTGTAGCTTAGCATCTGCGTCATCTGATCACTTTTTTATTAACCGAGTCACTGGTGCTTCCTGCTTTAGTTTTTGCTTATAAGCACAAATTAAAGTCCCCGGCCACTAGGAGCGCTGCCTCTGGATGAGAGTTTTCCTGTTTACTTATGGCCTTATACAGCTCTTTGAGTGCAATCTTAATCCCAGCATCGGTATGTGGTGGTAGATAGACAGCTATGAAAAATATAGATGAAAAGTCTCTTGGTAAATAGTGTGGTCTACAGCTTATCATGAGATACTCTACCTCAAGCGAGCAAAACCTAGAGACTTCCTTAGTATTACATTTTGTGCACCAGCTGTTGTTTACAAATATACACAGACCGCCACCCCTTGTCTTATCGGAGTCAGCCGTTCTATCCTGCCGATGTAGCGTATATCCCGTCAGCTGTATGTTGTCCATGTCGTCGTTCAGCCACGACTCAGTGAAACATAAGATATTACAGTTTTTAATGTCCTGTTGGTAGGATAACCATAATCTTAGGTCATCCAATGTGTTCTCAAATGATTGAACATTGGCTAATAGGATTGATGGAAGAGGCAGTTTACTCGCTCGCCGTCGGATCCTTACAAAGCACCCCCTGACCTATGTCCACCTATGTCTCTTTCTCATGCGAATGACGGGGATTTGGGCCTTGTCGGGTGTCTGTAGGATATCCTCCGCGTCCGGCTCGTTGATGAAAAAATCTTCGTCCAATACGAGGTGAGTAATCGCTGTCCTGATATCCAGAAGCTCTTTTTGGTCATAAGAGACAGTGGCAGAAACAAACGTCTAGAAGGAGTTCCCACATATGCTGAGCACTTGTTGGCTGCTTTTCCTTCACTCTGCGGTCCAACTCATTCCAAACCATCTCATTTAGGTTGAGGTCAGGTGATTGTGGAGGCCAAGGTCATCTGATGCAGCACTCCATCACTCTCCTTGGTCAAATAGCGCTTACACAGCCTGGAGGTGTGTTGGGTCATTGTCCTGTTGAAAAACAAATTATAGTCCCACTAAGAGCACACCAGACGGGATGGCATATCGCTACAGAATGCTGTGGTAACCATGCTGGTTAAGTGTGCCTTGAATTCTAAATAAATCACTGACAGTGTCACCAGCAAAGCACCCCCACACCATAACACCTCCTCCTCCATGCTTCACGGTGGGAACCACACATGCAGAGATCATCCGTTCACCTACTCTGTGTCTCACAAAGACACAGCGGTTGGAACCAAAAATCTCAAATTTGGACAGATTTCCACCGGTATAATGTCCATTGCTTGTGTTTCTTGGCCCAAGCAAGTCTCTTCTTCTTTGTGGTCCTCTGTAGCTCAATTGGTAGAGCATGGCGCTTGTAACGCCAGGGTAGTGGGTTCGATCCCCGGGACCACCCATAGGTAAAAATGTATGCGCACATGACTAAGTTGCTTTGGATAAAAGCGTCTGCTAAATGGCATTTATTTATTTATTATTGGTGTCCTTTAGTAGTGGTTTCTTTGCAGCAATTCCTACATGAAGGCCTGATTCACAGTCTCCTCTGAACATGTTGAGATGTGTCTGTTACTTGAACTCTGTGAAGCATTTATTTGGGCTGCAATCTGAGGTGCAGTTAACTCTAATGAACTTATCCTCTGCAGCAGAGGTAACTCTGGGTCTTCCTTTCCTGTGCCGGTCCTCATGAGAGCAAGTTTCATCATAGCGCTTGATGGTTTTTGCGACTGCACTTAAAGAAACTTTCAAAAGTTCTTGACATTTTCCAGACTGACCTTCATGTCTTAAAGTAATGGACTGTCGTTTCCCTTTGCTTATTTGAGCTGTCCTTGCCATGATATGGACTGTACACCACCCTTACCTTGTCACAACACAACTGATTGGCTCAAACATATTAAAGGAGGAAATAAATTCCACAAATTAACTTTTAACAAGGCACACCTGTTCATGAAGCTGGTTGAGAGAATGCCACGAGTGTGCAAAGCTGTCATCAAGGCAAAGGGTGGCTACTTTGAAGAATTTCAAATATAACATATTTGGATTTGTTTAACACTTTGTTTACTACATGATTCCATAGGTGTTATTTCATAGTTCTGATGTCTTCACTATTATTCTACAATGTAGAAAATAGTAAAAATAAAGAAAAACCCTGGAATGAGTAGGCGTGTCCAAACTTTTGACTGGTACTGTAAGTGTTCAGACCCTTTGCTATGAGACTCGAAATTGAGCTCAGGGTGCATCCTGTTTCCATTTATCATCCTTGAGATGTTTCTACAACTTGATTGGAGTCCACCTGTGGTAAATTCAATTGATTGGACATGATTGGTGGAGTGCTGCAGAGATGGTTGTCCTTCTGGAAGGTTCTCCCATCTCCACAGAGGAACTCTGGAGCTCTGTCAGTGACCATCGGGTTCTTGGTCACCTCCCTGACCAAGGCCCTTCTCCCTCGATTGCTCAGTTTGGCTGGGCGGCCAGCTCTAGGAAGTCTTGCTGGTTCAAAATGTATTCCGTTTAAGAACGATGGAGGCCACTGTGTTCTTGGGGACCTTCAACGCTGCAGACATTTTTTGGTTCCCTTCCCCAGATCTGTGCCTCAACACAATCCTGTCTCAGAGCTCTACGGACAATTCCTTCGACCTCATGGCTTTGTTTTTGCTCTGACATGCACTGTCAACAGTGGAACCTTATATAGACAGGTGTGCCTTTCCAAATCATGTCCAATCAATTGAATTTACCACAGGTGGACTCCAATGAAGTTGTAGAAACATCTCAAGGATGATCAATGGAAACAGGATGCACCTGAGCTCAATTTCGAGTCTCATAGCAAAGGGTCTGAATACTTATGTAAATATGGTATTTCTGTTTTCAATCAATTTGCTAAAATTTCTAAAAACCAGTTTTCGCTTAGTCAAAATGGGGTATTGTGTGTAGATTGATGAGGGGGAAAAAATGTTCACTCCATTTTAGAATAAGGTTGTAACATAAAATGTGGAAAAGGGGAAGGGGTCTGAATACTTTCCGAATGCACTGTACTTACCAAGAAGACAGTGAATGTTCCTGAATGGCCGAGTTAGTTTTGACTTAAATCTGCTTGAAAATCTATGGCAAAACCTGAAAATGGTTGCCTAGCAATGATCAACAACCAATTTGACAGAGCTTGAAGGATTTTTAAAAGAATAAATGGGCAAATGTTGCACAATCTAGGTGTGAAAAGCTCTTAGAGACTTACCCAGAAAGACTCAATGCTGTAATTGCTGCCAAAGGTAATTGTAACATGTATTGAATACTTATCTAAATCAAGATGTTTTTTAAAACTTTTTTTTATACAAATGTTATAATTTTTCTTCCACTTTGACAGAGTATTTTGTGTAGATCGTTGACAAGAAATGACAATTAAATCAATTTTAATTCCACTTTGTAACAACAAAATGGGGAAAAAGTCAAGGGATGTGAATACTTTCTGAAGGCACTGTACCAGTAATTTCTTGGCTTGTTTGTCAGGGAAAGGTAATGTGAGGGTGTCTCACAAACAATTAGGCCTATGTGGTCAGGAGACCCAACAAGACCCACTGTGCACCTGTCGCCCCTCCCCCATCTCGACACACACCTGTTCCTCTCCCTTAGTGGGACCAGAGGGCTGCGGCTGGCTGCAGAGAACACCCAGTGGACCTGACTGTAAAGAAGTATAATGCAACATAAAGAAACCTGGAGCTTTCCCTTCCTCACAACAAGTGAGCAGAGGGGTCCAAATACATGTATAATCATCCAAGAGGACATAAGAGCCTCAAAATCACTTGGAGGAAACTGATAATCTTTAGAGATTCATGTGTCTCTACACTTTCATAGACAATTTGCTGTGAACAATAATACAATAATGTAGCCTATAATTTATCAAGTGAAAAAATAGTCTGTAAGGAGTAGCATGAGAGGAAAACATGTTTGAATCTGGGCGGCAGGCCTATAAACCGCTCTTGACTGAGCAAACACCAAACTAGCATTCAGAGCAGAGATGCCAAGGATATTTCCATGCTGCAGATTAATAAAACTTGTGGTGCACCTTAATGCAAATTGCAGAGGTTTGAGAGAGTAAAAAAAGTGTGTTCAAAGCCATTTTAATTATGCTTTAGTGGAGAGAACTGGGATATGGCCCTGAGAATGATTACAAAGCCACCCAGCCTATTCCAGATATAATCATCATTCCCACTTTGAGAACCTGACTGTCTGCTGTCCCTTTCATTGTCCCAGCGATTCTATACTGCTCTCCATTTTCAAGGAGGGTCAGAAAATGTAGGCCTAACGAAATGACATCTGAAAACCCATGGTACAATCCCAATTATAATTGAATATTCAAAAGTTATGAACCTTGTATTCCGTGCAATGAATGTCTGTGAGATAGAGGCACGACTGTCATTTGCAGTAAGCTTTAGGCCAAATTTGCAGATTTCCCCTGCTTGGTTGAATCAGTGGGCCCGTTCCTCTGTCCACGTGTTGCTGACATCTGCCAGATCTTACAACGCCTGGATAGGTATTTTACGTATCAGCCAATCACCTCATATGTTATAGCAATCTGTCAGTCAATGACACAGTCGATGACAATGCACGCAACGTCTGAGCAGGGGAAGACGACCAGCGAGTCCAGAACGCAGCTGAAACAGGGTGGTTACACTTCTATTAACCTACCCAATCCCACAAGTAAGTAAAAAAAACACCTGTCATCATCAGGTTCAGTTTGATCAGCAGTTATTAGCCAAATGTAACTTGTCAATTAAAGGAATTTGATAGATGACTGCATTTATTATTTGTGCTTTGTCTTCAAGTATCAACTGCACTCTTCTACCTGCTCACAGCACAATTGCATCTTTCTGACACACACTACAACTTTAGGTAAATGTCAATGTGATAGCTATTGTCGCTTTTACTTGCGTCAGCTTAAACAATTATAAACGTTAGCTAGCTAGTGCACTGTGCCATAGCATATGCATTTCAAACTGGCTAGCTAGCTAGCTATAGATAGGTTATGACTTATGAAACTAGCTGGTTAACGGGTAATTGTGATGACACGTTCAACTTAAAAGAGACCTGAAATCAATAACAATTGAAAGGTTTAGCTAAAGTAGTTAGCTAGCTAACTTGGCTAGCCGCTCTCGCTAACACAGTGTTCGCTACCGAAGCCTTTGTGGCACCTGCTCCGCAACGCTAGCTACAAAGGAAGCTAGCTGGCTAACCAAGTGTACGCTAGCAAGCAAAAGACAAAAGGGAGAAGCTACTGCTAACCTCAATTAGCAACAATTACTGAATGAGGATGGTAGCTCGAATTGTTTCAAAATGACAAAACTACCAATTTTTTGTATTATTAAAAATGTGAGGTATCTTGACAGCCATCATACCAGGAAGTTAGCGATGGTCATTGAAAGACAAATCAGACACCTGCTCTGACTGTAGCTAGCTAGTTGTTAACTAGCGTTAGCCAAAACAAGCTAGCTGGCTAGCTAGCGTTAGCTGTCATTGCACGGCCGATGAGCCACAGCAAACTTGGGTAGGATAGCTAACGTTAGCTAGTTACCCAACATAATAAAAAAATTGGGGGTATAAACGCTGTTTATTAGCTTGCTACTTTCGCAAATAAGCACCTTGCTTTCTAACGTTACCTGGAAGGAAATAACACCTAACGTTAGCTCAGCTAGCTAACCATGTAATAAAGGAGAGTAGACATTAACTTGCTTATGACAAAAATAGCACGGTAGACATTTTATAAAGTAGAATCCTTCGGCGTGAAATAGAGAACACATGCTGGTATAAATATAAGTATATTCAAACCTGGGCTGAAGACTGGTTGATGAGGATGGTGTGGTGGTAATGATGGAACGAGAGGTTGTTGTTGTTGGTGAGTTACAGTCGCCAGGACTACGGTGACTATGGCGCTGCCTCACAGGGCAACAGTTGCTATAAAACTCACCCCGCGCAACCTAACCTGAGTCTTCTGTAGGAGGAGCTACAAGGATGGCGTATTGGATGGATGTGCTGCTGAGAAAATAATGATACAAGAAAAACAGTTTTAGTATTATAAGCGGTATTGCAATTAATTAAGGAGGATGTTAACATCAATATAGTGAATCATCAATTTGCTCTGCTGCAGAGCGTCAATTTGCTCTGCTGCAGAGCGTGGGACGTCTGGAAACATTGAGGTGGATCGGGTCATACTATTCATGTTTCATTTAATCTAATGTATGAAAATTGCGGATATAAATATCACAGAATTGTTCATTATGCGCACATTACAACATGGAAAACAGTATTAATAATCGCATTAGTTCATTGAATCAAGTTGTTTTCCCAAAGCGGGACTACCTTACACAACTGGGTGATAAAGAGTGGTTGAGATAACAAAGAAAGGAGGCAACCCCCTCCCACACTCTCATTGTCGCACGCACACACACACCTGTGATTTTCAAGCCAACCTAAACTTGAAAGCTACAGACAGATCTTGTGTGTTAGTGATATACATAATCTCATTACCTGATACGGATAATGAACCTGTTAGACAAATGTCTATGTTATTGAGGGACATTTTATAGTTTCTGTGATGCCTTTCAATACATAATTGCTTTATTCCATCCAACCAATAAAGGGCATTTTCAGAGACTTGGGGAAAAAAAAAACTAGGGTTACTTCTGTAATAGAAATTACTTTGTCATTAAATAATTACATGCAATTTACACTAGATACTTTCTATTGTTTAGGACCAAATTAAATATCAGGGTTTCATCATCTACCAATGCAACTAAATGTAATAAATTACAAGCTTTCTTTTCTTCTTACACAACTATGTATAATAGTAGATAGACATGCCTTCTTACAACAACCTCCAATTTTCTCTATGCTCAGTCATGTTTTTAAATTCTGACAAGCAGAAAAACAACAATTCAAGTTAGATTCCTCAACATATTTGCACAAAAATATATTTGATTTATCGAAGGACATTCTGTTTCACGTAATTAATTCATATGCTACGAAGAACAAACATGAAAAACAAAACAACGTGCCTTCAATGTGCTTCTTATGGTATTTACATTTAATAATTACATAAAAGGAGGGACAATATTTCGATAACTGTACAAATGCATTCAATTAATGTAAACATAAAACAATCATCCAAAGCTCAATATCATTGGCATCCACAGAACTGTGATTCTTTTTCAGTATACAATCTTTAGGAGGCATATTTCATTGTGGGCTTAGATTCTGAGATCTGATGATACTGACATGAATGAAGACAGCATCTAAGGATCTCAGAATTATCATGACTTGCCATTTTGAAAACAATGTTCATTGACTAATATCAGTTAATAAGTATTGTGGACATGTTCATTTTGCCCATTTAATTAAAACTACTGAATGTCCCCTCTTGTCTACAGTTCTCACCCAAGATGAGCATCACACTCAGGTCAATGTCAGGGAACATGTAGCTGAAGAACAATGTTGTTGTAGGAGTTGCATTCCAGAAAGTATCTGCCTTAGAAAGGAGGTAGATTTGCTGACATCACCCCTCAGTGTAGATACAGGAGAGCTGGCTAGGGCAACGGTCCACTGCACTGACATGTAAATAAGCGTCCTCTGACATCACTGGCACCGGGTTAACAAGCAGATCCTGTGATGCACCCTGCAGGTCATATACTGTGGATGCAACAATAACAAACAGAGTCATTACTATAAGATAGATGCAAATGAATGCATGTTGATCCATACTGTACTCTAATTGTCCTTTATGTCTCTTTATTACCTGTGAGCCCAGACAGAGCTCGTTGGGAGATGTCTAGTCTGTTCTGAGTGGTGAATGTTGGCGCAAGGCTTTCATCAAACTCTGGGATTTCCATCAGGTGACAGAAGTTTGTCTGCTTGGTGGATTTATGTGTACCATTATTGTATGATGGAGAGTACACCATCTGGATCTGACCACTAAAACCTGAGGAGGAAAATAACAGGTACTTCTTGTTATTTTAATTTCCTAATAGATGAAGAGGGACACTGTAGTATCTGTTTTAATTCTCTGATGTTTCACCTTCATTCATTGTTATTTCTTCAGAACCACCTTGGCTTTATTTTAATGTAATTTATAAATTTGATTTGAACAGGGACAATTTACAACAAAACATAAGTCTCAGAAGTGAGAAGTGATGCGTTGCACCAGAGCTAACAGCTCATTTACATCTGCAGTCCCCAGGCAGGTGAACAATAAACACGAAAACATTATATACAGTGGGGAAAAAAAGTATTTAGTCAGCCACCAATTGTGCAAGTTCTCCCACTTAAAAAGATGAGAGGCCTGTAATTTTCATCATAGATACACGTCAACTATGACAGACAAATTGAGAAAAGAAATTCCAGAAAACAACATTGTAGGATTTTTAATGAATTTATTTGCAAATTATGGTGGAAAATAAGTATTTGGTCACCTACAAACAAGCAAGATTTCTGGCTCTCACAGACCTGTAACTTCTTCTTTAAGAGGCTCCTCTGTCCTCCACTCGTTACCTGTATTAATGGCACCTGTTTGAACTTGTTATCAGTATAAAAGACACCTGTCCACAACCTCAAACAGTCACACTCCAAACTCCACTATGGCCAAGACCAAAGAGCTGTCAAAGGACACCAGAAACAAAATTGTAGACCTGCACCAGGCTGGGAAGACTGAATCTGCAATAGGTAAGCAGCTTGGTTTGAAGAAATCAACTGTGGGAGCAATTATTAGGAAATGGAAGACATACAAGACCACTGATAATCTCCCCTCGATCTGGGGCTCCACGCAAGATCTCACCCTGTGGGGTCAAAATGATCACAAGAACGGTGAGCAAAAATCCCAGAACCACACGGGGGGACCTAGTGAATGACCTGCAGAGAGCTGGGACCAAAGTAACAAAGCCTACCATCAGTAACACACTACGCCGCCAGGGACTCAAATCCTGCAGTGCCAGACGTGTCCCCCTGCTTAAGCCAGTACATGTCCAGGCCCGTCTGAAGTTTGCTAGAGTGCATTTGGATGATCCAGAAGAGGATTGGGAGAATGTCATATGGTCAGATGAAACCAAAATAGAACTTTTTGGTAAAAACTCAACTCGTCGTGTTTGGAGGACAAAGAATGCTGAGTTGCATCCAAAGAACACCATACCTACTGTGAAGCATGGGGGTGGAAACATCATGCTTTGGGGCTGTTTTTCTGCAAAGGGACCAGGACGACTGATCCGTGTAAAGGAAAGAATGAATGGGGCCATGTATCGTGAGATTTTGAGTGAAAACCTCCTTCCATCAGCAAGGGCATTGAAGATGAAACGTGGCTGGGTCTTTCAGCATGACAATGATCCCAAACACACCGCCCGGGCAACGAAGGAGTGGCTTTGTAAGAAGCATTTCAAGGTCCTGGAGTGGCCTAGCCAGTCTCCAGATCTCAACCCCATAGAAAATCTTTGGAGGGAGTTGAAAGTCCGTGTTGCCCAGCGACAGCCCCAAAACATCACTGCTCTAGAGGAGATCTGCATGGAGGAATGGGCCAAAATACCAGCAACAGTGTGTGAAAACCTTGTGAAGACTTACAGAAAACGTTTGACCTGTGTCATTGCCAACAAAGGGTATATAACAAAGTATTGAGAAACTTTTGTTATTGACCAAATACTTATTTTCCACCATAATTTGCAAATAAATTCATAAAAAATCCTATAATGTGATTTTCTTGAATTTTTTTTCTCATTTTGTCTGTCATAGTTCACGTGTACCTATGATGAAAATTACAGGCCTCTCTCATCTTTTTAAGTGGGAGAACTTGCACAATTGGTGGCTGACTAAATACTTTTTTTCCCCACTGTACAAACAGGCAACCCACTGGGCACAGACGTCAAGTCAACGTCTATTCCACGTTGGTTCAACGTATTTTCATTGAAATGACGTGGAAACAATGTTGATTCAACAAGTGTGTGCCCAGTGGGAACATGCATATGTAGACATATTAAAAACAGAGGTCATATCGATCTCTAAATACGGTATTGATAAAAGTAATAATAGTAATAATACTCAGTTGAAGTTCTATGAACCATTACAATCACCATCTTATTGAAGCACTACTATTAATCTGATATATAAAAACAATAGAAACGGTGTGAACACATTGTCAACATTAAGTGCTGCTGTCCAGTGGGGGGAAAAGTGCTTACTATTTTAAGCTATGATCTAGAGAGTGAAACTGCTTCTTCTTTCCTACAGAGAAAAACATCAGCCACCAGCTACACAACAGATAGAAATAAGCCAAGATCAACCTACAGAATGTCAAACCACCCACACAATTCTTTAATAGACTTTTTCATAATAAAACGAACAATAACTCTCATTGCGGAGTAGAAATTTCCCTGAGGAATTGTCCAATTGTTTTCTTTCCCCAGGCACATTTCCACAGTCAATAAGCTAAACCCCTCTGTAGGTGTAGGTGTAATTCTATGCAGATCTCTGTGATGCATTACCGAATGTCACTTTTGACATTCCAAGAAAGGATATCACCAATTGAGTACATTAACACCTAATATATTAATGCAGCGAACATACAGTATATGAGGTACCTGTAGTTAGTAGGTGTCATTTACCTGGGTGTTGGTCTGTGTTTACTACAGGAGTGTGACTGGGATGATTCAGGGGTGTGCTGGTCTTTAGGGATAAGCCAGTAGGATGGTGAGTGTGAGGACTGGAGGGGCCAGGCAGTTGGTGTTGGTGGGACCCAGGGTTGAGGTGGTGGGTGGACCTATCGACAAACCTGAAATGTTTCAAATATATATGAGTGAATATTAGGTTGTTCAAATAAGACATACAGTCACAGATGGAGACATACAGTGAGCTACAAAAGTATTGGGACAGTGACACATTTGTTGTTGTTTTGGCTCTTACTACAGCACTTTGGATTTGAAATGATACAATGGTTACGAGGTTAAAGTGCATACTGTCATCTTTAATTTGAGGGTATTTACCGTTTAGAAATTAAAGCACTTTTTGTACATGGTCCCCCCATTTTAGGGGACCAAAAGTATTGGGACAAATTCACTTGTGTATTAAAGTAGTAAAAAGTAAGCATTTGGTCCCATATTCATAGAACACAATGACAACATCAAGCTTGTGACTCTAAAAATTGGTTGGATGCATTTGCTATTTGTTTTGGTTGTGTTTCAGATTATTTTGTGCCCAATAGAAATGAATGGTGAATAATGTATTGTGTCATTTTGGAGTCACTTTTATTGTAAATAAGAATATAATATGTTTCTAAACACTTCTACATTAATGTGGATGTTACCATGATTAGCCTACAGATAATCCTGAATGAATCGTGAATAATGAATCGTGAGGAAGTTACAGATTTTATTATATATTAAATTTTATTTAACTAGGCAAGTCAGTTAAGAACATTCGTATTTACAATGACGGCCTACAGATGCACAAATATCATACCCCATGTAATCATGGCAGCATCCACATTAATGTAGAAGTGTTTTCTATTCTTATTTACAATAAAGGTGACAAAAAAATGCCCTCAAATTAAAGCTGACAGTCTGCACTTTAACCTCATAGTCATTGTATCATTTCAAATCCAAAGTGCTGGAGTACAGAGCCAAAACAACAAAAAATGTGTCACTGTCACAATACCTTTGGAGCTCGCTGTAATTTGACCTGCATACCTACTGCACAATAACATGCTGTTAACCCTACTCTCTGCCTCAAACCACTGACAGCTCTTTTAGTCAAAAGACACACAATATCATGATGCCGTGAATGCCATTCTCTGCCTCAAACCACTGACAGCTTTTTCAGTCAAAAGACACTGATAGCTGACAAGTAGAAGTCTGTTTATAGAGGCAGCTACTTCATAACTGAGGGTAGTAACATAGCACACTTCTCCAACTTTAAATAACCAATTTGAACTAAGCACAGATAGAAGTTTCTTATTTGGCAGACGGTATGTGAGAGAAATCTTAATGACCTGTTTGTTTGCCAAGACTAAAAAACGTATTTTCCCATACCAAGCATCAGAAAGTAAGAGACAAGAAAATGCTTTGAAAGGCCAAACAATGAGTTGGATGAATGCTTTTATTGTGTAGCTGTAAACCTTTTTCATTTTTCTTACTGGCACCAGTGTAATTAAAATAATTGAGGTGTTTACAATGCAATTGATTAAGGGAATAACGATGCACAGGCTGAATGAGGGAATAACGAAATCACATAACGGCAGTGAAGAAAATGGCAACAGGGATTTTACAACCGATTTAACATCTAGAAAGGTAATTACAGCAATCCTCTTCCCAGAGCCTCTGAATGGTATTTTTCAGATGTTATGATTCACTTATTGAATTCCTGAGCCACTCTAGTTGGTGGCTATAGCTTCCACTAATGCAGGTCCTTGAGACCAATGACCAGTGCTTTCATTGGCCGATTGTGCACCCAGAATCCCGTGGTGAATGCTGCAGCCTACTGCTGCTACCAGGACAATCAGTGTCAGTGAGAAGCCATGAGCATCTGACTGCCCAAAACGACAGAAAACCCTCCTTCTCACCGCCTTTGAAGTGCATGGATGAAGTTATGTTTTTTTGTGGGCTGACCAGGCAACAGTGTTGCTGGCCAATCCCAACCTGTAAAACCTCTTCTCAACAGCTCTCTTCACAGCTGAGGTGCAGCGTGCCACAAAAAGCCTTTTGGAGTCTTTCACAAGGGGAGAAAATGATGCTCTATTTTAAATCAGATTATTCTAACTATGAGCCTACTGCCATAAAGCCATGACAACCAATGTTTAAGTACGTATTTGTTGCAGATGAGAAGAAAAAGAGAGAAAAGGGGTGAGGCATTTGAATCAGTCATGGCTACAGTGACTGTGCCAATGGGAACTGAAAATGAATAGAAAATAGCAAGTCGCTTGCCCAACAGATGCAACTGGGCCTGCAGATTCTCTTCACAGAAAGTAGATGTGAACACGGTTCAAAAACCAAACCACTTTAAATATAACCATCTATTTCACCATTGTCTGACACATTGTCAGAGTCGGACATTATGCAACCAGTGATGCCATTAAAACACATATCTGCCCATCAATGTCTTAGACACACAGACAGAAAATAAGTATCTGCCAGGAGCCATCAATAGAGTATGTTGAAGGGACTGTGGATTTCAACAGGACTACTGTAGGTAAGGTCTGTCACTATATAAAAAGGTATAATTTTCACCTGCAGAATACCAAGAACGCTGTTGATCGGTAACCCAGTAGGGGAAAAAGCAATGATGTATATAAACCCTGGATTGCTGATGCTATGTATTGGCCAGTGAGAGGCTTTGAAGCCACCGGTCGGCCATATTGGCACTCCCCAGAAGGAGCAGTAGAATGAATAGAATTCACAAAAGCATTAGTGAGGTCGGGCACTGATGTTGGGCGATTAGGCCTGGCTCGCAGTCGGCGTTCCAATTCATCCCAAAGGTGATCGATGGGGTTGAGTTCAGGGCTCTGTGCAGGCCAGTCAAGTTCTTCCACACCGATCTCGACAAACCATTTCTGTATGGATCTTGCTTTGTGCACGAGGGCATTGTCATGCTGAAACAGGAAAGGGCCTTCCCCAAACTGTTGCCACAAAGTTGGAAGCACAGAATCGTCTAGAATGTCATTGTATGCTGTAGCATTAAAATGTCCCTTCACTGGAACTAAGGGGCCTAGTCCGAACCATGAAAAACAGCCCCAGCACATTATTCCTCCTCCACCAAACTTGAGAGTTGGCACTATGCATTGTGGCAGGTAGCGTTCTCCTGGCATCCGCCAAACCCAGATTCATCCGTCAGACTGCCAGATGGTGAAGCGTGATTCATCACTCCAGAGAACATGTTTCCACTGCTCCAGAGTCCAATGGCGGCAAACTTTACACCCCTCCAGCCGACGCTTGGCATTGCACATGATAATCTTAGGCTTGTGTGCAGCTGCTCGGCCATGGAAACCCATTTCATGAAGCTCCCAACGAACAGTTCTTTGCTGACGTTGCTTTCAGAGGCAGTTTGGAACTCGGTAGTGAGTGTTTCAATCGAGGACAGACGATTTTTACGCGCTGTTCTGTGAGCTTGTGTGGCCTACCACTTCATGGCTGAGCCGTTGATGCTCCTAGATGTTTCCACTTCACAATAACAGCACGTACAGTTGACCGGGGCAGCTCTAGCAGGATAGAAATTCGACGAACTGACTTGTTGGAAAGGTGGCATCTTATGACGGTGCCACGTTGAAAGTCACTGAAGTCTTCAGTAAGGCCATTCTACTGCCAATGTTTGTCTATGGAGATTGCTCGATTTTATACACCTGTCAGCAACGGGTCTGGCTGAAATAGCGGAATCCACTAATTTGAAGGGGTCTCCACATACTTTTGTATATATAGTGTATGTATTGAAGTATTTTGTTGTTGTAGTGGGGACAGTAACAGAACTTTCCAAAAATTATACTTTAAGGAAAATGTTTTAATATATGTTTATTTTATTTTTTATCTTACATAATATAATTTAAAAGTATGCATTAAGGTGTCTGTAATAGAATAAATGTGGCAAAAACAAACGTTGACATTAATAAATGCATTTCTATAGCTTCCAAAATATTTTTTACACTGCCGGTGGTGCCAAGATAGAGGTGCGGGGGCTTCAAAAGAGCATCCCCATCAGTCATCTAGTGTATATATTATAAGTCATTGGGAGTGAGACTGAAAGACAGTTCTCAAGGCAATGACTTCAGAACTTTCATTAGCCAGCACTTGTCATAACTATGAAACACATATATAATAATAATATAATATGCCATTTAGCAGACGCTTTTATCCAAAGCGACTTACAGTCATGTATGCATCCATTTTTACATATGGGTGGTCCCGGGGATCGAACCCACTACCCTGGCGTTACAAGCGCCATGATCTCCCAATTGAGCTACAGAGGACCACGGTCCACAACTATCCACAAAGTAACAAAAAGAAATAATCACACAGCGACTCTTTTTAATAAACTGATTTGGATTGTTGCTTTGGGTTAGATATACTGTTAAATCAACTAAAGAGTTAACTACACATGAAATGTAAGTGCTTCAACATTTACACAAGACCTGGGAAAATTACTGAATTCTCAGAGTCTCAAGGAAGGAACATAATAATAATAATAAGCCATTTAGTAGACGCTTTTATCCAAAGCGACTTACAGTCATGCGAGCATACATTTTTTGTGTATGGGTGGTCCCGGGGATCGAACCCACTACCTTGGCGTTACAAGCGCCGTGCTCTACCAGCTGAGCTACAGAGGACCACATTGAATGCAGTTATAGACATCCTTGCATGACTCCTACTCATATATGTTTATTATAGTGGGGGCTGCTGGGGTGAGAAAGGTTCATAATAATGGCTGGAATGGAGTTAATGGAATGGTATCAAAAACATGGTTTTCATGTGTTTAATACCATTCCATCCATTCTACTCCATTCCAGCTATTATTATGAGCCGTCCTCCCCTCAGCAGCCTCCACTGGTTTATTATAAATAGATTACTGCATTTATGGTGAGAATATGTCATTACAGCGATATAAATATGTGACTAAATATGACTATGATGAATGGTTTAAACAGTACCCACTTTTCTAGTTCAAGACTGTCTCTTACACTTCTTAACGTTTAAGACAGAATTCCAGTATAACATGCACACATAGTTTTAAAATGGAAATGTTCTCGCCATCAATGTCTTAGAAAATTATTTCCACATAACTACAACACATACTAAGTGACAGAAGTCAGGGAAGTTTAGCATGGTCCAGGTTGTGACAGCTGCCTATGAATTTTCATAATCTGACCATAGGAAAAACACCATTGTATGAATACCAATTGTTTATCCTAAATGCAAATGTTCAATCCACATATAAATGTAAAACTGGCAGTGACATTAAACAAACTCTAGCATTGCCTCACAGTCAAAGCTGAAAAAACTTATGTGGTGAACTCAGATTAGAAGACTAATAATAGTCGTTCTGATGTGTGGCTGCAGTACCTATAACTGTCCTGCTGGGGGCGCAGCAGAGCCAGGTGTGAGCCGTTTGAGGAGGGTTGGTCCTGTGGAACAGCTGGAGGGACAGGGATGGATAGAGACACACAGTGGCTAGACTGCCCACTGGTCAGCAGATCTATCAAACACAGACAACAAAGGAGAGATATGGATACAACGGACAAGGCTACACACAACATAAGCCTGTAACCCAGACTCAAATTAAGGCGTATAAGAACATACACTTCTCGTCTCAAATCTCATTCCAAAATCATGGGCATTAATATGGAGTTGGTCTCCCCTTTGCTGCTATAACAGCCTCCACTCTTCTGGGAAGGCTTTCCACTAGATGTTGGAACATTGCTGCGGGGACTTGCTTCCATTCAGCCACAAGAGCATTAGTGAGGTCGGGCACTGATGTTGGGCAATTAGGCCTGGCTCGCAGTTGGCGTTCCAATTCATCCCAAAGGTGTTCGATGGGGTTGAGGTCAGGGCTCTGTGCAGGCCAGTCAAGTTCTTCCACACCGATCTCGACAAACCCTTTCTATATGGACCTCGCTTTGTGCACAGGGGCATTGTCATGCTGAAACAGGAAAGGGCCTTCCCCAAACTGTTTCCACAAAGTTGGAGGCACAGAATCGTCTAGAATGTCATTGTATGCTGTAGAGTTAAGATTTCTCTTCACTGGAACTAAGGGGCCTAGCCCGAACCATGAAAAACAGCCCCAGACCATTATTCCTCCTTCACCAAACTTGACAGTTGGCACAATGCATTCGGGCAGGTAGCATTCTCCTGGCATCCGCCAAACCTATAATCGTCCATCGGACTGCCAGATGGTGAAGTGTGATTCATCACTCCAGAGAACGCGTTTCCACTGCTCCAGAGTCCAATGACGGCGAGCTTTACACCACTCCAGCCAACGCTTGGCATTGCGCATGGTGATCTTAGGCTTGTGTGCAGCTGCTCAGCCATGGAAACCCATTTCATGAAGCTCCCAACGAACAGTTCTTGTGCTGACGTTGCTTCCAGAGGCAGTTTGGAACTCGGTAGTGACAGTTCCGCACTCAACAGTTCCGTTCTGTGAGCTTGTGTGGCCTACCACTTTGCGGCTCAGTCGTTGTTGCTCCTAGACGTTTCCACTTCACAATAACAGCACTTACAGTTGACCGGGGCAGCACTAGCAGAGCAGACATTTGATGAACTGACTTGTTGGAATGGTGGTATCCTAGGACGGTGCCACGTTGAAGTCACTGAGCTCTTCAGTAAGGCCATTCTATTGCCAATGTTTGTCTATTGAGATTGCATGGCTGTGTGCTCGATTTTATACACCTGTCAGCAACGGGTGTGGCTGAAATAGCCGAATCCACTAATTTGAAGGGGTGTCCACATACTTCTGTGTATATATATATATATATGTATAGTGTATGAAACCATGTCTTTTCACATTTGAGTAAGCCTATATTTGCTAGAACTACTGTACTAAAGGCACCGTCAATGCATGTGAAAAATGTGTACCTGTGTAGAGATCTAGGGAAGGTATTGGTGATTGGCCCAGCTTGCTGTCAATCATGTCCAGAGGAGAGAGGCTGGGTTGCAGGGGTTGGATGGTTAGACAGTCCGTTAATGCCTCTTGGCTCATGTCAATAGATGACCTCAGCTTTAGACCAATCACATAGAAACAGAGGTACAGAGATCAGCATAAATGCAAGTAGAGAATACAGTAACTTGCTAATGAAAGAAGCTGTGAATGTGGGAGCACACATTCGTAAACTATAGAAACATTCGTTTTTATAGAAACAACCCACCTCCTGTGGCTGGTATCTATGGTTACATAACCTTAACTCGAAGATTGAGTTAATGAGCATTATTTTTACCAACAGGAACTTTAATAAGGTCTGAGTATTACAGCGCAGCAAAGCAAATCAACTAACTAGTGAAGATGTATACAATATTATGTGTAGCCATACTGTATTTAGTGTATTGTACGAGTGGATGTGTTTGTGATACAACAGAAGTGTCCATGTCACTTACAGTAAGTGAGGAAAAATAAGAGGCAGTGAAAGAGAGAGAATGTCTAAAGAGACATTGAGACTGTGATTAAGCCAAGTGGATCCTTTGACTGCAAAGTGTGATTGAGCTGATTATCAGGTATAACTGTTAAGAGTAGAGTCCAGGCAGCTCAATACTGACCTTCTTCCTCAACTGCCTCTCTTTGGAGGAATGGGATTTGACATGTTTGCGCAGGGAGCTGGGGTCAGTGTAGCGCTTTACACAACCAGGGATCTGACACGCGTACGGCTTCTGCACAAACACACGGACACAAACAACTATAAATTATGTCACAAAACCAACAACTTTCGGTGTGTGTGTGTGTGTGTGTTTTCTGTGTGTCTGTGTTATGCCACTCAACTCACCGTGTCCAGGTGTGTGCGCTGATGCTTGGCTCTGTCGCTGGAGTTGCTGAAGGCTTTGTGGCAGCCGGGGTGCTGGCATATATAAGGCTTCTCTCCAGTGTGGCTGCGCAGGTGGATCTTCATGTTCTCCAGCCGAGAGAAAGCCTTCTGACAGCCTTCAAACTGAAACCACACACATAGGGCATAGGGAGAGGAGTGATCGTCTACAATTAGTATACCTATCATGAACCTATTCTGTACATCAGGGGTCCACAAATCAATGGTACATGTTATCCTGGATCCTTGGTACGTCCCAACTCTGACAATACCCCATTGAAGTTGAAATGTAAAATGGTTAGGGTACAGACGTCCCAAGGATCCCGGATAGCACTAACCACAAAACAATTTCCGGGAAAAAATAACATTGGCAAACACTATTTAAGAGGTGAGGTTGTCAATGTAACCAGCAGGGGTCAGTATCTGTGTGTAAACAGACCTCAATGTCTGTGAAAACTATCTTGTCTCTAGGGTCTCATAGGAGCTAAATGTGATGACAGAGTAACTCATTGTAGAAAACTGCTACCAGTAGAGGGGTTTGTTCCTTGTCAAAAGAGCTTGCTCCCTGCCCAGGTCTACTGCACTCGCTGTCACAAGCTATGGGATTCAGGAGTAGTGGATGGAAGCTGATTCAAGTCAGCAGAACTGAACAGCTCTCCTTTGTGCAGTACTACCCACCTCACTGCAATGACCTCACCCTCAAGACATGTGAATCATCACAGTTTCTTACTGTAAGCCAAGCCTAGCACTTTGCGCTCTCTGCGGTCATGGTGCTTGGAATGTCCTTGCTTCAGCTTCACAGAGTAAAGTCATGGAACCATGACCCATTTTATTATTGTTCCTCCAGGACTGGATTCCTTGCATAGCTATACCTCTCCCTCAGTCTGAGCTGACTAAATATAGTTCCTTTTATATCTGACTCATCTCATTCTATGGGACATATTTCCCATTCCTTTAATTAATGTAATAACATACCGCTAATTTCAGACTGTATTTCTCTTCTGAACTCTATCTGAATCAACATTGCTGGTATCTTCTTGCAAGACAGCATCTTGATGAAATTCACATATCTAACATACTGTACAGGCAAAGCGCTACCTACTCCAGACCCTACACTCGCAAATGTTCTCTCTCGAAGTTGGCAAACAGCAGGCACGAACATACACCCTGCAGAGCAAAACCACAACCACCAGCAGAGTACTGTCATTATGCCAAAACTCAATTCCAGTAAGGCCATTATGACTGCTTCTGATGGGAAACATATGTTCTTAATGCCAAAGGAATGGAGTAAAGGATATATTTTATAAGCCTTAAGTAACTCAAGAGGGTTCGAGGGAGGCGGATATGCCTGAGAATTCTATTAGTGCTCACCAGTCTATAAGGGATGGAAAATTGATTCTGCATGACAGTATCATAGTAAATGTGTGAATTTGGGGGTACATTCAACAGCATTTTAGTGCTTACAGACGGGGTCTCCCATGCAACGATGATGATCTCTCTCCTTGTGGGTGTTTACCATGTCCTGCTTGTATTGGGACATGACCTAACAGCAGTTGTGTATTACTGAAAGCGGAGAAAGCCACCAGTCTTAGTCTTAAACAAGTCTTCTTCACACACAGCAGGATATTCTGTCCAAATGCTGTCTAATACAGTGGCATCCTAGGAAAGTACCCCACGACCAGACACTCCAAACAACAGTGTAGAGAAAGGGATCAGCATCGGACCATTCAGACGGGCTAGCAGAATAAAAACACAGGCCAGAGAGAATGAGCAGGACAAATAGTCATTCAGCCTGGGGATGGGAAAAGAACTGAGAAGCAGCATCACACACAAATATACTGCCAGGAGCCCAGCGGTGCCCAGGAGTGGCCCGCCTGCCCGACACACACACACACACACACACACACACACACACACACACACACACACACACACACACACACACACACACACACACACACACACTCTAATAAAGCTAATAGTCCCCTTTTAGCTGCTTTGAAGGACAGAGGGTCTGAATAGATAGCAACATGGCTCCTCAGTGGAGCTAAATGCCACAGCCAGCCTCCTGACAGGTCCTGGCAGCCTCCTATGCCCTGGGGAACAATGACCCGCCCACATCGTGCCAGCAGAGTCAGTCTAGTGCCCACTGTAGTGCCTCAGCCTCTCTCCACTCTCTCAAATCTCCACTCTCTCACATATCCACTCTCTCTTCTCCACTCTCTCACATATCCACTCTCTCTTCTCCACTCTCTCAAATCTCCACTCTCTCACATATCCACTCTCTCTTCTCCACTCTCTCACATATCCACTCTCTCACATATCCACTCTCTCTTCTCCACTCTCTCACATATCCACTCTCTCTTCTCCACTCTCTCACATAGCCACTCTCTCTTCTCCACTCTCTCACATATCCACTCTCTCTTCTCCACTCTCTCAAATCTCCACTCTCTCACATATCCACTCTCTCTTCTCCACTCTCTCAAATCTCCACTCTCTCACATATCCACTCTCTCTTCTC
The DNA here is from genome assembly GCF_020615455.1 of Coregonus clupeaformis. Lineage (NCBI taxonomy): Eukaryota > Metazoa > Chordata > Actinopteri > Salmoniformes > Salmonidae > Coregonus > Coregonus clupeaformis. Next base: position 42,271,276 of record NC_059200.1, read on the forward strand.
CACTCTCTCAAATCTCCACTCTCTCACATATCCACTCTCTCACATATCCACTCTCTCTTCTCCACTCTCTCACATAGCCACTCTCTCTTCTCCACTCTCTCACATATCCACTCTCTCTTCTTCTCACTCACATCTTTACATGATGCTTTCCTTACTCTTATGTACAGCTCAACTCCCATTCTTATCCTCTTCAGACTCATGTCTCACCTCACTCTCACATATCCTCTCCTCATTCTCAGTCAAATTATCCTCGTCTGTTATCATCTTCTTTAAATGCAAAAAGTTAGTGCATGAGATTTTTAGGTCTTAAAAGTAACTGTCCAGTGAAAATCTCACTTTTAAAAGTTAATATTCTGTTAACTCATACCCAAATAATGTTGTTGACTCATCCTACACGCGTATTGGTGGCCAAAGCATGAATTGGAGAAAAAAACACTTAAAAAACCTAACCTCAAATTTGTATCTCAGACAGACCGTTTAAAAAACGGTCTGTTTCCTCATAGAATTTCCTCATATAATACAATGTCAGGGTTGGCTCATTGTCTGAGCTGGCCAATCAGTGGTCTATTTGAGTGAATATTTTTACTGACTCATCTACGCCCATACAATTCTGTTGTTGGGCTACACCCACACCATTCAAACACAGAAAATCCGTTTTTTTTAACATACTCAAATGCAATTGTTTGGAAGAAAAACTATTTCACTCATATTATAATTAATTATATGGCATACTTCATAGAACTCTGGAAACGCTGGACAGTTACTTTAAAACAAGAGCTAAAAATGGTTACAGAAACTTGAGAAGAAGCTGGGTTGTTAAAATACTTTGAAGTCTGAACTGTTTTTTTGGTGCCAAGTTATTTCCCTCCTTGCGGTTGTAGAGATGCCGCTAAAAATCTTGGCAAACCAGAAATCTCATCAGGCCTGCATTCTGTGGTGATGTGGGCAGGACTAGAATTTCAAGCTGTCCATTGTAAGGAACTAAGTGGATTAACACGGAACTACTGGGGTCTCAGTCTGAATGTCTTCTTTCAACTTAATAACTGATATGCTCAAATGCACACTGTGATTACACAAGTGAACCTATTATTCAAGTGAACCTAGTGCAGAATAGAACACCCAACACCAAGAAAATGTATAACCAGATTTTTTTAGAGTATGAAAGGGAAATGGTATATGAATGAGGGCCTTTTTTGGTTAACCGTAAGTGACATACTTTGAGGCCCAATCAATCAAAACGGGTAACTCCAGGGTAAGTCAAGATATACAGTAGTCTACATATCGAGAGCTTGGAATGATAACCCACTGGGCACACACTAGTTGAATCAACATTGTTTCCACGTAATTTCGTTGAACCAACGTGGAATAGACGTTGAATTGATGTCGGTGCCCAGTGGGAAGGGTTTATCTGCGCACGATTCACAATGACTGGACCGTTGTCATCACTGTTCCACGATTAGTGAGGATTATTAGGGTATATTTATTTATAGGACTATTGTTCAACCCCTATTGTACACTTTTCTCACCTTCCAATATTTCAGGGACTGAACAATTGAATACGGCAACTTTCAGGATAAATCAAAACACAATTTTTGATTCACCAATATTATATTTAGTACGTAAAGGCTCTCTAAACCTGTTTTTCTAAACCTAAATAATACAAGATCAGAGTAGGTTTAAATCTACCAATTGGTACTGAAAAGGAGTTGAATATGTGAGTATTTACATGGATTTCTTTCATTGATCCCTAATATTCTGAACCGTTCTCTCCATATATTCTAGTGAGTCTGTCAAGAAAATTCAAATTAAAAGGTACACCAAATTTAAAGGGATAGCTTTAGATAAATGTACTGAATGTATTGAATGAAAATTACACAAGAAAATCTATTGGCCAGCAAGTGGGAGGGTTTTCAGCGGTTGAATTACCATACCTGCAAAGTCCGTTACACACCTGCATAAGGTAAGTCTGAATACCAACTACTGAGAAGTGCGGAAGAAACGCATGCGTAAGAAAGGCCTGCTTATTCATTCCTGATTCAGGGACTCCTCCAACTGGGATTTCAGGAAAAACAGGGAATTTATTGAAAGTTCCTGGAATTCTGCAACCCTATTCCTGTCAATCATTCCTCACAATAAGCTAGAGTGTAATTCTTGGACAATTGGCTGGCATGGCATCTAAGACCTGGTTCTCTCTCTCTGTGAGAGGCTCTGTTGTCTAAGTCTGGCTCCTCGGCTCTGACTTTGATTGCTTAGACTGTTTTTGTTCAGTAAGTCTGGGTTTTCTGACCGTTTCTGCCAATAATGGACTGACCGTTCTATTTCTTTTCAGTAGGACTTTTTCAGTTTATGCTGCTGAGTCAAGCCTGTCAAGAAAGTTCTCTGGCAACAGGGTGATAAAATTAAGATTCTACATTTGTACATATGTAGGATCTTAATTTGATCACTCTTTTGTTGCTGGAAATGCAGATGAAATTCGTGATTTACATTAATTCACTAAAAACCCGTACTAATACACGGTTATAGTAACAGTATTGCATTTTCATGTAGTCTAATTTTAGCTAGCCTAACCACTGGTCAAGCAACATTATGGACTAAATGTTCAAATCTTGTTGCTGCAGGATTATTTTGCTGCGACAATACGGGTCAAATGAAGATCCTACATCTGTACGTATAAAATGGCACTCTATTCACTAAATAGGGAATAAGGCACCATTTCTGACACACCCAATGTCTGTTCTGTTTTTGGGTAGGAGGTGAGATTACATGGCACACAGACCCATCCGACTGCAGCTGCAGCCTCCATAGCAACGGGACTGGTTGGCACTAATAAGTGAGTGTTTTGGAGCGAAAGGTCGACCACAGGTATGCATCCAATTAATAATTGACTAACCAAGAAGCAGCGAAACGAGACAAGGAACGAGAATGGCTTGTCTCTTCTTCATCTGAACCTCAAGTATGTTCCCAGTGGGGTTGAGGGTGCGGGGTATCTCTACAATCATCCAGACTATGATCTTGAGTATGAGTGTGATGTTCTCTCCTTGGAAACCCAGTTAACTCTACTCATCCAGTTTAATGATCCTAAAACAGAGCCCAAGCTCTTTACTGCAACTAATGTGCATAGATGTTTTGCTGCTATGGCTCCTGAAGGATACCTTTTAACTGCAATTACAACACAGTAGAGCTGGGACGATTAACTGAAAATTATTGACAACGACCATACCGATCACTTATCGCAGGCATTTTGCTGATATTGTTCATTACGATAAGTAGCCTATAATACAGAAATGTAAATAAGTTTGAAATAAGTTTGCTAATATGGGTGATTGTTAATGGGAGAATTGATGGCAACAACCATAAACATGTAGTAGTAGTTTAAAGGATAATTTAAAAAACTGGTGCACATTAATGTTATAAACGTATCGTTATCCTTATCATTATCACAACAATTCAGGTAATTTAGTGCAATATGGATTTGTGTCAATATCGCCCAGCTCTAATATACAGTGCAGTACAACTCATCTGTCAACCGACAGAAAACAAACATCAAAAGCGACTAGGGAAGAGAACCAAACTTAGCCTTCTCTAGCGGCACATTTGAGAGCACCAGCAGCAGCAGCACTAGGCCTGGGAGCACCTGTCTCAGGGGAATCAAGCCAATCCCTTCATCAGAACCATGTCCAAGGATACATGGCTTTCAGATTAACTCCATTCAAGTGTCTCTCTCCTTGGCCACAGAACCAGACCGATCAAGAACCGGGCCAGGGGGCATCACCTTCCCAGAACCCCAGCCAAGTCTGTACCTGACTTGGCACTAATAAGCCTTATGGGCTGCTTACAGGCCCTGTGACTGCCTGATAGAGCGAGAGAGAGAGAGAGAGAGGGGGGGGCAGGAGGCTTACTGACTGGTGCCCTGCCAGATCTTAAGCACAGCGCTGTCTTTGTGCTGATTTAATAACTACATAATTGAGTTAACTCCCATGTCAATTATCACAGAGCTGGCTAATTAGCCCGTGGCAGCAGTTAAGAGGAGAAAGACCATATTTCTGACCCCAACCTTCAGCCTTCAAACGTACATCAGAGCACACAAAGGCATTAAAGAGGTACAACGTGCGTACTTCGAGATGTCTATTTCCCTGGCTGGTTGACTCACAGTAGACAGGAGAGACAGTCGGGAAGGGAACCCCCTGTAACACACTTATGGAAAAAAGGATGTTAACCATTGTGCATAAGGGGGATGTATGTAAAGCTGAGGTAAAATGTGGTTCAGGTAAAGCCAATGGATTCTGAAGTGGATGACTAAACAGATACACACTTGCATGTTAAAGACAGTTTTGAGGCCTTCACCAGAGATTGATTTGCTATGTACCGTGCACTTGTTGGGCTTCTCTCCAGAGTGGACTCTCATGTGGATGAGGAGTTTGTAGCGGGCATTGAAGGGCTTGAACCTGCGTGGACACCCCGCCCAGAAGCAGGTGAAGTCTTCGCCCTTACGCTGGTCCACATGGCGCTTCTCTATGTGCCTAACCAGCTCCTCCTTTTGGTCATACACAGCACTGCAGTCCACCCAGCGGCAGCAGTGCCCCCTACTGTAGTCCTCCAGCTCCCCCTCCTCTTCCTCCAGCATGGGGAACAGGGACAGGGGATGGGGCACGAGGCTGGCCCCATGCCCAGGGGGAGCTGGGGGGGCCTGAGCGACAGGGCCCTGGGACTGGGCCTGACCCTGGATGTGGCTAGGAGGTCTTTGGAGGTGGCGGTGCTGGTGAGAGTGGTAGGGAGGCGGGGGGCCCTGCGGTGGACTATCTGATCTGATGATGGTGGCCAACTCTAGCTGAAAGTGTAGAGATGGTACCAGGTCATTAGTGTTCCTGGCAGCCCTCTGTGGTGTCCCTCCCGCCTCTGGGAGACACTGCTGCTCCACCACCATGTTAGCCATCTGGCTCTCCAGCGCCCCGCCCTGCTCCAGCCTCTGCATGCGGCCACAATCCATCCCATGGTGGGGGTCACTCAGTGGGGTCAGAGCCAGCGTGGAGCCTGGGAGGCTGCGGAGGCCTGGAGGCTGAGGATAGGGGATACAGCTCCCTCTTACCCCCAGGAAGTGGCCATAGACCTCAGGCTGGAGGGGTGAAAGGGTGTGGTGGGAGGCTGGAGAGCTCCGGGAGCCATTGATGTAAGCCACCAGCGAGGTGGGCGAGGTACGAATGATGGCGTTGAAGTCGATGCCATAGCCGTCTGACAGAGGTGACATGGAGAGGGCCCTCTTTTTGGAGCGGGCTGAGTACTGCCGGGGGCTGTTGGCATCTCCCCCAAACAGGTAGGAGGGCAGGGAGGCAGAGTTGGAGATGCTGGTGCCCCCGGACATGGCAGTGCCAGGGGGCAGGCTGAGCAGCTCACCCCCATCGCTGGCCTGGGTGGAACCCTGTTGTGGGCAGAGTGGAGGAAGGACCCGGTAGCCATAGGGCCACTCCTGTCTGCCACTCAGAACTGACTGGGTCTCTGCTAGGCTCAGGGTGGTGGATGCCAGGGACTCTCTGGAGAGCAAGGACCTGAGAAACAACACATCGTACTATGTAAGTAAGTACCAGGGAAATCTCACAAATGAGTATCACAACTGTTTAATAGAGTACTGTATGTTGATTTTGTTTAGAGTAGCACAGAAATCAGTGTAATGACAAGAGTTTGGCGGTATACTCCCTCACCTAGAGTGGTGTAGAGGTTGACTCACCTGGCATCTGTGTACGGTACCACCAGGCCTTGTGGGGGTTGGGGATGTGGTACCAGAGGCTCAGAGGTGTAGGCCTGGCCCGTGACAGGAGACACTGGGCCCAGGCTCTGGACCACCATGGGACTACTGGTGACCCAGAGGTTAGCACCAGCCTGCTGGCCCAACACCTGCATACTTGGTCCTGAGACAGAGTAACCTGGTAGAGACAAGTTCACCATTAGAGGGTTGAGGGTTCACCACCAAGGTCATACTATACAGGGACATAGGAAATTAGACCATATACTTTACAAATCAAAACAGTGTCAACATTATGGGTTGGAAAAATGCTTTCAGTGTAAACTTTAATGACTAAAACCAGATATAAAGTATTTTTTATAATATAATCTTTGAGAACTAACAATCACCAAAATAAAAGCTAGACAGTCAGGGAGAGTTGAAAATAAAAAAAACAATGAATTTAGCAGTATTGGTTTTGTTATTATGTTTGAGGAAACGAACACAGACTTATTAGCCATGGCAAAATGTATAGAATTGCAGGAAATAAGCTTGAAAACTGCACAATTTTCTCTCAGCTCCATGGCAAAATTTGTAGAATTGAAGGAAATTAGCTATAAAACTGATTTTTTATTTTATTTTTAATCTCAGCTCCATGTAGAAATGTATAGAATTGCAGGAAATTGGCAAATGCAAAAAGTTCTCTACACCAAGATGGGGTTTACTCTAAAATTCAGCCGTGCCGACTGCGGCCATTACCACGCCTCCTCCCACGCCCACCACCATAACTCCCTTTTTATCCAGAAAAAACCCTGTATTACAAAAATCATATTGAATCAGAAGTCTATATCTGAGCACTCCAGCCTCAACATTCCAGTGTTGCTGCTTGTTCTAAAGTCTTTCAATCAACATTGTTCAACACAGCTTGAAACAAGATTAAAAATAACCACTTTCGTAAGTTAATTAATTATAGAATTAAGCTATTCTAAGTAAATTATAGACAAGACAACTTGTCTATATAATAGAAAGAAGATTGTGGAGAACTCTCCCTGTGTGTATTTGTAGTGAGCGCTTCAACTACTTTAGGCTTCAATGTGGTTGTGGCATTGACATTTGCATCCAACCATTGTCATCATACTGTATCTGACACACATTTCTAGTTTGCACTGGCAGTATCTGACTTTGATCACAGTATCATCTCCATCACAGTTCACTTAACCATATTAACACAGCAACCTGTGTTTGCACACCAGGGACCTATGAGACAGACATCTTCAACAGAAATCAAACACAAACCTAACGTTTTTTGTCGTGTTCAGTAGACCCTTACGAATGATTATGAATTTCACGTGATCACATGTAAATTGTTCCAAAAACACATTTTCATGTGATCACTTGCTCTTATGTGAAGTTAATGTGATAAGATGTGAACATGTAAAGCAACATGTGATAACATGAAACTACACATGTGAAAATGTGATTACACGTGAAGTGTTCCAAAAACACATGTTTTCACATGATTTTCCACATGTGAAATTGTGCTTTTTCTGTAAGGGGAAGCTTATGAATCCTGAAATTCCCCCCAACAAACCGATTAGATGTTTTTTCTTCCTCTTTTTCCTCCTTGGCTCATTTAGGGACAAGCTTTCTGCTTGGTTAAATATCAATAAACAGGCCAGGGAGAAAGGAGGTCTGGGGAGGAGCGTAGGTTAGGGTGGGCGGACGACATTGAGGTAAAGTGAAGTATGAAGACGTCTATGTACAGTAAATCAGTGCTACTTTCAAGAGAGGGGAAAAGAGAGGGGCTGATTGAACGACTCTGCTTACAACATATCACTGTGAGCCTGTCTTCTGTTCTAGGACATGTGCACACTGGGATCTTTCAGTTGAGAGGGAAGAAGAGTTCCTCAAAAAGATTTAAGTTTTAAATAATAGTTTATGGTAGGAAACAGCAACTGGTTACTTCAATAGGACACTTCCGACTTATTTGGAGTGACATCCTCACTTACAAGTGTATCAGCAGTTAGCATGTTGAGTGATGACCACTGCTCTAAGGTCATTAAGGTCACACTATATCCTACTGATGGGACAAAGGCTGAGGCTGCTCAAGTCCATAACAGTTATCTTACATAGAAGGTCAAGATATCATCATTGGGTGTTTACCCATGTGTAAATGTATTACTCTGTATTTAACGTTGTTTATTTACAAGGCTTAGAAGAACTTACCTTTGACACCACTGTCAGAGCAGTCGGACGCCATGCCCTGATTGGTGGCTGCAAGGCTGGTGGGTGGGAGTTGAAGGGTGGGCATTTGTTGCCATGACATCTGTGAGACACCTAAAACATTTGGCTGTTTCCCATTGGTCAACACCTGCTTGTGGAGGCTCAGGGCAGGAAGCAGGACAGAACTCCCAGAATTCCCAGAGTTTGTCCTGGAGCTAAGGGGTACTTGGGAGTGTTGGACACCCCCTCCTCTGCCCCTGCTACCCACCGGAGAGGGGCTCAGGGTGGCACAGCATCCCGGGGAGAGGGTGGTGCGTATAGGTATCCTGATGGAGGGGGCCTGCTGTCCTGTGATCATGCCCAGCGAAGGGGGCACACCAGAGGGGGAGACCAGGAGATGACAGCCCTTACCGTTCATGTCTGACCCAGTGTCTTCTAAACAAACAGCCTTGGAGAGTTTAGGAGAAAATAATGCCTTGTCCCACAATGCTCCTCTTCTCAAAAGTAATGCTTGAGTCTGGCAGAAGAGGAAGAGCAGCAGCTAAATCAGCATCTCTCGGTTGAATGCATTCAGTTGTCCAACTGACTATGTATCTCCTTTCCCTTTCCTGCATCTTCGGGCCCTCAGTGGTCTGTCCATATGGACAAAGGCATCTGAAATATATCAGTGAGACAGGCACATATTTATAGTAATGTGTAATAAGGGAGAACACAAACTATAACTGGCATACGGAAGAATTCACTGATATCTTCAAAACAATATGTTGCCATATGTGACCCGTTTCAGGAAACTAAGTGTATGTCGTGCGTCACTACTTCACAGGAGAGGCATTTGAACGTGGTCCTCTGTAGCTCAGCTGGTAGAGCACGGCACTTGTAACGCCAAGGTAGTGGGTTCGATCCCCGGGACCACCCATACACAAAAAAAAAATGTATGCACGCATGACTGTAAGTCGCTTTGGATAAAAGCGTCTGCTAAATGGCTTATTATTATTATTATTATTAACGTAAACTTTTTTTATCAAAATGCGTTTTTTGGCAGAAATGCCTTCTGGAACATGTGAACTTTCATGTGCCTTAATAACAAACTTGTATGCCATCGGTAAATACGAATAACATTGTTAAATTACGAGCCTAGTTGGTTTAGCCATGGAAAAAGACAGGAACCTTCCAGCTAGCCATGATTGGCTGAGATAATGAATTGGCTGGAAATGCCAAGAAATGAGTTCGGATTGGTCTGCCATGTAACACGCTTCTGTCTATAACAAAGGGCTGCTCAGTATGTGTAGGCAATCCTTTCTAACGCGTTTAAAAATATATATCACAAATAACTGCAAAAGTGTTGCTCTCCACTTTCTGGAGGACCGAGTTTTGAAATCAGTGGAATGCCCGGTGGAAGCAGAGTATGATAGCTAAGGAGATGGAGAAAATTCTGGCGTTTGATTGCAAATGTGCGGAGGGAGTCGAAAAGAGAACAAACAGAAGTCTGTTGTATAAAAATCTGCCTCCGGATTAAATCTTCTAACTAAGGGCAACCATGGCATCTGTGACAGAGAGGGAGATGCGTCCATCCATGTAAGATAGTCTAGCTAGCTACATTTTCAGATATTATAAGTTTCTAATTTCGTCAAAGTCGTTTTCATTTCAAGTTAAAGCATACTGTTAGCTAGCTAGCTAACGTTAGCTGCTGGCTCGCTAGCTAACGTTACGTGTATGATCTGATATTATTCGTATCTCAGAGCCATTTGCATTGCTAGTTATAGCCTAATGTTAGCTAGCTAGCTAACATTGAACCTGGTTGGTTAGCTACCTGCAGATTCATGCAGGGTAGTAATGTTATGAGTTGGGATTATGGTTCATTGTTTAGCTAGCTAGCTACATGTCTAAACAAAAGACTACTCTATGCAAGTAACCATTTCACTACACCTTCTGTATCCTGTGCAAGTGACAAATAAACATTGATTTTATTTGATATAGTATGTGTTTACCAGAGACAGTAATGTGAAGAACGTGACCTGCACCAAAGTCAAATTAGGATATAACGTTAGGCCAACCAGACAGTGTCCAAGTAAAAAAAATATCAGGTAGAATGCCCTGCTTTTATTTCATCACACTCACATCCGTAAGCTATTTTCTGTAATTGGCTCGCCATTAACTTGTAAATAATGATCTTGTTGTGAGAGTTTATTTTCCTGTAATAATGAAGACAAATGAGCTAAAGTGAAGACGTTGTCAGCTATATGATATGGCCATTATTTGAACTGGCTAGCCAGCTAACTTAACATTAGCTAGCTAGCTAACAAGCTAGAAATTAACCAAAACATTGTTTAGAAAGTTGCTTTTAGTTGCCTGTTTGCTAGATTGACATATACTAAATTCATTTTTAAACAGGTGGGTTTATTGTTGTTAAAATACACCAGTTATACTATTTTGGACCACCAGGCTGCTGATGCCATGTAGCCTGTAGTTTTTGTGTTTATACTTTTTCATAACGACAAGTTTGATGTCGGGCGACAATAGAATGTTCTCATAAGTGAGGTTACAAGTTCATCAACTTTCAAAGCAGAATTACTTTCCCATTGTTCCTCAACTTTAGTGTATGATATACCATTTTCTAGCTCTGAGTCTCTACTTTTTTATCCAATGTAAAAAACACAATTTCAAATTTTGCTACATAAGACCGAATCAAGCTGGTCGGTCACATATAGTCTACTCTATTCTCTCACATACAAATGCAAAATATTACATTCATTTTCAAGCATGTCTACAATGTAATAAAATTATATAAATTCTAAGTTCACATATTGTGATTAGGACCAAACTGTTTATGAACAAGGATAATAATACAGGATGTTGCAAGATAAGTGTATTCAAGAGGTGATGTAGGCCTAATGAATTCACTAATGCACTTTCTGTCCAACACACGATTGTCAATCAAATCGATCTTGCTATTTCATTAAAAACAACTTTACACAAGACCAATTGCAGTTTCAAATTACTGTTGGCTACTTTGTTACTGATGATTCATTGCAAATTCATTGCACAATTAATAATTTGGTAGATTAGCATTTATTAGCAGTGTAATTTTTAAGAAATATAATGTTTAAAGTTTGTAGTATTAATACATTACGCAGACTTAACGTTTACAGTAAAGTCAACTAAAGTTAATGACAATGCCAACCTATTGAATTGGAAATACTGCCACTGACATTTTTACTCACCTGAAAATTATTCACCTGAAACTCTCTTCTGTGAATTCTCGCGCAGTAGATTTACAGGTGAAAACTGGAAACGGCAAGGTGATGATGCCTTCGATAAAATTATGTATCTAGGTTATACGATAATTTCTCGATATCACCACACTGTTTACGGCGAAATTATTGTTCGCTGTGTCGATATTTTATTCCCCTCTTCGTTCTCTGAGAGTTTGAGAAATTGTGAGGAAGTTTGTGGCACGCGCTCTTTGCACTCAGTCACTGCGCCTCTTGTTTGTAGGCTACGTAGACTATTCGTTTTGGTCATCATCTCCAGCAGGGACGTGTATCGGTTACCGTTTTGCCCTTGTGTGTGAGAGATATGATTCCATATTCAAGAGAAAGTTATGTAACTCTGCTCTATGCAAATCGAAAAACCGTTGGTAGTATTTTACAACTGGGCAAATTATTAACATTGTGCACAATTTGCTTAATATTACCTGGAACCAAAATGGTTCTGTCTGGAACCAAAAAGGGTTATTCAAAGGGTTCTACTATGGGGACAGCCGAAGAACCCTTTCAGGTTCTAGATAGCAGCTTTTTTTCTAAGAGTGTACCCCGCCACGGTCATGGCTATAAATGGATACAGCTTTTGTCAAATAAACGTAAAAAGTTGATTTTTTGCATTTTCGCCAACCCTAACCCTTTTCCTAACTTTAACCTAATCCTCCTAACCTGCTGCGTAAATTCTGCTAACCTGCTACGAAAAGTCAAATCTGCCTAAATCTGTAACCCATCTAGTAAAAAAAAAAACTCCATCCCAACCCCACCAACCCCAGTTCAGGCTCCATTGTTAACTTTTCTCCTGGCTTCTTGAGTGTTTGCCCTGTGGATCCTGCTCCAAGTTGGCTTAGCAACTATTGTGTTTACTCCAGGGTGACTTGAAAGTAGTCGTGCTTGGGAACCATATAGAGGAGGAACTCTCTGGACAGGGGCAACACAGTCAATAATAGTGTCAAGAGAAATGTAAGGGGAATATGAGGGGAATATATGACACATTGTGCCACTGCCAAATAAATGCATTTTATATGTTGTCTCTGAGACAGGGTCAAAAACACTATATTGGGGACATTGACATATGCGGGTACCATAGAAATAGAATAATTTTTGCCAAATCAGTGTGATATCAGGGAGGTTCTGAGATTCTGAAGTGGGCAGGGATGTATTATGCCTTTTACGGTCAGTGGGTCATCTTTCAGCCCCCATCTCCTCTCTGATTACAACTGTTTCAGTGTCAAGAAGAAAACGCAGGTAAAGTAATGAGAGTATTACTGGGGAAATACATGTCAAATGATAATTTATATTGCATTTGCACTGTAAGTCTGCATTGTGAATTTTAGGCTGTGTATTAGAGTGGAAGTGTGGCAGATTGGTAATTTGGCCTCATCAATTCGATATCAGTTTTCAGCAGGAAGTCAGTGTGATGAAGACCTCTAGTGGAGAGTAGAAGGATGGCATGTGTTTAATCCTCAACAAACAGGATTCCACCAGAGGAGGCTGGTGGAAGGCGCTATAGGAGGACAGGCTCATTGTAATGGCTGGGATATAATTAATGGAACGGTATCAAACACTTCAAACATATGGAAACCACATGTTTGACTCCGTTCCATTTATTCCATTCCAGCCATTACAATGAGCCCATCCTCCTATAGCTCCTCCCACCAGCCTCCTCTGTATTTCACACATCCCTTTCCACACATTCCTTTCCCTCTTCTCACTTGCTGTCAATATTAATTAATTCCCCATTTATCATTTAATATTTGATATTAATTGCATACGAATAGTACTGTGTGTACAGGGCGGCAGGTAGCTTAGTGGTTAAGAGCATTGTGCCAGTAACCAAAAGGTTGCTGGTTCTAATCCTGAGCTGACTAGGTGAAATATCTGTCGATGTGCCTTTGAGCAAGGCACTTAACCCTAATTGCTCATGTAAGTTGCTCTGGATAAGAGCGTCTGCTAAATGACTAAAATATAAATGTGTGTAATATTAATCAGCTCACAGGACTGACGTTGGCTATGTGTGATTGTCTGTTCTGTAACCTCCTTGTATGTAAAAAGTTCTCCCTCTTGCCAGCAGGGGCTACTGTTAGTACACCAATGAGATAGTTTAGGAGTACAGTAGTTAAGAGTCCCTTTTGGACAGACATACCTCTTAAAATACATGAAATGGCAACATTTGCAGCCTTTGGAGGTCAACTATGTGATTGGATGTTGTTTTACAAGATTATCATGACGATTCTATATACTTTCAGGGTATGCTTCCTTCAAGCAGCAACATTCGGCTGATCCCACTGTGATTTGGCCTCTCCTTTCCCTCTCCTTCCCTTGGCTAAGCTAGTCACGGTGGGTTTGCAAATGTCAGAGCGTGGCAGAATATAACAGCATCACTACAAATACTGATACAGCAGTAGGGCTGGGGGCAGAGCAACAACACAGACTCTCCATCTTCACTACAAACACTGATACAGCAGTAGGGCTGGGGGCAGAGCAACAACACAGGCTCTCCATCTTCACTACAAACACTGATACAGCAGTAGGGCTGGGGGCAGAGCAACAACACATGCTCTCCATCTTCACTACAAACACTGATACAGCAGGAACACCACAATAGGGTTTATGTCCATTGTAGATGGTATTTACTGTTTACGTAACCGAGATTGTTACTTTTTCACCCTAAGATGTTTCTTTCCAACTATGTATTTGTGTACTGTATACTGTAGATTCAGTAGCTTAGCGATGGTCTAGGTAAATATGGCAGTTTTTTGGATGTCACACATTAAACTGCTATTGTGAATGTAAAAAGTATATACTGTAACAGTTGATGTGTAAATGAGTGTATACTTTGGGAGAGAGAGAGAGAGGGGGGCTAGAGTAGAGAGGGGGGTAGAGTAGAGAGGGGGGAGAGAGTAGCGAGGGGGAAAGGGGTGACAACCGTTTCTAAGAAAGAGAGATCCATTTGTACTTGTATTAATGCATTTATGGGCTTTCTGACACTTAGCCAATCAATTTCCATACTTAATGACAGTAGCAGCACTTCCAAAAGCAGCAAAGCATTGGTGTCAATGTGAAAGACTATTGGCAATTTTTCTTGAAGTTATATTAAAATAATCACTTACTGTAATGCACGTCCCGCTGGACTGCTGGCTAATTAATCCACGTTTGATTTGCTAATGACAATACAAGTCAAACACAAGGTTACTACAGGGTGACTCAACCCTTTTAGTGCAGGCAGAGCGAGACAGGGGGAATGTGTGTAGTGATTTAAAGTGATCCATTTATTACATTTTATAAATGACAGTCATTATTCATTTTTTCTGGAATGCAAAATCAAGAAAACCTAAGAGATATTCAATAGATACGCCAACACACGTCCATTACGTAAAGGATTAATGTTTTTATTTCCTGTTGGACAACCTGTAACATACAGTAATCTCATACTATATAATCATGAGTGGCTTTCCACTGTAAACAACGTTGTGGAGTGGAGTGGGTGTTAAAAAGTGCTGGCACTCTGAGCTGCCCAGGAAACAATGCCTCGTCATCACTCTAAAGGCCATAAACTCTCTCTCTCTCCTCTGAAGTATGGATGATGCCATCCACTGCGTGAATGCCAATGTAAAGGAGGAGTGTCAGCCATCCATCCCTCTGCCCTCTGAAGGCAGTCCCTCCCCCCCATCCTCCAGACAGGGATGAGCGAAGGAGAGATGGGTCTCTAAATGTCTCTCACTTCCATCCATCAATCTTACTCTATTTCACTAATGAACTTTGCAACAGAATAACCACTAACTGAGGACAATTAATGGATTGCAGTCAGAAGATGGATGCAGAGATATAGACAGAAGCCCCCACTCTTTCATTCTTGCCATGTGTTCTTTTTCTGTTCTCACTGTTGTCTTTGAGAACAGGATGATTCTAATAAAATACTGCTGACAGAACAGCTCGTATTGGAAACAGCCCTCGGGCCAAAGGCTTGTTTTTAATTTCAGTAGACCTGCAGGATCAGGCCTGGGGGTGTGTGTCTTTGGATGTTATTAACAGCACAGTTATATGGGACCTCTGATATGTTGCCTAATTCACTCTTAGAAAAAAAGGTGGTATCTAGAACCTAAAAGGGTTCTTCGGCTGTTCCCATAGGATAACCCTTTGAATAATATTTTTGGTTCCCGAAAGGGTTCTACATGGAACCAAAAAGGGTTATTCCTGGAACCAAAAAGGGTTCTCCTATGGGGACAGCCAAAGAACCCTTTTGGAACCCTTTTTTCCAAGAGTGTACTGGGCATCCTTCAGCTCCTCTACTCCCTCTGACAATCTGACAGGATGCCCGGGCCAGCACTACACCTAAATTAAGGCAAACAATGGAAACAAGGAGTCTTTTTGTAAAATGTCATGAAAAGATACAGGACATTTGTTCTGTTTAAAAAGCTTTGAAATTGGCATTAACAGCTCATTAAAAATGTTTTGCATGAAAGCGCTTTTTTTGTATACATTTGAATGGAAATCCAGTAACTTGAAACATGAAGTACAGAGTTGTTCATCATCGTCTTCCACTGCAGTGGTGATCTGTGGATGTGTAAACATAAAAGAGCTGGAGCTGCTATTTTTCAGAGCTATTGTGAGTTTTGAGAGGTAGTTGAGAAAATAAGCAAGGTCTGTTCCAGATGAGTTTGTGAACATCCCAGGGAAAAAAATAATCAATAGGCTTGTGAATGAGGTAGGCCTACAGGATTTTAGATTGGATTGAATTGAACATGGGTTGAATATAGTTCTCATTTGCAGTTGTCACTTACTGACTCCTCTTGATGCAGTGAGTAAATATTAGCACTCATAGGAGAAGAGTCTCAACATTCCAAGTAGTTCGTGGGTGGAGAGCTGTTGAGCATGAACTCTGAAATGATAATACAAATGCAGCATTACATTTACGTCATTTAGCAGACGCTCTTATCCAGAGCGACTTATAGGAGCAATTAGGGTTAAGTGCCTTGCTCAAGGGCACATCAACAGATGTTTCACCTAGTCGGCTCGGGGATTAGAACCAGCGACCTTTCGGTTACTGGCACAACGCTCTTAACCACTAAGCTACCTGCCGCCCCATCACTTCAAACTAGAGGCATAACCACTTCAAAAAGAGATGTCACCGTTACATATAGCTTTACACTTTTTACATCCTTTTCTGACACTTTCAAACGTATTCAACCTCTTGAATAATAGACATAACATCACATTAAATGTGACAGGCCATCAAAAGTTGTGTTTGATAAGTGCGTAGTTGATGCTCACTGAATAGTGTAAAGTCATGCAGGGGTTACTCAATCTCTCTGTAACATTAGTGTACTGCTCATGTCTGATACTGATTGTGTTAAGTCTTTAGGTTCCAATCTCTCTCAGTAGGGAGCCTGGGCAGTGGACCCTCCATGTGTCATTAGCCCCCTGCATGGTACCTCCTGGTCAGGCCCTCCTATCTACATATTCATCTTCATTAAAGAGGTGATGCTGGCCGCTCTCTGAGCAGATGGTCATTAATAGCCCCCCTCCTCCTCCTTCTACTGGGACACTACGTGGAGGACACCCATCACATCACCCCTCTAATTGCACTTTATAGTCATACTAGCTACCCCTCACTGGAGTGGAGGAACTCCCAAGAGGCCACCTGACAATGACTCTAGCTAGGCCTGTTCTAAGTTTCTTTTCAGACACATTCCATGTGATGAAGCAAACTTTTAATGACAATCTGCATCCAATGTCATACAGTGGTAACTAGTATTTGACTTGGTGAGATTGGATGTTAACATTTCTTGAATGTCTTGACAGTATGATAGCATGTTTGCATGGCCAGAGAATTAATGAAAACCTATTTGCAATTGACTTGGGGTTTGTAAAGTGTCAGACGGGAAATCAAATCTGGCCATATTGTATTAGTGGAGGCTTCTTACTGTATGTTGGTAAGAACATTCCCATAACACAGTCTCATATGTACTGCTGATGACAGGCACCTCACCTGATTAACCGGAAGCTGTGTTACCCTTTTAAGCCGGTAATTAGCTACCTTTATCTCAGTATCTCACCCTGATCGTGCTTCTCATCACTTTCTAACTTCAGCAGTAGAATGATGACTACGGTGTCTTTCTATACAGGTCTTATAAGGCTTGTTAGAGACATAGGCTATTCTTTCTCTCTTCCTCCATGTCCCATCTGTCCAGTAGAGCTGTGTGGGATGCAGGTGCAATGGCGGACTTGCTATCTGGCATTTTGGGCAAATGCCAGATGGGCTGGTCCAATTTTAGCCCAGTAAGCCTGTCTAATTATTATTTTTTTTTGCGCAAACTGATCATTATCTGGTTAATAATGGGGGCCTTAAAGGGGAATTTGACCTAAAATCAAACATTTCCCAAGTGATTCCATACATTGGAACTCGTTAGGTGGAGTTTGCCTTCTCCCCCTCTCTCTCTCCCGGCAATGCTAGCTCTGCTCCATTGTCAGTCAAAGAACGATTGAGAAATCCAAGAATTGTGGACAAATTCTTTGTTTTATTGAATGTCTATGGCCGATTGAGCTATTTTTATCAAAAGCACTATCGGATTTCAGTCAGGAAATGTGTACTTTTCCACCTAAAATGATTGCGATTATTTTATATCATTATTTAATGTGGCTGACTGCAACAACAGCGGAGATGGGTAACAACCGCGCATGTGCGCTCTCGTGGGCAAGGTCTGTGACGTATATGCCATTATTTGGAGCTTGCAGATGCAAGTTTTATGGGGGGGAGAAGGAGTTGGCGCAAAAGTTGAAAGACTTATCACAGATAGCCTGAAGTTAGTACTGAAAAGTGGAAATCCAAAGATATGGCAGCAAGAGTAAGCTGGTCTTCGGTCCCTGGCTGCACTTTATATAAGACATCGAAGGAAAAAGGCACAACATTTCACTGTTTTCTGTTGAAAGATACAGACAGATGCAGAAGATGGCTAGTAGCGATAAAAAACAGGAAATACAATGTAAACACTCCTACAGCCAATCTTGCAAATCTACGTCTGTAGTAAGCACTTCATTGACGATGACTACGAAATAGATATACAGTCGGAAATGGTAGGAACAAAACACTGAAGAAAACTCAAAGACACAGCTGTACCTTCTGTGTTCCCATTGACTGTATCTGGTGCCGTGCCAAAATACAGAGGTGCTTTTGAGAAGACGACGCATCAAAGCTAGCGTGCGGAGGTATATAGTCTAATCATTGAAGTTCGAGTTGATCTTATTGTGTTGTAGCCTAGGCGCTCTACCGGTTAGCATAGGTTGAGGAGATAGTAGATAGTAATTGTGTCATCTTACATTTCAGAATCATAATCTCCAATGTCTGGTGTGTTGGCTAGCCATGGTTTATTTACATGACAACATTTCATGTTTTTACAACTGTATAGCCTTGCGTGAAATACATGGCCCCAGGAACCACCTGGGGTAGGCCTATTTGGTTGCATGTAGTCTGGTCTATTGTGTATTCGTAAACCCCCACCTCCCCCTGTCGATAGTGGCCATGAGTATCCTAACAATGCTCAGCTAGGAAGAAATCAGATTTTCAACATTTTTGATGCCATATTTGTAATTATATAAAACAGGGATGGGCAATTCCTCGAGTGCCTGATTGGTGTCACACTTTTGCCCCAGCCCCAGCTAACACACCTGACTCCAATAATCAACTAATCATGATCTTCAGTTTAGAATGCAATTACATTGAAAACATTTATAAACGCAACATGTAAAGTGTTGGTCCCATGGTTCATGAGCTGAAATAAAAGATCCCAGAAATTTTCCATACGCACAAAATGATTATTTCTCTCAGATTTTGTGCACAAATTTGTCTACAACCCTGTTAGTGAGCATTTCTCCTTTGCCAAGATAATCAGCATATCAAGAAGCTGATTAAACAGCATGATCATTACACAGGTGCACCTTGTGCTGGGGACAATAAAAGGCCACAAAATGTGCAGTTTTGTCATACAACATAATGCCACAGATGTCTCAAGTTTTGAGGGAGCGTACAGTTGGTATGCTGACTGCAGGAATGTCCAATAAAGCTGTTGCCAGAGAAGTTACTGTTCATTTTTCTACCATAAGCCGCCTCCAACATTGTTTTAGAGATTTTGGCAGTACTTCACAACTTCACACAGCCATTGAAGAGGAGTGGGACAACATTCCACAGGCCACAATCAACAGCCTGATCAACTCTATGCGAGGGAGATGTGTCGCGCCGCATGAGGCAAATGGTGGTCACTGTCACGTTCGTTTAAAGAAGGGTCGGACCAAGGCGCAGCGTGATATGCGTACATGTTTATTAACGATAAACAAACGACAAAACAACAAAGGAAACGAAACGTGAAGTCCAAAGGTACACAACAACACAACAAACCTTACACGGAACAAGAACCCACAACTAGACAGTGCCAAATGGCTGCCTAAGTATGATTCCCAATCAGAGACAACGAGCGACAGCTGTCTCTGATTGGGAACCACACCGGCCAACATAGAAATACAAATCTAGAATATTCACACCCTGACCAAACTAGCTAGAGTTCTGTAGGCCAGAGCGTGACAGTACCCCCCCTAAAGGTGCGGACTCCGGCCGCACAAACCTGACTGAATAGGGGAGGGTCCGGGTGGGCTTCCAGCCTCGGTGACGGCTCCGGCTCTGGAGTGGAGCCGCTGCCCGGAGCTGGCTTGGGCACCGGTGGAGCAGACCGCTCTGGCTCCGGAGTGGAGCCGCTGACCGGAGCTGGATCAGGCACCGGTGGAGCGGACTTCTCTGGCTCCAGAGTGGAGCCGCTGACCGGTGCCGGACCAGGCACCGGTGGCACGGGCACGGGCCGGGCCGGACTGGCGACGCGCACCACCGGCTTGGTGCGAGGAGCAGGAACAGGCCGGGCCGGACTGGGAACACGCACCACTGGCTTGGTGCGAGGAGGAGGAACAAGCCTGGCTGGACTGGGGAACACGCACCACTGGCTTGGTGCAAGGAGCAGGAACAGTCCGGGCCGGACTGGGAACACGCACCACTGGCTTGGTGCGAGGAGCAGGAACAGGCCGGGCCGGACTGGGAACACGCACCACTGGCTTGGTGCGGGGAGCAGGTACGGGGCGTACCGGACTGGGAACCGGTGCTGTAGGTCTATGACTGTCTCCGTCCTTTACACTCCGCGCCCCGTCCTCCTCCAGTGAAGACTCCTCCTTGAGCCCCCACGAGTGCAGTGGTCGGGGCTCCTCTCTGTCGCTCCCCGACCACCCTTTTAGCCCCCCAGAAAATGTTTCTTGGGGCTGTCTCTCCTTCTCCACGCTGATCCCTTTCAGGGCATCCATCTGCCTTGCCAGATCCTCTCTTATCTCCCGCCAAGTCCATACTCTCAGCTCCTCCACCTGTGTCCAGGGTGTCTGCTGCTCCTGGGCACGCTGCTTGGTCCTCATTTGGTGGGTTCTTCTGTCACGTTCGTTTAAAGAAGGGTCGGACCAAGGCGCAGCGTGATATGCGTACATGTTTATTAACGATAAACACACGACAAAACAACAAAGGAAACGAAACGTGAAGTCCAAAGGTACAACACAACAAACCTTACACGGAACAAGAACCCACAACTAGACAGTGCCAAAAGGCTGCCTAAGTATGATTCCCAATCAGAGACAACGAGCGACAGCTGCCTCTGATTGGGAACCACACCAGTCAACATAGAAATACAAATCTAGAATATTCACACCCTGACCAAACTAGCTAGAGTTCTGTAGGCCAGGGCGTGACAGTCACAGTAGAATCTGGCTGGTTTTCTGATCCACGCCCCTACTTTAAAGAAAAAAAGGTATCTGTGACCAACTGAACAGTCACGTGAAATCCATAGATTAGGTCCTAATTTATTTATTTCAATTGACTGATTTCCTTATATGAACTGTAACTTAGTAAAATCTTTGAAATTGTTGCATGTTGCGTTTATATTTTTGTTCAGTGTAGTTTAATCAGCTGTGTTTGCTAAGGATGGGGGGAAAAGTGTGACACCATTCTGACCCCCGAGGACTGAAGTTGCCCATCCCTGATATAAAATATATGCAATGAATTTTCCAACAACAGGTTTCTGTGCCAATGCACAACACAACCAATAAACAAAGCATACCAACTTCGGGCACTGCAATATCATGGTTTGCGTTTTCAACACCACAATAAATAGATGTCAATCTCGACAAACCTCTCTCCCTACCTTGTAGACCTACCCAGTATCGAAGGCTTGGCTTGACATTTTCCGAATGTCATTAAACGTTTTGGTGTCTCTTTCCATTCACCAAATGGCCGCTGCACAGTTTGGATTGACTGATTGATACATTATTTATTTTAAAAGTGACCGAGATTGCACAATAAAGTCGGGGACTTATTTCCATTGTGGTCCCTATTTTTGACATAAATATATATACAATTACATAGATACAGACACATTACAGAGATACAGACATTACATAGATACAGACACATTACATAGATACAGACACATTACAGAGATACAGACACATTACATAGATACAGACATTACATAGATACAGACACATTACATAGATACAGACACATTACAGAGATACAGACATTACATAGATACAGACACATCACATAGATACAGACACATTACATAGATACAGACACATTACATAGAAACAGACACATTACAGAGATACAGACATTACATAGATACAGACACATTACATAGATACAGACACATTACAGAGATACAGACACATTACATAGATACAGACACATCACATAGATACAGACACATTACATAGATACAGACACATTACAGAGATACAGACACATTACATAGATACAGACACATTACATAGATACAGACACATTACAGAGATACAGACACATTACATAGATACAGACATTACATAGATACAGACACATTACATAGATACAGACACATTACATAGATACAGACACATTACATAGATACAGACACATTACAGAGATACAGACACATTACATAGATACAGACATTACATAGATACAGACACATTACATAGATACAGACACATCACATAGATACAGACACATTACATAGATACAGACACATTACATAGAAACAGACACATTACAGAGATACAGACATTACATAGATACAGACACATTACATAGATACAGACACATTACAGAGATACAGACACATTACATAGATACAGACATTACATAGATACAGACACATTACATAGATACAGACACATTACAGAGATACAGACACATTACATAGATACAGACACATTACAGAGATACAGACACATTGCATAGATACAGACACATTACAGAGATACAGACACATCACATAGATACAGACACATTACATAGATACAGACACATTACATAGATACAGACATTACATAGATACAGACACATTACATAGATACAGACACATTACAGAGATACAGACATTACATAGATACAGACACATCACATAGATACAGACACATTACATAGATACAGACACATTACATAGAAACAGACACATTACAGAGATACAGACATTACATAGATACAGACACATTACATAGTGTCACGGTTTCGGCCGAGACTGCTCCTCCTCCTGGTTCGGGCAGGCTTCGGCGAGCGCCGTCCCCGGAGTACTAGCTGCCACCGCTCTATGTTTCGTCAGTCGATTGCTTTTGTCTGTCTGTATCACCTGTGGCCATTTGTGTGTTGATTGCGTGCCCTATAAGTTCCTTGTTTTGTGTTAGTATTATTGTGTGTTGTTATTTTTACTGCCACAGTGTCGGAGCTACGTCTTTGCTCCCTGTTTGTTTTGTGTTTAGTGTTTACGCGTGTGCGTAATTCTCCCTCGCCTCTTTGTGTTTTTGAGGTCAGAGGTTTTCCAGTTTCTTTGGACTATTAAATATACTGTTGGACTTTACCTCAGTGTCCTGCGCCTGACTCCTCCACCACATCCACATCGGTAACGTGACAGAACAACACACCATCATGGAGTCAGCAGGAACAGCGGCGGTACCCGAATCCCTGGAGGACCGGATCAACTACCAGGACAACATGATCCGGCAACTCGGGACCGCCATGGACGAGGTGTCCCACACTCTGCGCCGATTGGTGAATCGAGAGGTGCCCACGCACTCTTACAACATCCCATCACCAACGGCCAGTCCTCCTCTCTCAGCACCGGAACCCAGTGGCATTCGGCTCTCGCTCCCGAGGGCATATGACGGTTCTGCAGCCGGGTGTCAGGGATTCCTCCTGCAGGTGGAACTTTACCTTGCCACCATACACCCGGCGCCCTCGGGATACGAGGCGTCTCCGCCCTCATCTCCTGTCTATCCGGCAAGGCGTTGGAGTGGGCCAACGCCGAATGGAGGGGAATAGACGCCGCAACCATCACCTACGCGGAGTTCTCCCGCCACTTCAGGGCTGTCTTCGATCATCCACCTGAGGGGAAAGCGGCGGGAGAGCGTCTATTCCACCTTCGACAGGGGAAGAGGAGCGCACAGGAGTTCGCACTGGAGTTCCGGACACTAGCGGCTGATGCGGGGTGGAATGAGAGGGCCCTCATCGACCACTACCGGTGTAGACTACGAGAGGACGTTCGACGTGAGCTGGCCTGCAGGGACACCAACCTGTCGTTCGACCAGTTGGTGGACATTTCCATCCGTCTAGACACCCTGCTGGCTACCCGCGGACGTCCTGAGTGGGGGTCGTCCATTCCACCCTCCAGCACCTCCGAGCCGATTCCCATGGAGCTCGGGGGTGCTGGCGCTATAGAGAGGAGGAGAGGGAACCCGAGGGGGGCCATCCCCTGCACCACCTGTGGTCGTGGAGGACACACCGCGGCCAGGTGCTGGGGAGGGTCTCCTGGGAGAGGTGACAGCAGGCCACGCACTGGGAAGTCATTTCAGGTGAGTAGGCGCCCTACTTACCCAGAGCTTTCTGTTGGTCACATGAGTATTCCTGTGAGATTTCCACAGGTGGCACCTCATTCCCAGCATAAGGCACTAGTAGATTCAGGCGCAGCTGGGAACTTTATTGATCGGGCATTTTGTGGTAGGTTAGGAATTCCCCTTCGGCCGGTAGAAGCTCCATTTCCTGTCCACGCATTAGACAGCCGGCCGTTGGGGTCGGGTCTGATCAGGGAAGTCACAACACCACTGACGATGACGACGCAGGGGGGTCATGAGGAGACCATTCAGTTTTATCTGATTGACTCTCCTGCGTACCCCGTGGTGTTGGGCCTTCCCTGGTTAAGCACCCATGATCCTACCATAGCGTGGCAACAGAGGGCTCTTATGGAGTGGTCTGCCCAGTGTGTAGGGAGATGTCTAGGTGTTTCCGTAGGGGCGACCTCGGTAGAGAGTCCGAACCAAGTGCCCGCACTGCGCATTCCCCCTGAGTATGAGGATTTAGCAATCGTGTTTAGCAAATCGAGGGCAACACGGCTACCTCCTCACAGACAGGGGGACTGTGCGATAAATCTCCAGACAGGAGCAGCCCTTCCCCGGAGTCATGTGTATTCCCTGTCTCAAGAGGAAACAGCGGCTATGGAGACTTACATAGCCGAGTCCTTGGCACAGGGATACATACGGTCCTCTACTTCCCCGGTCTCCTCGAGTTTCTTCTTTGTGAAGAAGAAGGACGGGGATTGCGCCCGTGTATTGATTACCGTAGTCTCAATCAGATCACAGTTAAATACAGTTACCCACTTCCACTGATTGCGACGATGACGGAGTCATTACGCGGAGCGGTTCTTCACAAAGTTGGATCTCAGGAGCGCGTACAATCTGGTGCGCATTAGGGAGGGGGGATGAATGGAAAACAGCATTTAGCACCACCTCGGGTCATTACGAGTATCTCGTCATGCCATACGGGTTAATGAATGCTCCTTCAGTCTTCCAATCCTTTGTTGACGAGATTTTTCCGGGACATGCATGGGCAGGGTGTAGTAGTTTACATCGACGACATCCTAGTGTATTCTTCTACACGAGCCGAGCATGTAGCCCAGGTGCGCCGAGTGTTGAGAAGACTGTTGGAGCATGACCTGTATGTCAAGGCAGAGAAATGCCTGTTCTTCCAGGAGTCCGTCTCCTTTTTGGGTTATCGGTTGTCCGCGTCTGGCGTGGAGATAGAGGTAGACCGGGTATCGGCCGTGCGTAATTGGCAAACTCCAACCACCGTAAAAGAGGTGCAGCAGTTCTTGGGTTTTGCTAATTACTACCGGAGGTTTATTCGGGGTTTTGGACAGGTTGCAGCTCCCATTACGTCCCTGTTAAAGGGGGGGTCCGGTTCGTTTGCAGTGGTCGGCTGAGGCGGACAGGGCATTTGTCAAACTAAAGAACCTGTTCACCTCGGCCCCTGTGCTGGCGCATCCGGATCCCTCTTTACCCTTCCAAGTAGAGGTAGACGCGTCCGAGACCGGTATTGGGGCAGTTCTGTCACAACGGTCCGGCACGCCACCTAAACTCCGCCCCCTGTGCGTTCTACTCCAAGAAGCTCAGCTCGGCGGAGCGTAATTATGATGTTGGGGACAGGGAGCTGTTAGCCGTAGTCCAGGCCCTAAAGGTGTGGAGGCATTGGCTTGAGGGGGCTCAACACCCTTTCCTCATTCTGACTGATCACCGTAACCTGGAGTACATCCGGGCAGCTAGGAGATTGAACCCTCGTCAGGCTAGGTGGAACATGTTCCTAACCCGGTTCGTTTTTAAGATCACATACATCCCTGGGTCCCAGAATGGTAAGGCAGACGCCCTGTCCCGGCGGTATGACACAGAGGAGAGGTCCAACGAGCCTACTTCCATATTGCCAGAGTCTTGTTTGGTGGCTCCGGTGGGATGGGAGGTTGATGCGGAAATCGAGCGGGCACTGCGTACCGACCCTACTCCCCCCGAGTGTCCTGTGGGGCGGACGTACGTTCCGCTCGAGATTCGTGATCGACTGATTTATTGGGCTCATACATCACCCTCCTCTGGACATCCAGGTATTGGCCGGACCGTGCACTGTCTTAGCATGAAATACTGGTGGCCAACGTTAGCTAGGGATGTGAGGGTTTATGTCTCCTCCTGCTCGGTGTGTGCCCAGTGTAAGGCGCCTAGACATTTGCCCAGGGGTAAGCTACACCCCCTGCCCGTTCCACAACGACCATGGTCCCACCTATCGGTGGATTTCGTAACCGATCTTCCCCCTCCCAGGGGAATACCACCATTTTGGTCGTTGTGGATCGGTTTTCCAAGGCCTGTCGTCTCCTTCCCATGCCGGGTCTCCCTACTGCCCTACAAACCGCTGAGGCCCTATTTACCCATGTTTTCCGGCACTATGGGGTCCCCGAGGATATAGTGTCTGACCGAGGTCCCCAGTTCACCTCCAGAGTTTGGGGGGCGTTCATGGAATGGTTGGGGGTCTCGGTAAGCCTTACCTCGGGGTACCACCCAGAGAGCAATGGGCAGGTGGAACGTGTCAACCAGGATGTGGGTAGGTTTTTGAGGTCCTATTGCCGGGACCGGCCGGAGGAGTGGTCTAGGTTCATCCCCTGGGCAGAGATGGCCCAGAACTCTCTCCGCCACTCCTCCACCAATTTAACACCTTTCCAGTGTGTTTTAGGCTATCAGCCGGTCCTGGCACCATGGCACGAGAGCCAGATCGAGGCTCCTGCGGTGGATGAGTGGATTCGGCGCTCGGAGGAGACGTGGGACGCTGCCCATGTCCATCTGCAGCGTGCCATCCGTCAACAAAAGGCGAGCGCCGACCGCCACCGCAGTGAGGGACCGGTGTACGCACTGGGAGATCGAGTCTGGCTCTCGACTCAAAACCTGCCCCTCCGCCTGCCCTGCCGGAAGCTGGGTCGGCGGTTTGTGGGGCCCTTCAAAGTCCTGAGAAGATTGAACGAGGTGTGTTACAGGTTACAACTGCCTATAGAGTATAAAAATATTAACCCCTCGTTCCATGTGTCTCTTCTCAGGCCGGTGGTAGCTGGCCCACTCCAAGAAGATGAGATAGGAGAGACCCCTCCGCCCCCTTTGGACATCGAGGGGGCCCCGGCGTACCGGGTCCGGACCATCTTGGACCCGAGGCGCCGGATGAGTGGTCTCCAGTATCTCGTGGAGTGGGAGGGGTACGGTCCGGAGGAACGGTGCTGGGTGCCCAGGAGGGACATACTCGATCCATCCCTCCTGACTGAGTTTCACCATGGGCATCCCACGCGCCCGGGTCCGCGTCCTCCTGGCCGTCCCCGAGGCCGGGGTCGGCGCACGGTTGGAGCCGCGCGTCAAGGGGGGGTTACTGTCACGGTTTCGGCCGAGACTGCTCCTCCTCCTGGTTCGGGCAGGCTTCGGCGAGCGCCGTCCCCGGAGTACTAGCTGCCACCGCTCTATGTTTCGTCAGTCGATTGCTTTTGTCTGTCTGTATCACCTGTGGCCATTTGTGTGTTGATTGCGTGCCCTATAAGTTCCTTGTTTTGTGTTAGTATTATTGTGTGTTGTTATTTTTACTGCCACAGTGTCGGAGCTACGTCTTTGCTCCCTGTTTGTTTTGTGTTTAGTGTTTACGCGTGTGCGTAATTCTCCCTCGCCTCTTTGTGTTTTTGAGGTCAGAGGTTTTCCAGTTTCTTTGGACTATTAAATATACTGTTGGACTTTACCTCAGTGTCCTGCGCCTGACTCCTCCACCACATCCACATCAGTAACGTGACACATAGATACAGACACATTACAGAGATACAGACACATTACATAGATACAGACATTACATAGATACAGACACATTACATAGATACAGACACATTACAGAGATACAGACACATTGCATAGATACATACACATTACATAGATACAGACATTACATAGATACAGACACATTACATAGATACAGACACATTACAGAGATACAGACACATTACAGAGATACAGACACATTACATAGATGCAGACATTACATAGATACAGACACATTACATAGATACAGACACATTACATAGATACAGACACATTACAGAGATACAGACACATTACATAGATACAGACATTACATAGATACAGACACATTACATAGATACAGACACATTACAGGGATACAGACACATTGCATAGATACAGACACATTACAGAGATACAGACACATCACATAGATACAGACACATTACATAGATACAGACACATTACATAGATACAGACACATTACATAGATACAGACACATTACATAGATACAGACACATTACAGAGATACAGACATTACATAGATACAGACACATCACATAGATACAGACACATTACATAGATACAGACACATTACATAGAAACAGACACATTACAGAGATACAGACATTACATAGATACAGACACATTACATAGATACAGACACATTACAGAGATACAGACACATTACATAGATACAGACACATTACAGAGATACAGACACATTGCATAGATACAGACACATTACATAGATACAGACATTACATAGATACAGACACATTACATAGATACAGACACATTACATAGATACAGACACATTACAGAGATACAGACACATTACATAGATACAGACACATTACAGAGATACAGACACATTGCATAGATACAGACACATGACATAGATACAGACATTACATAGATACAGACACATTACATAGATACAGACACATTACAGAGATACAGACACATTACAGAGATACAGACATTACATATATACAGACATTACATAGATACAGACACATTGCATAGATACAGACACATTACATAGATACAGACACATTACATAGATACAGACACATTACATAGATACAGACACATTACATAGATACAGACACATTACATAGATACAGACATTACATAGATACAGACACATGACATAGATACAGACACATTACATAGATACAGACACATTACATAGATACAGACATTACATAGATACAGACACATTACATAGATACAGACACATTACATAGATACAGACACATTACATAGATACAGACATTACATAGATACAGACACATTACATAGATACAGACATTACATAGATATAGACACATTACATAGATACAGACACATTACAGAGATACAGACACATTGCATAGATACAGACACATTACATAGATACAGACATTACATAGATACAGACACATTACATAGATACAGACACATTACAGAGATACAGACACATTACAGAGATACAGACACATTACATAGATACAGACATTACATAGATACAGACACATTACATAGATACAGACACATTACAGAGATACAGACACATTACATAGATACAGACACATTACAGAGATACAGACACATTGCATAGATACAGACACATGACATAGATACAGACATTACATAGATACAGACACATTACATAGATACAGACACATTACAGAGATACAGACACATTACAGAGATACAGACATTACATAGATACAGACATTACATAGATACAGACACATTGCATAGATACAGACACATTACATAGATACAGACACATTGCATAGATACAGACACATTGCATAGATACAGACACATTACATAGATACAGACACATTACATAGATACAGACACATTACATAGATACAGACATTACATAGATACAGAGCTGCTGGTGAACCATGATGTGCAGGCATAATCTAAATGACACTGTACTAGCGCACTTGCTAAATTCTTAAGGGTCTCTATAGCTAGGTTTCCATCCCTTTGGTGACACATTTTCATGCAAATATTCTAGAATCTGCATAAAAATAATATGCACATTCTCCCAATGTGTTTCTATCAAATTGACTTGTTGTGGATCGGAGTTTGTGCTTAAATACGTAGTGCACATAAAAATTACTTTTGCGTTTAAATTCCCTTGTACTGAATAAAAAATACAAGATAAATGGGTTTCCATAGCATTTTCAACTCTAGGCCTACTGATGGTTTTGTCACAAAAAATGTTGCGTAGGTATAGCGAATGTGCCCACTCTGGTATTGGCACTTGCGCTCTAGCCACCAGCTATCAGATACAGTGCGGGTATAGCCTACTACATGATGATTATTATGTACAAAAGTGCAAGATTATTTTACATTTGTCAAACGGCAGCCGAGCATCGATCATCATGTCACCAGAATAAGACCCACGATATTTATTGAAAGAAGCATCAAGCTCATCACCGTGCACTTTCACCACCCTGTGGTGTTCATCATAACTTATTTCATCTGATGACTGATCGATGCTTGGCTGCCGTTTGACAAATACAAATAACCATTATAATCTCATAATGTAGGTGGCCTTTAAAAATATATATATTTTAAATGATTTTTCATTTTGATTTATCAGGGGGTGCTGCAGCACCCTCAGCACCCTACTTCCCGTGGCTATGCCTTACCCTA
The DNA here is from genome assembly GCF_020615455.1 of Coregonus clupeaformis. Taxonomy (NCBI): domain Eukaryota; kingdom Metazoa; phylum Chordata; class Actinopteri; order Salmoniformes; family Salmonidae; genus Coregonus; species Coregonus clupeaformis. The sequence continues at coordinate 42,301,826 of NC_059200.1, forward strand.
ACCTTTTAACCATTTTAGCTAACCCTTCCTCTAACCCTAACCTTAACCTTAACCCTGAATTGGTGCATCTTCTTATTTCTTATTCTTGTTTTTATTTCTCATGGGTTTTTGTTCTAGCTTATGTTATCTTTAGTGCTAAATTGATATTGATTACTGCATTTTCAACTGTGATTTGTTGTTGATCTGGTTTTGAGTTGAAATAAGTAACATCAATGTTACTGTATCTACATCTGTGCACAGATATCTCAAGCAGTCCCAAATGACTTCAGCTACTTCTGTAATGATTCCCCACCAGAGAGCAGTGTCAGTAGAGTGAATATGTTATCCATCTTCACCATATTCATTATCATTCAGCAGACAGACACAGGTGTCCTGGTTCCACTCCCTCTGCTCCTCACCATTAGTGTGACTGGATTACACCTCTATCCCAGGGAAGCTCCATACACTGCTGTGGTGAGGAATAAGCCTCTCATTAAGAAGCTCATAAGAGACACTGTTGTATTTGACAGAATCTGTTCATTACCGTACACGTAAATCAGCAACAGGATGTTGTTCTATGTCTTTGTTGTTACAGTAAGTCATTGGGAGGCAGTGAGCCTGCCGTGTTTCTACAGAATGTATATGTGGTCAAAGACCATGCTCCAGAGGGGGTTTACATTAACAGCATGCCATATTTTGTCTCATCGTCCTCTTCTGTGACTCTAATGAAGAGAGACAATGTGACAGACTAGGTAGTTGTACCACCCAGACAGACAGTAGGCTACACAGAGGTGACAGTAGAACGTGTCAGAAAGAGAGTGGTGGTATGTTGCGGAAACCTCTATCTATTTTACACTCACACATACAGCAGGGTGTACAGAACAGCTTGTTCATTACTGGCAACATTCACATGGACACATACAATGAGAGACCAGGCCATCTTTATGTGTCATGTCAATGGTCTACAGAATTCACTGAAATTGAATGAATTGGTGCATCTGGAGCTGTTCAGACAGCTAAGTGAGGACCTTTTTAAGCAACAATATGTTTTTTTAAAATGATTCTATGATTGATGTTATGTTTTTATTAATATTTGTTTTATTATTGTGTTGTGTTTTTTTTTCTTGCTTATATCTTGTATGTACAGTAACTAGGCCTATGTTTTGTAACTTTCCCCAGGTCATGTGGTCCTCTGTAGCTCAATTGGTAGAGCATGGCGCTTGTAACGCCAGGGTAGTGGGTTCGATCCCCGGGAGCACCCATACGTAAAAATGTATGCACACATGACTGTAAGTCGCTTTGGATAAAAGCGTCTGCTAAATGGCATATTATTATTGCTGTAAATGAGAATGTATTCTCAGTCAACTCACCTGGTTAAATAAAGAATAATATGTTTACTTATGTTGCATTATGTTTCAATGCTGTTGATTAAAATACATGTATCTAATAACGCCCACACGCCCTGCCCCCCTTTCCCACAATGCACCTATTTTAATGTGTTCTGGGCATCACTTTGTCCTGGAGGTAAAATAGGAAATGTTCAAAATGCGGTGGAATATGAAAAGCAATCACATTTTCTGTATCAGTAAGCAGGTCTGTGGTAGCTGGGGGTCATTCTTGCTCTCTGATCTTGCTTGGGGAGGCATTTTGTAAGAGCCCTTAGGCTCACCTAGTTAATTAACTTTTCTACTTTTACAGTAATTTACTCCTTTATTTTCCTCGTCACATTGCAAATGCTCTTTTCCCATCTGAGGAGAGACAGGGACTGTAAACCACATCCACCGCATTGTGAACTGGTGTATTTTAGGCTCTGTGAACACCTTGAATAATATATATTTATATATGTTTTTATTGATTCACTCCTGTTTTGATTTGAATTATTAGAACACCTGTCTGTTATGTATTCATTCATGAGATAATGATTATTTGTGAAAAAGGTTTTTCCCTTCTATTTATTATCTCACACACTAAACCTGCCAAAACAAATCAGGACTCGAATGCTGAACATGGATTAAACTATAAACTCTGAGTTCTATACAGTAATTGCCATGGTGCCCTAGTAGCAGCCTAAGCACAGAGCTCCTGTAAATGTGCACATATTTAGTTATTTTTTTGGTGTTTTTAATTGTTGATTTTAATTAAATTTTTAGGGGGTAGATCAGCTTTAATATTGCAGTGTCACGCCCTGACTCTGAGGACTCTTATTTGTTGAGTCAGGGTGTGATTTTCCTTGTTGTGTATATTCATTGTGGTTATGTCTATGTTGAGATCTAGTATGTGTAGATCTATGTTGGCCGGTGTGGTTCCCAATCAGAGGCAGCTGTAGCTCGTTGTCTCTGATTGGGGACCATACTTAGGCAGCCTTTTGACACCTGTTAGTTGTGGGATCTTGTTCCAGTTATGGTATGTTTGTGTGCTACCTTGGACTTCACGTTTCGTTTGTTGTTTTGTCGTGTGTTTATTCGTTTAAATAAACATGTATGCTTATCACGCTGCGCCTTAGTCCGTCCCGTCTATAAACGTTCGTGACAGAAGATCCCACCAAATGAGGACCAAGCAGCGTGTTCAGGAGCAAACGCCGGGAATTAAACAGGAGGTTACTTTAGTAGATGTCCTCCTCGGTTGGGGGAGAATTACGGAGGAGGAGGCTGTCCGCTACCAGAAGGCGATGAAGGAGGATGCCCAGGTAGGAGAGGAGAAACGGCGCCAACAGTGCCGACGACGGAGACCCGAGAGGCAACCCCAAGAACATTTTGGTGGGGGGCACACGGTGTGGACGACGAGGCAGCAGGAGGCAGCGACAGGGCGGATCTGCAGTTTAGGAGAGGAGGCCACCAGGTTGAGGGGGCTATTGGTTCAGAGGGAGCAGAAGTTATTAGGTCAGAGGGAGGCGCTACAGGAGGCGATAAGGGAGAAGGAGAGTGTAGAGGCACGGCGAGAGGAGCTGGTTAGGCAGCAGAAGGAGCGGGGGTTTATAAAGGAACCCAGTCCCGCTCCTCGCACCAAGCAAGTGGTGCGTGTCGCCAGTCCGGTCTGGCCCGTTCCTGCTCCCCGCACTAAGGCAGTGGTGCGTGTTCCCAGTACGGCCCGACCCGTTCCTGCTCCCCGCACTAAGCCAGTGGTGTGTGTTCCCAGTACGGTCCGGCCCGTTCCTGCTCCTCGCATCAAGCCAGTGGTGCGCGTCGCCAGCCCGGTCCGGCCTGTTCCTGTCCCTCGCACCAAGCCAGTGGTGCGCGTCGCCAGCCCGGTCCGGCCTGTTCCTGACACTCGCACCAAACCAGTGGTGCGCGTCGCCAGCCCAGCCCGGCCTGTTCCTGCCCCTCGCACCAAACCAGTGGTGCGCGTCGCCAGCCCGGTCCGGCCTGTTCCTGCCCCTCGCACCAAACCAGTGGTGCGCGTCGCCAGCCCGGCCCGGCCTGTTCCTGTCCCTCGCACCAAGCCAGTGGTGCGCGTCGCCGGCCCGGCCTGTTCCTGCCCCTCGCACCAAACCAGTGGTGCGCGTCACCAGCCCGGCCCGGCCTGTTCCTGCCTCTCGCACCAAACCAGTGGTGCGCGTCGCCAGCCCGGCCCGGCCTGTTCCTGCCCCTCGCACCAAACCAGTGGTGCGCGTCGCCAGCCCGGCCCGGCCTGTTCCTGCCCCTCGCACCAAACCAGTGGTGCGCGTCGCCAGCCCGGCCCGGCCTGTTCCTGCCCCTCGCACCAAGCCAGTGGTGCGCGTCGCCAGCCCGGCCCGGCCTGTTCCTGCCCCTCGCACCAAACCAGTGGTGCGCGTCGCCAGCCCGGCCCGGCCTGTTCCTGCTCCCCGCACCAGGCCAGTGGTGCGCGTCGCCAGTCCGGTACGGCCCGTTCCTGCTCCCCACACCAAGCCAGTGGTGCGCGTCGTCAGCCCGGTCCGGCCCGTTCCTGCTCCCTGCACCAAGCCAGTGGTGCGTGTGTCCAGTCCGGCACGGCCCGTGCCTGTTCCACCGGTGCCTGGTCCGGCACCAGTCAGCTGCTCCACTCCGGAGCCAGAGCAATCCGCTCCACCGGGGTCCTGTCCAGCTCCGGTCAGCGGCTCCACTCCGGAGCCAGAGCAATCCGCTCCACCGGTGTCCGGTCCAACTCCGGTCAGCGGATCCACTCCGGAGCCAGAGCAATCCACTCCACCGGGGTCTAGTCCAGCTCCGGTCAGCGGCTCCACTCAGGAGCCAGAGCAATCCGCTCCACCGGTGCCTGATCCAGCTCCGGTCAGCGGTTCCACTCCGGAGCCAGAGCAGTTCGATCCACCGTCGTCGGGTCCAGCTCCAGTCAGCGGTTCCAGTCCAGACCCAGACGTCAGCCCCTCTCCAGGTTCGGGGTCTCCCACACCAGGGTCCAGACAGGGCTTGGTACGTCGTGGGAGGAAGGAGAGGGGAAGCAGCGCGCCGAGGTCCAGACCAGACCAGGGGCACAACAGGGAGGTGGAGAGTAAGTGGTGGTCACGCCCGGAGCCGGATCCGCCTCCGAGGCAGAATGCCCACCCAGCCCCTACCCTGTTATGTTTATGTGGCGCGGTCGGAGTCCGCACCCTTGGGGGGGTCACGCCCTGACTCTGAGGACTCTTATTTGTTGAGTCAGGGTGTGATTTTCCTTGTTGTGTATATTCATTGTGGTTATGTCTATGTTGAGATCTAGTATGTGTAGATCTATGTTGGCCGGTGTGGTTCCCAATCAGAGGCAGCTGTAGCTCGTTGTCTCTGATTGGGGACCATACTTAGGCAGCCTTTTGACACCTGTTAGTTGTGGGATCTTGTTCCAGTTATGGTATGTTTGTGTGCTACCTTGGACTTCACTTTTCGTTTGTTGTTTTGTCGTGTGTTTATTCATTTAAATAAACATGTATGCTTATCACGCTGCGCCTTGGTCCGTCCCGTCTATAAACGTTCGTGACATGCAGATACATTGTAACTTCCATCAATGTAATTGTCTGCATCACTTCCAATCCCCCATATGTTTTTTTTTTCTAAAAATAAATACAATTATATATATATATATACATATACTGTATATATATATATATATATATGTATACATACATACATACATATACAGTGGGGAAAAAAAGTATTTAGTCAGCCACCAATTGTGCAAGTTCTCCCACTTAAAAAGATGAAAGAGGCCTGTAATTTTCATCATAGGTACACGTCAACTATGACAGACAAAATGAGGAAAAAAATTCCAGAAAATCACATTGTAGGATTTTTAATGAATTTATTTGCAAATGATGGTGGAAAATAAGTCTGTCATAGTTGACGTGTACCTATGATGAAAATTACAGGCCTCTCTCATCTTTTTAAGTGGGAGAACTTGCACAATTGGTGGCTGACTAAATAATTTTTTTCCCCACTATATACACATACATACATACATACATACATATATACACATACATATCCTTTAAAAAATATATATTTCCCTTTATTACTTTCCAATCCCACCACCCCTTCCCTAATTGGAGTAAACTAGTGAACAACAATGCTTAGTCCTCTACTTCCAGCTTATACATACTTTATACATTTTATGGACACAGTCAATTTTACAATAATTATATTTTGTTTGTTTTTACTCCTGAACTTCCTCTACCCTCAACCTCTCCGATCATTTTCATGATGTCCATCCGGTTTGCTTCTATATACCATATCTATCTAACTGTGCTCTTTCACAAAAGCTCTCAACCTATAACCTATATACTTATTATGGACACAGTATGCTTACATTATTAGTTATCTTGTTGTTATTAGTTGTTGTTAGTTGTTATTAGTCCCATCCTTCAACTCCATTCAACACCACCCATCTATCTGTTAACACCATCCATATTGGATTTATTATATTATTGATTGATTGACTATGACTTTTCAGATCAACCAGTAATGCTATCTGCAGGGTTAGCTCCAGGTAAATATTGCAATCCTTTAGCCATTCCTGGACCTGTGTCCAAAAACAAGCTACAAATGGACAGTACCAAAACAAATGATCTAATGATTCTGTCTCTTCGCAGCTAAATCTGCAGAGCTGGGAAGATTGTATCCCCCATATAAATAACATTCTATTGGTAGCAAGAATTTTATATGATAACTTAAATAGAAAAATTCTAAGCTTTGAATCCGGTGTCGTTTTGTGTATCAGTTCATAAACACTATGCAATGGGATTGGTACGTCAAAAATCTCTTCCCAACTATTTTGCAATCTACATGGGACGGCTGTCAATCCTTTGGTCCTTAAATGAAACTGGTATACTTTTTTATTTATCACAGTTTTCTTTAACCAATTATGTTCTTTAATGCAGGGCCGACAGACAAGTTCCTTACTTTTTCCCCCTTCCACTTTCCTCTTCCATTTCTGCGGTAATGCTGCAATTATTTGGTTGTAATTTTGGGTAGAGCAGACATTTACATATGTTTTTGTTATCTGCATGTGCGACATAACTCCACCAGTCCTACGATGATATCATTTACGAAGATTATACCTTTTTAAAACATTTTGTCCAAAAAAAAGGTTTTCTATCAATTAGTATATTTGAGTTTAACCACAATATTTGTTGCATTATTTGTTCTGTCATTTCTGGAGGATTAATTTGAAATTGCAATCAACTTTCTATGGCTTGTTTTAGAAATAGTGATATTTGGGAGATGATTTCCTTTTCAAATAACTGAAAGTGAGAGGTTGTAATCTGAATAAAGGGAAAAAGGCCATTCTTGAACATTGGGTGAGACAATCTTACTAATTTGCTAGAGAACCAGTTCGGATTTAAGTATAACTGTCACGCCCTGGCTCTGGGGACTCTAGTATGTTGAGTTTTCGTTTGTTTTCGTTCTAGTTTAGTATTTCTATGTTGGCCAGTGTGGTTCTCAATCAGAGGCAACGGGTATCAGCTGTTGCTTGTTGTCTCTGATTGGGAACCATACTTAAGCAGCCAGTTTTCCCACAGTGTTTGTGGGATCTTGTTCCTGTATAGGTTTGTGTTTTGCACCTTTGGACGTCACGTTATCGTTTGTTGTTTTTGTTCGTGTAATCATTATTTATTAAATATGTTCACCTTCCACGCTGCGCCTTGGTCCTCTGTATCCGACGATCGTGACAGAAGATCCCACCCACACTGGACCAAGCAGCGTGTCCAGGAGCCAGCGCCAGAGGTATCGCTAAAGGACATCAACCTCGGCTGGGCCTGGCCCATGGGGAGGAGAGACCCCCAGAACATTTTCAGGGGGGGGCTCACGCCGTGGACGACGGGGCAGCAGGAGGCCGCGATAGAGCGGTCCAGCGGGTTTGCAGAGGAGGCCGCCAGGTTAAGGGGGCCACTGGTCACAGAGGAGAGGGAAAGTGTAGAGGCACGGCGAGAGGTACTGGGGTGTGTTACCAGTCCGGTCCGGCCGTTCCTGATCCCTGCGTAGGGCCAGTGGTGTGTGTCCCCAGTACGGTCCGGCCTGTTCCTGTTCCTCGCATCGAGCCTGTGGTGCGCGTCGTCAGCCCGGCCCGGCCTGTTCCTGCTCCACGCACCAAGCCTATGGTGCGCATCGTCAGCCCGGTTCGGCCCGCTCCTGCTCCCCGCACCAAGTCAGTGGTGCGCTTCGTCAGCCCGGTCCGGCCCGCTCCTGCTCCCCGCACCAAGTCAGTGGTGTGCTTCGTCAGCCTGGTCCGGCCCGCTCCTGCTCCCCGCACCAAGTCAGGGGTGCGTTTCGTCAGCCCGGCTCGGCCCGTTCCTGCTCCCCACACCAAGCCAGTGGTGTGCGTCGTCAGTCCGGCACAGCCCGTGCCTGTTCCACCGGTGCCTGGTTCGGCACGGGTCAGCTGCTTCACGTCGGAGCTAGAGCAATCCGCTCCACCAGTGTGCAGTCCAGCTCCGGTCAGCAGGGCCAGACCGGACCAGGGGTACTTTGGGGGGTTAGAGAGGGAGTGGGGATCATGCCCGGAGCCGGATCCGCCGCCAAGGCGGAGTGCCCACCCGGTCCCACCCCTGTGGTGTTTGGTTGGCGTGGTCGGAGTCCGCGCCTTTGGGGGGCTGTCACGCCCTGGCTCTGGGGACTCTAGTATGTTGAGCCAGGGTGTGAGTTTTCGTTCTAGTTTAGTATTTCTATGTTGGCCAGTGTGGTTCTCAATCAGAGGCAACGGGTATCAGCTGTTGCTTGTTGTCTCTGATTGGGCACCATACTTAAGCAGCCAGTTTTCCCACAGTGTTTGTGGGATCTTGTTCCTGTATAGGTTTGTGTTTTGCACCTTTGGACGTCACGTTATCGTTTGTTGGTTTTGTTCGTGTAATCATTATTTATTAAATATGTTCACCTTCCACGCTGTGCCTTGGTCCTCTGTATCCGACGATCGTGACAATAACTTTTGTATGACTGAAGCTTTTAGTGATAGGTCTAATGCTTTAATATTTAATAATTTCTGTCCTCCGAATTCATATTCATTATATAAATAGGCCCTTTTAATTTTGTCTGGCTTGCCGTTCCAAATAAAATTGAATATTTTTTTCTCATATAATTTAAAAAACTGTTCGCTAGGCGTAGGCAAGACCATAAGCAAATAGGTAAACTGGGATAATACTAAAGAGTAAATCTGGGTGTTTTTTCCACATATTGACAGGTATTTACCTTTCCATGGTAGCAAGATCTTATCTATTTTTGCTAACTTTCTATTAAAATGTATTGGCGTGAGATCATTTATTTAATTTGGGATATGTATTCCGAGTATATCCACATCACCATCAGACCATTTTATTGGTAAACTACATGGTAATGTAAAAATTGTATTATTTAGTGATCCAATATGTAATATAGTACATTTATCATAATTTGGTTGTAATCCAGAGAGGTTAAAACAGTCTGTGGAGGGATTAAAGTTGTGGATTTAAAAGAAAACATGAATCATCAGCGTACAATGACACCTTTGTTTTTAAGCCCTGGATTTCTAATCCCTTGATATTATTGTTGGATCTGATTTTAATAGCTAGCATCTCGATGGCCATAATAAATAGATATGCCGATAGTGGAGAATCTTGTTTCACTCCTCTTGACAGTTTAAAACTTTCTGAGAAATAACCATTATTTACTATTTTACACCTAGGGTTATTATACACTGCTAAAAAAAATAAAGGGAACACTAAAATAACACATCCTAGATCTGAATGAATGAAATAATCTTATTAAATACTTTTTTCTTTACATAGTTGAATGTGCTGACAACAAAATCACACAAAAATTATCAATGGAAATCAAATTTATCAACCCATGGAGGTCTGGATTTGGAGTCACCCTCAAAATTAAAATGGAAAACCACACTACAGGCTGATCCAACTTTGATGTAATGTCCTTAAAACAAGTCAAAATGAGGCTCAGTAGTGTGTGTGGCCTCCACGTGCCTGTATGACCTCCCTACAACGCCTGGGCATGCTCCTGATGAGGTGGCGGATGGTCTCCTGAGGGATCTCCTCCCAGACCTGGACTAAAGCATCCGCCAACTCCTGGACAGTCTGTGGTGCAACGTGGCATTGGTGGATGGAGCGAGACATGATGTCCCAGATGTGCTCAATTGGATTCAGGTCTGGGGAACGGGCGGGCCAGTCCATAGCATCAATGCCTTCCTCTTGCAGGAACTGCTGACACACTCCAGCCACATGAGGTCTAGCATTGTCTTGCATTAGGAGGAACCCAGGGCCAACCGCACCAGCATATGTTCTCACAAGGGGTCTGAGGATCTCATCTCGGTACCTAATGGCAGTCAGGCTACCTCTGGCGAGCACATGGAGGGCTGTGCGGCCCCCCCAAAAAATGCCACCCCACACCATGACTGACCCACCGCCAAACCGGTCATGCTGGAGGATGTTGCAGGCAGCAGAACGTCGTCTCGGCGTCTCCAGACTCTGTCACGTCTGTCACATGTGCTCAGTGTGAACCTGCTTTCAGCTGTGAAGAGCACAGGGCGCCAGTGGCGAATTTGCCAATCTTGGTGTTCTCTGGCAAATGCCAAACGTCCTGCACAGTGTTGGGCTGTAAGCACAACCCCCACCTGTGGACGTCGGGCCCTCATACCACCCTCATGGAGTCTGTTTCTGACCGTTTGAGCAGACACATTTGTGGCCTGCTGGAGGTCATTTTGCAGGGCTCTGGCAGTGCTCCTCCTGCTCCTCCTTGCACAAAGGCAGAGGTAGCAGTCCTGCTGCTGGGTTGTTGCCCTCCTACGGCCTCCTCCACGTCTCCTGATGTACTGGCCTGTCTCCTGGTAGCGCCTCCATGCTCTGGACACTACGCTGACAGACACAGCAAACCTTTTTGCCACAGCTCGCATTGATGTGCCATCCTGGATGAGCTGCACTACCTGAGCCACTTGTGTGGGTTGTAGACTCCGTCTCATGCTACCACTAGAGTGAAAGCACCGCCAGCATTCAAAAGTGACCAAAACATCAGCCAGGAAGCATAGGAACTGAGAAGTGGTCTGTGGTCACCACCTGCAAAACCAGTCCTTTATTGGGGGTGTCTTGCTAATTGCCTATAATCTCCACCTGTTGTCTATGCTGTTGTTCCATTTGTTGACAACACATGCTGTTGTTCCATTTGCACAACAGCATGTGAAATGTATTGTCAATCAGTATTGCTTCCTAAGTGGACAGTTTGATATCACAGAAGTGTGATTGACTTGGAGTTACATTGTGTTGTTTAAGTGTTCCCTTTATTTTTTGAGCAGTGTACATGATTTTAACCCATTTTATAAGAGATTCTCCAAAATTGAAATGCTCCAGGCATTTATATATAAACCCCAGTTGTACTTTATCAAATGCCTTTTCGAAGTCTGTTATGAATAGCAGGCCTGGTTTCCCAGATTTTTCATAGTGTTCTATTGTTTCCAGTACTTGCCCTATATTATCTCCAATGTATCTTCCATGTAAAAAAACCTGTCTGATTAGAATGAATAATGTCCGACAATACCTTTTTAATTCTATGCGCTATACATTTTGCTAGAATTTTTGCATCACAACACTGAAGTGTAAGGGGCCTCCAATTTTTTTAATGGACTGGATCTTTATATTATCCACTTGTATCCTGTTTCAGTAATAATGAAATCAGACCTTCTTCTTGAGTGTCTGATAATCTACCATTTACATAGGAGTGGTTAAAACATGCTAATAACGGTTCTCTGAGTATATAAAAAAAGGTTTGGTATACCTCGACTGGTATGCCATCCAACTCAGGAGTTTTCCCGGACTTAAAGTCTTTAATTGCATCCAGAAGTTCCTCCTCTGTAATTTCACCTTCACATGAGTCTTTCTGTATGGCTGTTAATTTTACATTATCAATAGAAAAAAAATATCTACAATTAGCTTCAGTTAGAGGAGATGGAGGCAACTGAAACGAAAACATATGCTTAAAGTACTTTGTTTCCTCCTTCAAAATATCATTTGGTGAATCATGGGTGACTCCGTCATTTGTAACCAGTTTCAGTAAATTCTTTTTGGAAGCATTCCTATGTTGAAGATTAAAAAAGAATTTGGTGCATTTTTCCCCATATTCCATCCAGTTTGCTTTATTTTTTATAATATATTACACTTGATCTTTCTTGAATAAGTTTCTCCATTTATTTTTGTTTTTCCTCTAATTTATTATTCTGAGCCTCTATGTTACAGTTTTTATTGCTATCTATCTGTTCTGTTAGACCTTCTATTTCCTTTGTTAGGATGGACTCTTTTGACCTAAATTGCTTTTGTTTTCGAAATGAGTACTGAATTGCATGGCCTCTAAAGGCTCATTTAAAGGTGTCCCATACAATAAGGGGATTTGCTGTACCTATGTTATGTCGGAAGAAATCAGTTATAAATTCCTCTGTCCTAGTTAAAAACAAGTTATCATCCAATAGGCTTTGATTAAATTTCCAATATCCTCGCCCACGTGGAAATTCAGTAAGAGTAATGTATATGCCAATTATATGATGGTCCGACCGCATTCTGTCCCCCATTGAATTTTTATTGCATATATCTGGTGTTTTTGAGCCACAGATTTGCAGATTGACTGACAGGTTAACACTTTTTGGCTTGGCTAGCTAGCTAGCTGGCTAATGTACTTGTTTGAAAAAATGCATCTGGACACAGTACCAGCTTTTTTGTTTCACCTGGCTGCACATTCCTGATCTTCTGAAAACATCATTTGAGGAATCAACTGAAGCGTGAGAGGAATGGGAGATAGAGGAATACAGCAGTGTTGAGGCAGAGGGCTTGTAGTGAGGACGACTGGCTACTATTCTGAACTTTGTGTGGTGAGTTTTCTAGCGCCCAATGCTGGTGAGGCATCACCCAAGTGGGTGCTAAACAGAGTGGAAGCGGAGGTCCAGTGGCTATAAGAGTCAGGCTGGTTTCCAGACTTGCCCTCTACAAGATCATCAGCAGACTCCATCACCATCATCTACCATCCTCTGTCCAGCTCCCTTCGCTCAAGCCATGAACTGACCCTCTCCATCTTCGGAGGATGCAGCTTTCAAAGACTTGGCCTCTATTGGTTGACCTGCCATGATATATTGCTTGTTTGTTTTTTTGCTCTTGAAGCGCTTTGAGATTCTATGAAAAGCGCCATAGAAATGTAATAAATTATGATAATAATAATAATGTGTTCAACATGTTCCATTACCATGGATACTTGCTGACAACACTTGAAAACATATATAAAACAAAAACAAATCTGATTTAGATTGTTTGACCAAAATGATGCGTTACCATTGATTGTTGCTAGGCAACACAACAACATGGAATATTCAGAAACAAATTGGCTCTTCACTAAGCCCCGCCCCCCTTGGTTACTTTTGCAACCTCTGTCAACATTTTCATGGGAAGCCCAATTCCTCATTCAAACCAATGATGAAAACCCCTCACAATGATTTCAAACTGTGTTTTTAATACACAATTAAATTGAACACAGACTACCCCTTGCTGATCAGGAGCCTCTCGTGTATGTTGTGGAAGGGGTGGAAAGGGTACTGAAATATCCTACTCAAGTAGAAGTATTGTTACTTTAATGACATTTTACTCAAGTAGAGGTACAAATACAGGGTTAAAAATACTATTTAAGTAAAAGTAAAAGTAGCTCATTTAAAAAGTACTGAGTAAAAGTAATTGAGTTACTTTTAAAATAAAAACATCGACCTTGATAATTAGCTAATTTCCCCAAGGTTACCTGAACGTTGTTACACGTGATTTTTTCCATGCATTAAATGGAAAAATGAAGAGAGGAAATGAATGTACAGTAGGAATTAAGTTCATTTATTTTATGAGTTGCAACAAGACACATCCGTATGTAAAAAAATGAAGGATTTGTCCAAAAATATATTAATCTCTCATTGACAGATCTACGCAAACATTACTGGTACTGTTGAATCTGGCTGGAAGGAAAGGGATGTGTGGAATGGGACATTCACTCACTCACCCATTCTCACTCTTTCCCTCCCTCACTTCACCCTCTTTTTCCCCTCACTCACTCCCTCTTTCACTCACTCACTCACTGACAAACTCCCTCTTTCACTCAATCACCAGGGGTGGAAAGAGAACTGAGTATCCCAGTCAAGTAGAAGTACTCTTACTTTAATTACATTTTACTCAAGTAGAAGTAAAATGACTGACTTAGGCAAACTATTTCCCAACAGCCCCAGAGGCTGCTTCTACATCTGTCCCTGGGACGGACGACCCCTTGGTCCTGATTCTTGCCAACCTGCACCTGCAGATCTGTGTCCAGGAGGAGGAGAATGAACGCCAAGCTGAAGAAGAAGAGCTACTAGCTCCACACTGAGGTACTGAGGGAGGAGAGGGCTGTTCAGTGGGCAGCGCAGAGGAGTGGGTCCGTGAGAACGAAGACAACTTGGCCAAGCTGGAGAACATTCTCCTTGTGGAAGAGGAGAGACTGGGGCAGTGCACTGGCTCACTGATGGCTGTCATTGATAAGATAGAAGAGTTCAGGCTGGAGGGGAACGAGGTGTTTGACTAAGTCCAGAGGCTGCAGGCCACCCTGGAGAGTCTGTGCCAGAAGGTGGAGCATCCACAGGAGGTGGGGGAGGAAGAGTCACAGGTGCTCACCCAGGGGCATGGCAACCTGGAGCCTCAGCCTGAGGAAGTGCAGCAGGTTGTGGTGGTGGTCATGGAGGAGGAGACGAAGGAGGAAGAGCCCAATGTGGAGGAGCCAGAGAAGCCTCAGAAGAGGCAGGACAAGAAGGCCAATAAGAAATGCAGCTGCTTCTCCTCCCTGTGGAACTAGGCCTGAGATGAACAACAGAGAACTCACCATGCAGAAAAAGAAGAAGAAGAAGAAGATTCCCCCAATATTCCTTTGACCAATTGATTCAATAAATACACTTATTTTTTATATATATTTTTACAAAACAACTTACTAGGTAAGAAATACATCTAAATAGATAAGCCTGAATTATAATCATGTAACATGATTATAATAACTGATAATAATGTATTTATTAATAAATAAAAAACATGCTCAGCTGTCTAACAGTCTGTGTCAAAGTAAAAGAGGGAGGAGGAGAGACGGATGTAGATATGTGTAGGAGTGGATGTTTTTATGAGCTAGAACTTAGAGAAACTTCTAAAGAGAAAACAACTTGCTAACTTTGTTTCTCCCATCGTTAACTGTGAACCCATCCACTAAGTGAGCTAACTCCCCTCCCAGCCACTCACGGGCCCATCAGTTGTAATCAGAGCAAAATTAAGGATTGAAATTGAGTGTTGACCCCTAGTGTCAGAGCACAGGTCATTAGTTTGATGAAGTTCTGTAGAGGAAGCAGCATCCTGTGGGACCCTGGCTTTAATTACTCTAATATTACATTAGAGAGAAGCGCTTGGCTCTCCCTCTCCTTGCTCTTGGCACAATCAAGATAGGCCTTTGAAGTGCTTTACTAGGAGTGCAGGCTTTGTTAAAAGACAGGGATACATAGACACCCTCTGAATTGCTAAATAAAACCTTTGGAATAAGGGGGCTGTTGCGAGGAGATAGTATGTATTTTTATTCATGTAAAAAATAAATGCATTAAATCATGGAATAATGTAATGCTTACCGTATGAATATCATAGAGATACAGTGGCTTGCGAAAGTATTCACCACCCTTGGCATTTTTCCTATTTTGTTGCCTTACAACCTGGAATTAAAATAGATTTTTGGGGGGTTTGTATAATTTGATTTACACAACATGTCTACAACATTGAAGATGCAAAATATTTTTTGGGGTGAAACAAACAAGAAATAAGACAAAAAAACAGAAAACTTGAGCGTGCATAACTATTCACCCCCCCAAAGTCAATACTTTGTAGAGCCACCTTTTGCAGGAATTACAGCTGCAAATCTCTTGGGGTATGTCTCTATAAGCTTGGCACATCTAGCCACTGGGATTTTTGTCCATTCTTCAAGGCAAAACTGCTCCAGCTCCTTCAAGTTGGATGGCTTCCGCTGGTGTAAAGCAATCTTTAAGTCATACCACAGATTCTCAAATGGATTGAGGTCTGGGCTTTGACTAGGCCATTCCAAGACATTTAAATGTTTCCCCTTAAACCACTCGAGTGTTGCTTTAGCAGTATGCTTAGGGTCATTGTCCTGCTGGAAGGTGAACCTCTGTCCCACTCTCAAATCTCTGGAAGACTGAAACAGGTTTCCCTCAAGAATTTCCCTGTATTTAGCGCCATCCATCATTCCTTCAATTCTGACCAGTTTCCCAGTCCCTGCCGATGAAAAACATCCCCACAGCATGATGCTGCCACCACCATGCTTCACTGTGGGGATGGTGTTCTCGGGGTGATGAGAGGTGTTGGGTTTGCGCCAGACATAACGTTTTCTTTGATGGCCAAAAAGCTCAATTTTAGTCTCATCTGACCAGAGTACCTTCTTCCATATGTTTGGGGAGTCTCCCACATGCCTTTTGGCGAACACCAAACAAATTTGCTTATTTTTTTCTTTAAGCAATGGTTTTTTTCTGGCCACTCTTCCGTAAAGCCCAGCTCTGTGGAGTGTACGGCTTAAAGTGGTCCTATGGACAGATACTCCAATCTCCGCTGTGGAGCTTTGCAGCTCCTTTAGGGTTATCTTTGGTGCCTCTCTGATTAATGCCCTCCTTGCCTGGTCCGTGAGTTTTGGTGGGCGGCTCTCTCTTGGCAGGTTTGTTGTGGTGCCATATTCTTTCCATTTTTTTTATAATGGATATAATGGTGCTCCATGGGATGTTCAAAGTTCTATTACATGAAATCCAAATAAAAATCAATTTAAATTACAGGTTGTAATGCAACAAAATAGGAAAAACGCCAAGGGGGATGAATACTTTTGCAAGGCACTGTAATTAGAGGATACAACATTGTATCTGTTCCATTATGTCATCTGTGAGAGAATGGGCAATGCCATTAAGGCCATCTACATTTTTAAGTAGTCAATTTTCTTCTTCTTCTTCTTCTTCTTCTTCTTCTTCTTCTTCTTCTTCTTCTTCTTCTTCTTCTTCTTCTTCTTCTTCTGTGGGTTTTATGGAGGACTACATCCAAATGTTGTATTGCCGCCACCAACTGGACGGTTTGAAACCAAAAATAAAATTAAAATAAATATATCCATACTTAATAGTGATTCTAACAATCCACCCTAATAAAAATAGTACATTGCCAAAACAAACAAAACTCCCACTTCTTCCTTCTTTTAGTTCTCCATATCTCCCTTCTCAGGCTCTAGGATCTGAGAAGGTGCTACGGCTTTTGCCAATATTCCATGTAACTCCTTTGCTGTGAAATCTTTCATCCCCAGGAACCGCTCCGCCACAATCACAATGATTTCAATCTTCCTGGATCTTTTCTCCACCTTGGCAGTGCCATTTATCACCATTGCGATAAAGGCCACAAAGTCTACCTTTCTAACCTTTCAAATGTCAGGATCCTCTTGGTGTAAGACAACCCCTGCAGCATGCAGTGAAGGCCTATCCACTACCATGGACTCTTCTGGTGCAACATTCAAACCCTCAACCCTTTTCACAGCTTCTGCATATGAAATGCTCAGTACAACCCTGACTTTGCCTCATTCTCTTTTACCCATGTGGGACATTCAGAAGACGTGGCTTCATGATTCCCACCGCAATTACAACGTCACATTTTCTTCACTTTTATAACACATAATACGATCTTTTTCACATCTTGTACATCTCGGCTTCTCCCTTCTGCAAACACTTTCTACATGACCAAAAGCTTTACAATGTTCACACTGCATTGGTCTTGGAATAAATGCTCTAACTCTGTAGTTAATATACCCTACCCGCACTTCATTAGGGAGAGACTCCATTTCAAAAAACAAAAGAACAGATAAACTCTTCACTTTTTCCCCATTCACCACTCGATTCATCCTACGTGCTTCAATCACTCCAGGAATATTTTTCATCTCTTCCAAATCAACTTCCCACGAAACGCCAAATATAACTGCCTTGAGGGGTGCCCTGTTCCGAAGAGACACACACAACACTTCAAACTTATCAAATCGATTAAGACACAACGCACGTTCCTTCTGATCAGCAGAATCACAAAAAATCAAAACAAGCCTGCCTCTCGTGATCCTCACATCCTTCACTCTACCCAGCACTCTCTCCACCAGTTTGGATAACTCAAATGGTTTCTTCAAGATTGGTACTCTGCTCAGCTGCTCCTTATTAACAAACCATACTCCTACTAGATACGAAGGGCCATTCTCATCACTGTACCCTACTTTGCGCCATTTTCCATTATTTTGAACAAAACTCAAATTCTCCTTGATTCTACCGCCATTGTATTCAGATTCCACTTCATCATCCGCTTCCGCCATCTTCCCAAACAGAGAACCCCCCCCCCCCCCACCAGTAGTCCATTTTCTTATTCTACTACTTCTATGAGTTGATAAACAAACTGAAATGGTGCATACTGCCACTGGCTGATCCCTCCTGATGACCTGGATGCAATTATGTTACTGGAATTATATTACTTCAAAATGGTGAATGTCCTAAATGGCGCCACGCATGCTAAATCGGGCTTTTGTGCACTAGAGTCCTCTATATATCACTATGATGAATGTCAATTTCCCAGCCTACCCCTAAAGCCCAAATGGACCAATCAGCTTCAAGGAGCTTTTCCCTCTCTTCGGGCTCGCAAAATTTCACAAATATACGCCAGTCAGCATCGCCCAACGGTTACCCGCCCACTTTGCTTCTCATCGCCTTTCTTCTATTAAAAATGAATGACTTCCGTTGTTTCATTGCCGCATATTGTCTTCAGTTAACATGCACTGTTACTTGTGGAGTTTGCTAGTGCTAGCCCAGTTAGCTAAAATGGGAGCTGTTGGGATTTGTTTTCTCATAATTGGATCTGTATGTTATGAATAGCTTAGAAGGAATGCATTAATGTTAAGCATAGAAGGTTTGTACTATACTGATATAAATTGTTTCACATAACAGGCTGTGATTCATGTAAGGAACATTAGGGGGTAGGACAGATAAGAACTTGTGTCTCACAATACCCGAACACTCTCTCTTTGTGATCTGTGAACCGTCCAAGGACGTGTACTGCAAAAGTGCTGACTTTCTGGATAAGTTGCAAAACAACTAGACACCTGGCAACAGGGATGCGCCAAGGGGCTGGGACCAGCCCGTGCGCCAACGGATTGGCTGAGTAAGTCTAAACCACGCTCAGTCTCTACTCTGATTGGCCAGCAGAGAGGTGGGAACTCTCTCTCTGTCAGAGTATTTGAGGAAGAACCTGTAACAATGGATCAGTTCTCTGTCTGCCCTGCGTGGTATTTCAGTGAGCCCGTATACGAACCAACATACTTATCATACATACATTTTGCATATAATAAATTTAGTTTGGATTGAAGATCTCTTGATTCTTATTCCAATACCAGATTTGAATTATGCAATTTCTAACAGAGCTTGTCTTGGTAACTTTTATAAAATCTTTTGCAGTGTCCTTTTCTCAATTGAATGTAAGTAACCATTAACCTATAAAAAGCTACATTTGATAGCAAAATATTCTGCAACGTTACTGGGAGAATCTACACAGAAACTAGCTAACATTAGCTTGCTTGCAAACTAGCCTCTTCATTAGTCTGCCGAAGTTAGCTAGCTAGGTCATTAGCTAGCCCCACAGCATAATTTAGCTGAAGTTTGCTTACCCTATGCCCAGTCCACATATATATATTTTTTATATAATTGAGTGTGAACATACCATGGAAAAGGACTGATACTTGTGTTGATGATCCCGACTCCTGTGAGAACATCAGCATCCATGTTTTTCTTGACAGCAGAGCACAGATCATGACGGCGTGTTAGCCTACTGTTTTGGTGCATTCGTTTTAGCCTGCTGGGGATGCAGAGTCAGCGCCGGCGGCGTTTTCATCTCGTTAAACTCGATGGTGAGGCCCAAAAATAATATTCCAAGCAAACGGGCGAGCCAAAACGAATGCACCGTCTTTTCTTCTTCAATCTGAAGAACCAGCTCTCTGGGACTGCCGCCGCAGGAGACGGTCACCAGTGGCACATTCACTGAACTTCACGCTAAAGGACTGGTCCGTGGGTAAAGACATTTGTCACCATCCATTGAATTTTAGTTTTTGGACATTTAGCTACTGGTTTTCATCCAAGAGTTATCAGGTGTTACAATATGAAGACATGTAAAGGAGATGAAAATGGAATTGATTTTTTTTATCAGCTAATTCCTTTCATAAAACGTATTGGGAAAGTATAGCACAACATTTAGATAAAATGCATTGAATCGTAGAGGAGTACCTGACTTGTATGGTTCTCAGGGAGTAGACTTACTTCTGAGACTTTAACCAGGAGGCAGTGACCCAGCTCTCTGCTCTCTGGGAGACACTCATTACAGCTTGTATGGATATGTGTGTGCTTGATCTGGGCCCTGTAAACCACATCCTCTGGGATGCCTGGCAGACGGTAGAAAGAGGACAGGGAGAGGTGGTAGTCTGGCCTGTCTGATGTATCAGAGTTGTTGACAGGCCTCACCAGAGGAAGGAGATCATGCATCACTCACTGTGTAAAGAGAGGGAGTTTCCTCCCACTCTAACCAGGGGAGGATGGGATTGGCCAACACTATAAAGTCTGTCGCTCCAAAGAAGTTCAACTTCTTACCTCCTTTCATTTTTGCCTTAAGTAATCTAATGTAACCATACCTAACATACTAATTTGAGTGTGTATGAGACCAGGCTGGTCGCTAAGCCCTTCCTTTGAGAAGAAGGCAGCCACCCTTTGCACTGATTGATATTAAGAAGTTCTGACCTCTCATGAATATGTTTTTTATTTAACTAGGCAAGTCAGTTAAGAACAAATTCTTATTTACAATGACGGCCTACACCAGCCAAACCCGGACGACGCTGGGCCAATTGTGCACCGCCCTATGGGACTCCCAATCACGGCCGGTTGTGATACAGCCTGGAATCGAACCAGGAGGTCTGTAGTGACGCCTCAAGCACTGAGATGCAGTGCCTTAGACCGCTGCGCCACTCGGGAGCCCATGAAACTCATATATCAAAGATAATAGATTGTAAAACCAGCTTGGCTTAGCTTTCTTTTTAGCTTATGAATACAATTAATAAGCAAAAACAAATGGTGAATAAATAATCAGTTGGATGCCCTTGAGAACAGTTATAACCTGATGGAAATAATAAAGCTCTCTACCATAACTCACTGAGGGGAGAGGATGAGTGCACACACACACACACACACACACAGCGATGGGTACTGCAGTGCGAGAGATGGCAGCCAGAGCTGTTGATCAGGATGCCACTGATGGGAGTAATACATCTGTTTAGCTTTAATCAATGTCGCTCAGAGGTTCATTGAGCAGCGCACTCACCAGAGCCCACATCCTACCTTTGTCTCTCCAAGCCTTTTAATCTAATTGGACATTAAACTCCTGTCAATATTCCTCCAGCTCCTAGACTTATTTATGCCTTTCTAGCTTGCTTGTCTTTACCTTTTCATTACACTCTGCCATTCTACATCAGCAAACTCATTAAGGCGTATGAATCAAAGGAGAAGGCTGATGTGTGGCTAAAAAGTGTGATTTAATAAATCTGCGTTAGGGGCGGCCATGGTACAAGACACATCATTCATGTTGTTTACTGGCATTTATGTGGCGCTAGGTGAGGGCACTCTGATGATAAAGACAGAGGCCGAACACAAAGGCAAACAACAGTGCTGCATTCTAATCTAATGCACACTCCTACCTACTGTAAGTGACTGGATCATCATCATGCCAATGGAAGGCAGCCAGCCTCATCCTAAAAATGTCACTGTTGGTGTAATTCACAGCCTGCGCCAACACATGCCAATGTAGCTGCTGCTTCTTACTACTCTACAAATAGATCCTTGATTTACATGCCCACGGTTAGTGTTGCTTGTGTTTTTCTGGCATTTTCCAACAGATTTGACAACATATACTGTATTTATGTAGTTTTCAGTGACATTGTTATTATTCCTCCATGATTGACATACAGTGCATTCGGAAAGTATTCAGACCCCATGACTTTTTCCACATTTTGTTACGTTACAACCTTATTTGTAACGATTCCGGCAGTCTGAGTCGGTTCCGTCTGTGTATTAGTTTTTCTGCTCGGGATCTCCAGTTTCCCGAGGGTTCTGGAACGCTCCCTGCCTGGTTGCCGGGCTACGTTGCTAGGCGGGAGCTCTCCTGATTTCCACACCTGCATTCCATCAGCAATCTGCACACCTGGCCCTGATCATCACCTTCATAAGCTCTGACCTGACATCCATTCCCTGCCGGATCGTTAGCCATGAACAGTATGTTTATCAGTGGATCAGCCTTAGAGCATGTAGCGTTAGTTTTGTTGTTTTGCACCTTGTTTGCTTGTTTTGTACTTACCTCCGTTTTGTTCCATCTGCAGTCACTCATCCGGAACCTTCACCCAACCTCTGCCTGATGGTCGGCGGCTGCCGAGCCATTACTGGACCTACCACTGCACCCTCAACAACCCATCCACGCCACCCGCTCTGTTCCCTGGATTATTCAGCCTCACTCATGGATCTATTAAATAAACACTCACCTCTGTTTCAACCTACCTTGTCCTGGTCTGCTTCTGGGTTCTGGCTTAGTAAACCGTGACAGAACGATCCGGCCAGTAATGAACCCAGCGGACCTGGACTCTGTTCGCCATGCCATTACCCATCAGGAGAAGATGTTGGGCCATCATAGCACGGTACTACAGGAGATCGCGTTGTCAGTTGAACCTTTCTACCGGTCTGACGGAGGTCCAGAACCAGCGCAAGTTTCCGGTGGAGGATCCACTACCGGTTTCACCCATCTCGCCTGCCGCTTCTGGAGCCGTGTCCTTCCGTGAGCCCAAGGTTCCGACGCCGGATAAATATGAGGGGGAGCTGGGAAGATGCCGTTCCTTCCTTATGCAGTGTGGGTTAGTGTTCGATCTACAGCCCTACTCTTATGCCACAGACAAGGCTAGGATAGCCTTTGTGATTGAGTTGCTGCGTGGTCGAGCGCTGGAGTGGGCTTCAGCCGTTTGGGAACGACAGGATCCCTGCATGGCTTCATACCAGGGGTTCACGGCCGAGATGAGGAAGCTCTTCGACCATTCCGTCCGAGGGAGGGACGCAGCTAGGCGCCTGTTTTCGCTTCGCCAAGGAACTCGCAGCGTGGCCGACTTCGTGATCGAGTTCAAGACGTTGGCTGTGGAGAGTGGGTGGAATGAGGAGTCTCTGCAAGCGGCCTTTTACCAGGGTCTGTCGGAGCAGCTCAAGGATGAGTTGATCTCCTATCCGGAGCCTAGTGACCTGGACAGCTTGGTAGCCTTGTCTATTCGGGTGGATAATCGAGTCCGAGAGCGAAGGAGGGAGAAGCAATGGGTCCCGTCCAACCGATCAGCTTCTCAGGGTCCAGTCGGGTCAGGGATTGGACCAGAATACGTCGATCATCGTCCACCACACAGGATTAGTGGAGAGGTCCTGTCTCCCGATTCTGAACCCATGCAAGTGGGGCGGCACGGGTTAACCAAGGAGGAGCGCCAACACAGACGTAGGACTAACTGTTGCCTCTACTGTGGTGGTTCGGGACATTACCTCGCCACTTGTTCCCGGCGGTCGTCAAACTGCGCGGCTCGCTAAAGTTGGGAGGACTTTTAGCGAGCCAGTTTCGACCTCTCAAGACCTCTGTCAGACCCCGTTTCCCGGCTACCCTTATGAACAGGAATCAGAGCTTAGCGATTAACGCTTTTATCGATTCAGGTGCCGATGGAAGCTTTCTTGATGCCGAGTTGGTGGAACAGCTGGGGCTTTCCAAGGAGCAATTGCCGGAAGCCATTGAAGCTACCACTCTGGACGGCAGTAGTCTGGCACGTATCACGATGAGGACTGAACCGGTTAAGATGCTGTTGTCGGGGAATCATTCTGAGATGATTTCATTCTTCATTCTGCCGTCTTCCCATGTTCCTCTGGTCCTTGGATACCCCTGGCTGAAGGAACACAATCCCACGTTCGATTGGGTGACGGGCAAGGTAACGAGTTGGAGCCTTGATTGTCATGCTAACTGTCTCAAGACTGCCTGTCCCCATTCGGTTCCCAGTCAGGTGATTGAGGCTAAACCCCCAGATTTGTCCCTGGTTCCCGAGACATATCACGATTTGGGGGAAGTGTTCAGTAAGCAGAAGGCTCTGTCACTCCCTCCCCACCGACCATATGATTGTGCCATCAACCTGTTCCCTGGAGCTGTCTACCCCAAGGGAAGGTTATACAGTATCTCCCGACCTGAACGTGAGGCTTTGGAGACCTACATCAAGGAGTCCCTAGCTGCTGGTCTCGTTCGTCCCTCGTCATCACCCCCTGGGGGCAGGATTCTTCTTTGTGGGTAAGAAGGATGGCTCTCTTCGACCGTGTATTGATTATCGGGGGTTGAATGACATCACGGTCAAGAACAAGTATCCCCTGCCCTTGATGAGTTCTGCCTTCGACTCCTTACAGGGTGCTACGGTGTTCACCAAGCTAGACCTACGCAATGCGTATCACATGGTCCGGATCAGAGAGGGGGACGAGTGGTTGACGGGTTTCAATACACCGATGGGTCACTTCGAGTATCAGGTGATGCCGTTTGGACTGACCAATGCTCCAGCGGTATTCCAGAGTATGGTGAACGACGTCCTGAGAGATATGATCGGTCTCTTTGTGTTTGTTTACCTGGATGACATTCTGATCTTCTCGAAGGAACCTTCCGACCACGTCCAGCATGTCCGGCAGGTTCTGCAGCGATTGTTGGAGAATCGCCTGTTCGTGAAGGCCGAGAAGTGCGAGTTCCACGCCCACACGACATCCTTTCTCGGGTACATCATCTCCAGGGGAGAGATTAGGATGGACCAGGAGAAGGTTAGAGTGGTTCTGGAATGGGCCCAGCCCGGTACGAGATTGCAGCTCCAGAGATTTTTGGGGTTTGCGAATTTCTACCGCAGATTCATCCGGGATTACAGCCGTGTGGCCGCTCCGTTAACTGCCTTGACTTCCAGTATCAGGACCTTCAAGTGGAATCCGGAGGCGGATCGAGCGTTTCTGGATTTGAAGAGGCGATTCACCAACGCACCGATTCTCTCTCAACCGGACACGGCTCGTCAGTTCGTCGTTGAAGTGGACGCGTCTGATGTGGGAGTTGGCGCCATCCTGTCGCAGCGATGCTCCACGGACAGTAAACTCCATCCCTGCGCCTACTACTCTCGTCGCCTTTCGCCTGCGGAGAGGAACTACGATGTGGGTAACCGGGAGCTTCTCGCGGTGAAACTTGCCTTGGAGGAGTGGCGCCACTGGTTGGAGGGGGCGGAGCAACCGTTTATTGTCTGGACTGACCACAAGAATCTTGCTTACGTGCAATCGGCTAGACGCTCTCAACTCCCGGCCAGGCCAGGTGGGCGTTGTTTTTCGGACGATTCAATTTTTTCCCTGACGTTCCGACCTGGATCTAAGAACGGCAAGGCGGACGCCTTGTCCCGGATGTTCTCCAAGACGGAAGAGAGTGGGTCCAAGACCGAGACAATTCTCCCCCGGAACTGCGTCGTGGGAGCAGTTATGTGGAAGATTGAGGAGGAGGTGATGGCGGCCCTTCGGACGCAGCCCGGTCCCGTAGCGGTCCACCCGGTCGGTTGTTTGTGCCTGAGTCGGTTCGTCCCTGCTGTCCTCAAATGGTCCCACGCCAGCAAGATGGCTTGTCACCCTGGCGTGGCTCGGACGATGGCGTTTCTTCGCAGACGCTTTTTGGTGGCCTGCCATGGCCGAGGATACTCGGGGTTTTGTTGCTGCCTGTCCAGTGTGTGCGCAGAATAAGAGTACCAATCGGCCCAGCTCTGGACTACTTCACCCCCTTCCTATTCCCCGGCGACCATGGTCGCATCTGGCCCTGGACTTTGTCACTGGGTTGCCCGCTTCTGAGGGGAACACGGTCGTTCTGACTATCGTGGACAGATTCAGCAAGTTCGCCCACTTTGTGCCAATTGCCAAGCTTCCCTCTGCCTCGGAGACGTCCGAGATCCTGGTTAGGGGAGGTTTTCAGGGTCCACGGTTTGCCCAGTGATATCGTTTCCGACCGTGGCCCTCAGTTTACCTCTGCTGTCTGGAAGTCCTTCTGTTTGGCCATTGGAGCTACAGTCAGTCTCACATCTGGTTTTCACCCCCAATCTAATGGTCAGGCGGAGAGAGCCAACCAGAAGATGGAATCCACGCTACGCTGCCTTGTCTCTTCCAACCCCACCTCCTGGGTCTCTCAGTTGCCTTGGGTTGAGTATGCCCACAATACTCTCCCTACATCTGCCACTGGGATGTCTCCCTTCCAGTGCCTGTATGGCTACCAACCTCCCTTGTTCCCTTCTCAGGAGAGGGAGCTCTCAGTTCCCTCTGTTCAGGCCCATATTCGTCGTTGCCACCGGACCTGGCATCGGGCCAGAAAGGCACTCCTTAGAGTTTCGGACCGGTATCAGCTCCAGGCGAATCGTCGCCGGATCCCCGCTCCCACCTATACCATCGGAGATAGGGTCTGGTTGGCCACACGGGATCTTCCTTTACGGACTGAGTCTAGGAAGTTGTTACCGAAGTTCATTGGTCCGTTTGTGGTGGAGAAGGTGATCAATCCGGTGGCAGTTCGACTCAAACTACCGAGGACGCTCAGAGTCCATCCCACCTTTCATGTCTCCTGCCTCAAGCCTGTTTTCCTCAGTCCTCTGTTGCCCCCTCCGCTTCCTCCTCCTCCTCCTCGGATGATCGGAGGTGGTCCTGCCTACACGGTGCGACGCATCATGGATTCCAGACGGCGGGGCCGGGGTTTCCAGTATCTCGTGGACTGGGAGGGTATGGTCCTGAAGAGAGGAGTTGGATTCCGCGGCGACAGATCCTAGATGCTGACCTCATTCGTGACTTCTACCGCCTCCATCCTGGCGCTCCGGGAGTCCGCCCGGTGGCGTCTCGCCGGAGGGGGGGTACTGTAACGATTCCGGCAGTCTGAGTCGGTTCCGTCTGTGTATTAGTTTTTCTGCTCGGGATCTCCAGTTTCCCGAGGGTTCTGGAACGCTCCCTGCCTGGTTGCCGGGCTACGTTGCTAGGCGGGAGCTCTCCTGATTTCCACACCTGCATTCCATCAGCAATCTGCACACCTGGCCCTGATCATCACCTTCATAAGCTCTGACCTGACATCCATTCCCCTGCCGGATCGTTAGCCATGAACAGTATGTTTATCAGTGGATCAGCCTTAGAGCATGTAGCGTTAGTTTTGTTGTTTTGCACCTTGTTTGCTTGTTTTGTACTTACCTCCGTTTTGTTCCATCTGCAGTCACTCATCCGGAACCTTCACCCAACCTCTGCCTGATGGTCGGCGGCTGCCGAGCCATTACTGGACCTACCACTGCACCCTCAACAACCCATCCACGCCACCCGCTCTGTTCCCTGGATTATTCAGCCTCACTCGTGGATCTATTAAATAAACACTCACCTCTGTTTCAACCTACCTTGTCCTGGTCTGCTTCTGGGTTCTGGCTTAGTAAACCGTGACATTATTCTAAAATTGATTAAATTGTTTTTTCCCCCTCATCAATCTACACACAATACCCCATAATGACAAAGCAAAAACAGGTTTTTAGAAATGTTTGCAAATGTATAAAAAATAAAACACGGAAATATTACATTTACATAAGTATTCAGACCCTTTATTCAGTACTTTGTTGAAGCACCTTTGGCAGCGATTACAGCCTAGAGTCTTCTTGGGTATGACGCTACAAGCTTGGCACACCTGTATTTGGGGAGTTTCTCCCATTCTTCTCTGCAGATCCTCTCAAGCTCTGTCAGGTTGGATGGGGAGCGTCGCTGCACAGCTATTTTCAGGTCTCTCCAGAGATGTTCGATCGGGTTCAACTCCAGGCTCTGGCTGGGCCACTCAAGGACATGCAGAGACTTGTCCCGAAGCCACTCCTACGTTGTTTTGGCTGTGTACTTAGGGTCGTTGTCCTGCTGGAAGGTGAACCTCCCGAGTGGCGCAGCGGTCTAAGGTACTGCATCTCAGTGCTTGAGTCGTCACTACAGACCCGTTGGTTCGATTCCAGACTGTATCACAGTGATTGGGAGTCCCATAGGGTGGCGCACAATTGGCCCAGCGTCGTACGGGTTTGGCCGGTGTAGGCTGTCATTGTAAGTAAGAATTTGTTCTTAGTTAAATAAAGGTTAAATAAAAAAAGGTTTTCATCAATGATCTCTCTGTACTTTGCTCTGTTCATCTTTCCTTCAATCCTGACTAGTTTCCCAGTCCCTGCCACTAAAAAACATCCCACAGCATGATGCTGCCACCATCATGCTTCACCGTAGGGATGGTGCCAGGTTTCCTCCAGATGTGACGCTTGGCATTCAGGCCAAAGAGTTCAATTTTGGTTTCATAAGACCAGAGAATCTTGTTTCTCATGGTATGAGAGTCCTTTATGTGCCTTTTGGCTAACTCCAAGCGGGGTGTCATGTGCCTTTTACTGAGGAGTAGTTCCGTCTGGCCACTCTACCATAAAGGCCTGATTGGTGGAGTGCCGCAGAGATGGTTGTCCTTCTGGAAGGTTCTTCCATCTCCACAGAGGAACTCTGTCAGAGTGACCATCGGGTTCTTGGTCACCTCCCTGACCAAGGCCCTTCTCCCCCGATTGCTCAGTTTGGCCAGGCTCCAGCTCTAGAAAGAGTCTTGGTGGTTCCAAACTTCTTCCATTTAAAATGATGGAGGCCACTGTGTTCTTGGGGACATTCAATGCTGCAGACATTTTTTGGTACCCTTCCCCAGATCTGTGCCTCAACACAATCCTGTCTCAGAGCTCTACGGACAATTCCTTCGACCTCATGGCTTGGTTTTTGCTCTGACATGCACTGTCAACTGTGGGACCTTTATATAGACAGGTGTGTTCCTTTTCAAATCATGTCCAATCAATTGAATTTACCACAGGTGGACTCCAATCAAGTTGTAGAAACATCTCAAGGATGATCAATGGAAACAGGATGCATCTGAGCTCAATTTCGAGTCTCATAGCAAAGGGTCTGAATACTTATGTAAATAAGGTATTTCTGTTTTTTTTGTCTTAACCTGTTTTTCGTTTTGTCATTATGAGGTAATGTATGTAGATTGATGAGGATTTTTTTAATGTAATACATTTTAGAGTAAAGCTGTAAAGTAACAAAATGTGGAAAAAGGGAAGGGGTCTGAATACTTTCCGAATGCACTGTACGCTGTGTAAAGAAGGCTCCTCTCTCCTGCACTGCACCTTCTTAACACAGTTTGCTGTCAATGATGGAGGTCTCCAGCAGGGGAGAGGAGGAAGGAGAGGTGAGAGTCTGATGGCTCCAGGATCCTAGGAGACTCCCCAGTCATCAGCTGTATGCATGGCAGGCAGGCAGAGAGCCCTTCTTCATGGGTGTTTAAGCAAGCACTTTAAATGGAAATGTACTTGACACTTGAGGAGATGTAATCATCACAGATTAGAATGCAGCTGACTTCCCCCAGAATGTACAGTGGACCTCTCTCTCTCTCTCTCTCTCTCTCTCTCTCTCTCTCTCTCTCTCTCTCTCTTTTTCTCTCTCTCTCCCATCCCTCTTTAATTTTCTTCTTCATTTTACATCTTTGAGAAACATTATTTGTCTGTTCTTTATAACGAAACAATTGGAAAATGTGTGGGTAGTCTCTTTGACAGGCACAGAGCCTGCTGTAGGAGGGAATGTGATAATGTGTTGACAAATCTCAGACAGTAGCTAATTAGCCGGCTCTAAGAAGTGACAGATGTGGGATGCTCTTCTTCATGCGTTTATAGACAGACAGCAGATCAGATCTGAAAGGATAAGTTTGACAGTGAAGTAAATTAACAAAAACAAGACAGAAACTCCACCGAAAAGAAAGGGAGATTCTTGACAGGATGCAATTAGCGTTGACATAAAAAAAATATATATATAATCATCAAATCATAATTGTAGTGGACGTAATACCTTTCGATTTTTCGTAATACCCTTCGAATTTGCTTGATGACTTGTCCTTCTCTTTGTCTCTTCTTTCTCCCTGTCCTCCTGTCTCTCTGCCTGGTTGCCTGTACAGTACAGTGCCTCATCGCCAGGCCTTCCTTCTTGAGGGAGCTGCCCTCCCATTACAACAATTACAGCCTGTACACATTTCATTAGTCTAATATGTCTATGGCTTGGCTGCTGCAGCATGTGTGGACACCTCACCCAGCTGGAGCCCACTCTATCTCTGCTCCCCACTACACTGCCACTACCACCACCACGGCCAGCCTGCAGGGACAGACAGACAGCACTACACAACAGGTGGAGAGACAGAGAAAGGAAAAAAAGATGAATGGAGGGATAGCAGGAGATGGAGAGAGGGAGCGTGACAGGGGGAGGTCTGAGATATGGTGAAGTAAGTGGATGGTGAAAGTGGATGCTAACCAAGGAGTAAGTGGATGGTGAAAGTGGATGCTAACCAAGGAGAAGGTAGATGGTGAAAGTGGATGCTAACCAAGGAGAAAGTAGATAGTGAGTGAAAGGGGTGTGTTATGAGAGAGAGAGAGAGAGCGAAAGAGAGAAGGAATAGTACCATGTTCTCTAGTGAATTAAAACATGTGCCAGTGAAGCGGGATGCAGATTTTGTTCCCTGTCTCCCCAGCGTGGTGAGTGAGTGGCCGTGCTGAGAAGGTCTTGAGAGCTGCAGGCTTTTGTTCTCTGTCTCAGATGGTCTGTCTGTCGTTTATGCCCGGGCCGGCTCACTGGGAGCTGCAGTCTGCTCCATATTAACTGCCTCTGAGGTCAACCCAGTATGATCATTACCTCCTAACAAGCAGCTGGGAATCCCCCTCCTCCTTCTGGTCCATTTATCAGCACTTTAAGAAAACACTTTGCATATTCTACTCTGTGTCACATCCTCATTCTCTCTCTCTCTGTCTCTTCCTCACTACCTCTCATATGATGAAAATAAACCACTGTGACATATTTCAATCTTTGAATCTTCACTATTGATGTAATTTCTGCATTCTGTAGTATGAATTTCGCTGATATTACACATTCACAGTGCTGAGATGGAAAATTTTAATCTCAAACTGTTTTATGGATCACTCAACTGCATCTCACTCATTTCCAATCAATTATGGACATCTGATCTTCATGGACAGTACAGTATGAAATAATTCCATGCGTTAGGTAATTGAACACAAGAGTAAAGGTAAATAAAACCAGTCCTTGATAATATTAGAAATCTATAAATCCTACTACAGGGCAAATTAGCTCACAGTCAGACATTTTCTTCCCTTAAAAAAAAAAACATCCTCTGCTTGTCGTGCGTTGTCAATCTCACACACTTTCCATGGGAAATTAATTCCATTATTAAACATGCTACACTTCAGAAATTTCAATTACTGAGAACAGCACGAGGAGAGGAGGGGAAATGGAGAGGAGAGAAAGTAATGCACGCCCAGGCTAACGCATGAATATTGCATTAGGCCAAGAGAGTAATCACGGCTGGTAACTCAAAAGTCAAGTGTCTCAAGGGTCCATTTATAAACATGACTTCTGACCAGATGGCCACCGAAGACAGTTGCCTTTATGAGATACATTTAGAGTGCCTTCAGAAAGTATTCACACCCCTTGACTTTTTCAAAATTTTGTTGTGTTATAGCTTGAATTTAAAATGGTTTAATTTGAGATTCTTTGTCACTGGCCTACACACAATACCCCATAATGTCAAAGTGGAATTATATATTTTTCAAAATGTGTACAAATTAATAAAAATCCTAGAGGAAAACCTGGTTCAGTCTGCTTTCCAACAGACACTGGGAGATGAATTCACCTTTCATCTCCCGTGTAGCTCAGTTGGTAGAGCATGGTGTTTGCAATGCCAGGGTTGTGGGTTCGATTCCCACGGGGGGCCAGTATGAAAATGTATGCACTCACTAACTGTAAGTTGCTCTGGATACGAGTGTCTGCTAAAATGACTAAAATGTAAAGCAGAACAATAACCTAAAACGCAAGGCCAAATCTACACTGGAGTTGCTTACCAAGAAGACAGTGAATGTTCCTGAGTGGCCGAGTTACAGTTTTGACTTAATACTTGAAAATCTATGGCAAGACCTGAAAATGGATGTCTAGCAATGATCAACAACCAATATGACAGAGCTCTAAGAATTTTGAAAAGAATAATGGGCAAATGTTGCACAATCCAGGTATGGATAGCTCTTACAGACTTATCCAGAAATACTCACAGCTGTATTCACTGCCAAAGGTGCTTCTACAAAGTATTGACTCAGGGGTGTGAATACTTATGTAAATTCGATATTTATTTAATTCATGTTCAATAAATTAGCAAACATTTAAAAAACATGTTTTCCCTTTGTCATTATAGAGTATTGTGTGTAGATGGGTGAAGGAAAAAATCTATTTAATCAATTTTGAATTCAGGCTTTAACACAACAAAATGTGGAATAAGTCAAGGTTGTATGAATACTTTCTGAAGGCACTGTATGCAACTTTGAAGAATTGAAATGTGGAAATGGGGTAAAGACAACAACACAAAGCTGCCCCTTCACCTACTGTAGTTGAGAAGAGTAGCAGGCGTAGTTTAGGTTACTGTAAAGGTGCATTATTATCTCATTTAAATTAGCTAATGCTGTAATATTTTCAAATATGATAATTTGCTTTATTCCCCCATCCCCAACCCCCCCCTCCAGACTTCGTAATATTTCCATTATCGGGCAATCCATACAATTTACCTTGAAGGTTGAAAGTATTGAAATGAATGTCAAGGTTTCTGGAATATCTTTTCGGAAATGGGAAATGCACATTCCCAGAGGAATGCAGTTTTCAGTTTCTCCCATAGAGGACATACCTCTGTTAATTTCCACATTCCCTGTTTTTCTAATATTCTGCCGACCTAAGCACTATTTCCATTTGGCATAAAATGTCCCCAGCTATGAGTCGGAGAGGAAAAAAGGTCAAAGCAATTTATATTTGACACGTGGAGTTTGATCGCTCTGTCATCGCCTCAGGGTCCAAACATACTACACACACACGCACACACACACACATACACACACACACACACACACACACACACACACATTCTATCTCCTCGCTCTGCATGAGGAGGTGTCAACCCAAGGAGACTTGGGTTGCATGCCTTTGGTGCTTCTTGATAAGCGGCAGAGATTGGAGGAATGGCTACATAGTGCAGGGATACAAGGGAGGTTTGGGTTTGGTAAGATTTTTGAGGGGATGATTTTAAAAAATGCATTTCTGAAGGGCAGCTGTCTAGCTATGTTTCTTTTAGCCCAAAGATACAGAAGGTTAATAAAACATACTACAATCAAATAGGAATGAAATAAAACATATGACTGTATCAGTCTGCTAACCTCCCATCAACAATAACAAGGGCCTTGAGACAAACACAGAACGCATGAACCGGAGGCAACACACTCTACTGTGAAGATGCTTGAGGATGGAGAGAGAGGGAGACAGACAGAGGCAGGGTTGACGGGCAGTGTGTCAGTGTGGAACATCATGAGTGTAGTGGATGAAATGGTGACAACAGGGGTTTATTTATTGTACACATCTGCCTGTGTTATGAAAGACAAGACTGAGGGAGTCTGGGTAGTGGTCTGCTGCCTCCATGAATGCTCATCATAGTGATTTACGATAAGGATGGACGAGGAGGGGGACAAATGACCTTCACACACAGTTATCAGACAGAGATATCAATGGGTAGGGATCTCTGTATCATGTCCCCCCCAGGACCCCCGCAGATGTGTGTGTGTCTCTGTGTGTGCGTGCATGCGTGTGTGCGTTTTTGTACATGAGAGCGAGAGAGAGAGAGGGGGAGAGAAAGAGAGAGAGAGAGGAGGGCGGGTGTGTTGAGTAAAGCTGACATTTGAGCTTGGCCTCAGGAGAGGTATGGCTGATGTGGAGTGTGTGTGTGTGTGTGTGTGTGTGTGTGTGTGTGTGTGTGTGTGTGTGTGTGTGTGTGTGTGTGTGTGTTTGTGCGCATGGTGTGACAATTATATATGAGCTTCTCTCCACAGCCAGCACAGTGTGGCACAGGAAAACTCAATTTCCCTTTCAAAATGAGTCATAATCAAAAATCCTATTCACATACTGGCAGTCAAACCATCTGCTATCTACCAAACCATTATTCAGACTGCACCACCAGGAGCTGGACACGTAATGTCACTATAATTGCCTTTCACATCAGTTACTGATATAAATCACCTATTAAACATTTATAATCATTCCATCATTATCAAATCTTACTGTATTTGTAATTTGACTGTTTATATTATAGGCCTATATACATTTGAGGTAACTCTTTATTTGGATAGTCCATCTGTAGATGCTATACAGACTCTCTGTAACATTTCAACTAACTATCTACTAACCCTAGCTCTAACCTTAACCCTATCCGGTAGCGTAGTGGTTAAGAGTGTTGGGCCAATAACGGAAAGGTCGCTGGTTTGAATCCCTGAGCCGACTAGGTGAAAAATCTGTTGATGTGCCCTTGAGCAAGGCACTTAATCCTAATTGCTCCTGTAAGTCACTCTGGATAAGAATGTCTGCTAAATTACTGAAAGGTCAAAATGTAAAAAATCCAAATAGATTGTGACCACATGGGATTTGACCTCTGATTTGGTGTGAGTGAATGTACCATCTCTCTGTCATACCCTAGATCTGTAAAGTAGCCCCAGCCAGTAATGGTGTGTTGTCAGACTCTGTTTCCAGGTTGTTATGATGCCTTTCAGTGAACTGACTAGATGCGTGTGTCTCTGTCTGAGAGCTTGGAACTGGCTATTGCATGGTGCATCTGCCCTTGCCTTGGCTGGGAGCTGGGTTTGTGAGTCTGCTACTGGGTGCAGGGGGACATGTCATCACCCACATAGGGGCCTGATGTTTAATGTCACGCCTTTGACACCCCTTAGCCTGCTAGAGTTAGCACTCTCACTTTCTCCACAGTATCTCAGTATTCTGTATGCTGTGTTGTCACGTGTTGCTGCCATGCTATGTTGTTGTCTCAGGTCTCTCTTTATGTAGTGTTGTGGTGTCTTTCTTGTCGTGATGTTTGTTTTGTCCTAGATTTTTATTTTTAATCCCAGCCCCTGTCCCCGCAGGAGGCCTTTTGCCTTTTTGTAGGCTGTCATTGTAAATAAGAATTTGTTCTTAACTGCCTTGCCTAGTTAAATAAAAGTTAAATAAAATAAAAATACATATCAATCTCTCTTTCTCCCTTCTGAGAAGTGCAGTGCATAAATGCATGGATGCAATATTTGTTTATATTACATGCTTTTAACACATATATGGCACACTCCTCTAGTTGATGATGCTGTAATGCTGGCTATGAACTGCAGGATTGGCCCCAATTCCTACCTCATCCAATTCCCAGATTTGTCCTCTTCCTCACAAATGTTCCATCAGGCCATGCAGTTTAGTTCCTCCTGCAATACAAACTTGGTTGCCTCCAGGGTGTCCTCTCACAATCACGCTGGAGATTGGAGCATTTCTAGTTTTCCCTTCCTCGACATTGAGGACTAAGGAAAATCAACTAGCAGTAAAGTCTCCAGTGGGATATTTCTCTCTCGCTCTCTCTCTTCTTCAGTCTCTCTCTCTCCCTCGTTCTGAGCTGAAGCAAAGGCCTAGTCTTATCAGCTGGTGTAAAGAGAGAATAAAGCATGAGAGAGAGAGAAGGAGAGGAATAAAGGGGTTTCTCTCCTGTAGCTTTTGATAAACAATGCAGTATTACCTCCAACGTAAACCTGTGAAATTAGATCATGTGGAATTATTTTAACATACTTAAACTAAAATGGGGTAAAATGGGAGAGCATTTCATACAGAGACTGTAGACTATAATACAGCCAACTGTTGCTACCAGTCAGTGGCTCTTTTACAAAGGGTGGGGATGTTGCTTCTGTAGAGACTGTAGACTGTAGACTATAATACAGTCAACTGTTGCTACCAGGAGAACCCTTTTTGGTTTCAGGTAGAACCATGTTGGGTTCCATGTAGAACCCTCTGTGCAAAGGATTCTACATGGAACCTAAAAGAGTTCTACCTGGAACCAAAAGGGTTCTACCTGGAACCAAAAATGGTTCATCTAAGGGTTCTCCTATAAGGACAGCTGAAGAACCCTTTTAGGTTCTAGATAGCACCTTTTTTTCTAAGAGTGCAGACCTTAATGGCAGTTTCAGCGTCTCTGACAGAGATCTAAAGCCGTTTGCAGCTGGAGTCACCGTGTTGTGTCCACATAATTCATGAGAAACAAATGGACATCAAAACACGAAGTAGATCATTACTGCATAGTGGAAGATGCCTTGCACCTACACAGATTAATTGTTGCCATTATTGAATCAATGTTCATAACAATGTCCATGTTGAAATATCTTGATTTTGATTTGGTTACCTACCTATTCAGTCCAATGTACATTTTGATGAATTATACAGTACAAGCAAGAATACGTGTCTGTGTGCGTGTCCGTGCACATGCTTGTGTGTGTGTGGGGGAGCGAGAGTGTCTACGTGTAGTGACTGGCAGTGTATTACAGCTAGGAGACTCTACCAGAGGTCTTCAGCCCGGACCAGGGGGTGTATGTGGACCAGGGGGGTCTGTGGACCAGGGGGTGTCTGTGGACCAGGGGATGTCTGTGTCGTAAATCAGATCAATCCATACTAGAGCCAGCAGTGAACAGTTTCCTACCCAGGTAGTAGAGTATCTACAAGCCTTGGCAGTAACTCCTTTTCCCCAACACCAGTATTTTATAATCTTTATAATAGCATGATTGGCGCTGGGAGACCTGTGTGTTCCATTTGTCAGGCCTTTTTACTGGGAGCACCTGATACTCAGGTCCACAGATCATGAACCCAATAAAATAGGACAATTTGTGTTAAATTTACCAAGCTGTGCTGCTATTGGCTCTGGGCTCATCAGTCCCCACCTTTATCAATTCCAAGTGGAGCACCTTGGGTAGTGAGAGGGCCGGGCCCATCCAGGTTATTGTCCTATTGATTTATGTCCCTCAGCATGCCAAAGAAAAGGACTAACTGCCAGAGACAGCCCACTGAGACTACCACTACCTACTGGGAGTAGAATATAAACTACTGCCCTGTTATAGTCTCTCTTTATACCCTCTGTTGACAGAGTTATGATAGGGAAAGACATACTGTACTGGGATATTACATTGAGGAGGATGGCCTTCAAATAATTACTTGAAATGGCTAAATCTGGCAACCCAAGCATCATATAAACAATGGCACATGCATTGTTGATGTAGGCTATTCTCACTGCGGTTGCCAGTATCTGTTTGGAATCTTTCATTAATTGTCAGCTAATGCAATGTTCTAATTTCAAATACCCTGATGAAGACAGCTTGTCTGTCGAAACGTTGGTTATTAGGTTATTAAATTATTGCATTTGAGCTCCTAGAGTGTGCTGCTCTCCTTTTCTTTTTCAAGTGTTCTACTCCGTTAGCCAGCACCTCGCCTAAATAGGTGTGCATTTCTTTCGCCTCCATACTAATTTCAAATCCAATCAGAACTGAATGATTGAAAAAAAAGAAGGAATTCAGATGGTTTTTACACATGAAAACATAGTGTTACAGGAGGGGGTCACAGTTCCGGAGCGACCCACTAGGTGTCATCCTCCGACAACCTTAGGCATCTCCTCACTCACAGTCTGACCTAATCAGTATCCTATTGGTGTCACCTGTGTCCAGCAGTACTACTCAATGTCTGATCGGAGACCTATGTACAGGTACTTGAGAAGTGTTCTTCCTGTTTCATTATTTGTTTCAGTCGTAGGTAGTATTTCGTATTTTGGCTGTCAGACGTTTTTTGGAGACTTATTTGCTCCGCCTTTCTTTTATCATGATAAGTCCGTTATTTTGTATTTTGGCTTTGGGCCCACCAGTAAAGTTCCTTGTTTCACCATCTCTGCCTACTGCCTATTGTATATCCTGCACCGCACCTGGGTCACACTTCACACCAACCCTTACAGAAAACAAGCCAATATGAACCCAGCAGAGGGAGCACAGTATCAGAGCGCATTAGCAACACAGGGAGCTTTGCTGAACCAGCACGACCGCAGCCTGCAGCAGAACATTGAGAATCTCCGCCAGCTGATGATCGCCGTGCAGAGCCGGGTGGAGACCCGACCAGCCCCGGCAGCCGGCGGAGCGGAAGCCGCGGCAGCGGCGTCTCCAGTCTCGCCTGCGACATCGCGGGAACGCTGCCTACCACCTCCGGAGAGGTATGATGGACGTCCAGAGGGCTGCAGGGGATTCCTCATCCAGTGTTCCCTGGTATTCAGCCTACAACCCTCCTATTCCCGACAGAGCAGGGCCAGGTGGCCTACATCATAACTCTGTTGACGGGTCGGGCACTTTCCTGGGCTACCGCGGAGTGGGAGAGCCAAACTCCGGCGTGCTCCGTCTCCAACCAATTCACCCGGGAGCTACGCAAGGTGATCGACACCTCTTGGGTGGTGTCGGGGCACAAGGCCCCTGTCGGAAGGGTGACCGTTCGGTCGCGGACTACTCCGTGGAGTTCCGGACTCGGGCTCGAGAGGCAGGATGGGAGGAGGCCGCCCTGGTCGTCCTTTATGCGCAGGGGCTATCGGAGGGGATGAAGGATGAACTCTCCTTCAGGGAGCTGCCTGAGCGACTGGATGGCCTCGTCGAACTCTCAGTGTGGGTAGACAATCGGCGTCGTGAGAGGGGGCGCATGAGAGAGGGATGACGCAAGGCGTACCTCCGCGTCCCCCTATCAACCTGGAGGCTTTCCGCCGATTCAGGGAGGAGACGCCTCAGGAGGAGGCTATGCAGCTGGGGGCGGCGCGCTTGTCCAGGATGGAGCGGCAGAGGCGTCTGCGGCAGAGATGTTGCCTGTACCGCGGCCAGGCAGGTCACCACTGCGACTCATGCCCGGAGAAGCCGGGAAACGGGAGGGCTAGCTAGTATCGGGAGAGGTCTAGCGAGCCGTAACCGAAACCCTAACTCCAGAGACTCCCAGAATGTTCTCCCCCCGTCAGGGTTCAGTGGGCCCGCACTGCGCGTCAGGCGCATGCACTGGTGGATTCTGGGGCCGCGGGAAACCTGAAGAACGCGGGGCTGGCCCAAGGGTGGAGCGTTCTGTTACTCTCCCTCTCCGAGCCGGTTCCAGTCATGGGCCTGGACGGCCGGCCATTGGGGTCAGGCTTCATCACCTAGTGCACTGTCCCCGTGCGTGTCCGGTTGGTGGGGGGGCTATGGGAGGATATCCAGTTTTTCATTGTGGACTCTCTGGAGTGTCCCCTCGTCCTCGGGCACCCCTGGCTGGTCGCCCACAAAACCCGGATAGACTTCTCCACGGGCGGCTCATCCTGGAGGGAGGCTCCGCCCCTGACCACTCATCAGCCCAAACCACCGTCCCAGACCACCTACCAGTCCTCACCTCTTCCCCAGGTCCCACATTCCGAACCGCCTACTGCCCTAGCGACGGTTGCCACCGGGAGGACGGCGGCTACAGACTCCGTCACCGGCCCGGTGTGGACTTACGCAATGCCTACAACCTGGTGAGGATTGAGGAGGGGAACAAGTGGAAGATGGCTCTTAACACACCCAGTGGGCATTACGAGTACCAAGTCATGCCATTTGGTCTAGCCAACGCGCCTGCGTTGGTCAATGACGTGCTCCGGGACCTCCTCGACTACAGCGTCTTCATGTATTTGGATGACATCCTAATATTCTCAAAGGACATTAGTGAACACCAGCAGCACGTTCGGCAGGTCCTCCAATGCCTTCTCCGTCATCAGCTCTACGTCAAGGCGGAGAAGTGCGTGTTCCACACAGAGACAGTCTCCTTCCAGGGGTTCGTCACCCAGGGGGACCTACGGATGGACCCAGCCAAGGTCAGCACGGTACTGGATTGCCCCCAGCCCTCCTCCCTCAACCAACTACAACGGTTTTTAGGGTTCGCTAATTTTTATTTGCAATTTTAGCTCCCTAGCCACTCCCCTGACAGCCCTCACCCAGACGAGCGTACGCTCCTTCGCCTGGACCCCGGAAGCGGGGAACGCATTTGATGCGCTTAAGCGGCACTTTACATCGGCCCCGGTCCTAGGGCATCCTGATCTGTACCTGCCGTTCATTGTGGAGGTGGATGTTCAGAAGTTGCGGTGGGAGCAATCCTGTCCCAGCGGTTCCTCACGGACAGTAAGACTCACCCCTGCGCGTTTTTCTCCCGTCGGCTGTCCCCGGCGGAGCGGAATTACGACGTGGGGAACCATGAGTTGCTAGAAGAACACCAAGCCTGACGCGCTCTTCTGGCAGTTCGACCCTGTGGGCCTGGTGGAGAGGGACGACCCCATAGTCCCCAACGCCCTGCTGCACCAGTTTCATGGGGAATCGATAGGCTGGTCAGAGCAGCGCTACGGCGGGAGCCCGATCCGGGCAGCGGTCCATCGGGGAGGATGTACGTACTCAAGGCTGCGCGCTCGCGATTGCTTCAGTGGGCGCATGCGTCCGACCTCACCAGCCATCCAGGGGGCGCCAGGATGTTGGAGTTCCTGTGTAGGAGGTTCTGGTGGCCATCTGCTGAGGGGGATGTGCGCCTTCGTGGCTGCTTGCCCGGTGTGCGGGCGCACGAAGAGCTCACGTCAGCCCGCGGCAGGGCTGCTCCGACCTCTGCCTATCCCCAAGCATCCCTGGTCCCACATCTCTCTGGATTTAATTTCCGCCCTACCCCCCTCTGATGGATACACAGTCATCCTGGTCGTTGTGGACCGGTTCTCGAAGGCTGCCCACATTCCCCTTCCCAAACTCCCGTTGGCCCGGGAGACGGCTAAGTTGGTGGTGCAGCACGTTTTCCAGGTCCACAGCCTTCCCCAAGATGTGGTGTTGGATCGGGGCCCTCAGTTCGCCTCCAGGTTCTGGAAGGCGTTCGCCACCTGCCTCGGCGCCTCTGTCAGCTTGTCTTCCGGCTTCCATCTCCAGTCGAACGGGCAGACAGAGCGCATCAACCAGGATCTGGAGGGGGTGGTGAGGTGCTACGCATCCAGCAACTCAGCTACGTGGAGGGGGTCGCAGTTCCGGAGCGACCCACTAGGTGTCATCCTCCGACAACCTTAGGCACCTCCTCACTCACAGTGGACTAATCATGATCCTATTGGTGTCACCTGTGTCTACCTGTTCACCTGTGTATTTATGCCCTCACTTCCCTGTGTTCCCTTACTCAGTTTTCTGTACTACTCAGTGTCTGATCGGAGACCTATGTACAGGTACTTGAGAAGTGTTCTCCCTGTTTCGTTATTTGTTTCAGTCGTAGGTAGTATTTCGTATTTCGACTTATTTGCTCCACCTTTCTTTTATCATGATAAGTCCGTTATTTTGTATTTTGGCTTCAGGACCACCAGTAAAGATCCTTGTTTCACCATCTCTGCCTACTGCCTACTGTATATCCTGCACCGCACCTGGGTCACACCTCACACCAACCCCTACAGAGTAGACAACTACAGATTGCAGGAAATTTACTGAACAGCAGGAAATGCAAACTTGTAGTGTATTCAAGTTTAAAAAGGCTTCTAAAGTTTGTAATTTCCACTTTAAAAATGTCAGACTTGATTTTCCCTAACAGAAAATGTATAAACCCCTACAAAAATGTCAAATAATGATAATCCACGCAATAACTCAAATTTCCTGTTGATGCAGGATTATTTTCCTGCTGTGAAAAACTGGTTAAATTAAGATCCTACATCTGTATAAAGGCGGTAGAGCCCAGTCCTGAAAGAGAGTGAGTATATTAACAGCAGGATGCCAGTCATTTTTCACTCTCTCTTTGATTGACAGTTAGAAATCCAATACTAGGGCACTGGCTCATGCATACTGGAGTTATTTAACAAATATTAAAATAGTGTAAAGTATAGAGCTGGGGAGGGAACAAAGGCACTGTCCCATTTCAAACCTGTCACTCTGAAAGATTACTCCTTTTTCTTCCTCCATTGGATACACACTCTGGTCAAACCTTTAAAAAAAGGTGGATAACTAGACAAAGGATCTGTAATCTCTCACCCACCATTAACAATTCCCCCAATGAATGAGCGCTTGGGAATACCTTCTCATATCTGGTCAATTAGATTTGTAAGAGGGTAGTGTAGAGGAGAACCACTCATCTGAGCCCACAATAGCTAACCTCTGCTGTTGCCACAGTAGGCAGGAATTAAAAAGCATGATAAGCAATAACATTATTCTCAATAAGGACATGCAGTGCGTCATTTTTAGAACACATGCACACACTGCCTTTTATTTAAAGAAATCGCTGACATTATGAACTTCATCAACCCATATTAATGCTTACAACTACACTCCCCCATGCAGTCACACACTGCTCCCCACATTACCAGTCCCCTATTACAGAAACATGTCTCATATCGCTCTGCTTATTAACTTCCCAGTGACAACATTAATAGGGTGTGATGGTCCGTTCAGTTCCTTCCCCTCTCTGTGTGCTACCCTGGGCCTTGGGCCCTCCCCCTGCACGCATTCCCCCTGCCTCTCTCACTCTCTGGAGGGGGGAATCGCATGTAATTACAATCTAGTCAA
The DNA here is from genome assembly GCF_020615455.1 of Coregonus clupeaformis. Lineage (NCBI taxonomy): Eukaryota > Metazoa > Chordata > Actinopteri > Salmoniformes > Salmonidae > Coregonus > Coregonus clupeaformis. Next base: position 42,343,903 of record NC_059200.1, read on the forward strand.
TAACGGTTTGCTTGTGGGTTTTATTCTGGTCGTAGAAATACATTAAACTCTATTGGACAACTTTCAAAATTGGAAAGAAGATAAACACGATCATCTGAATGTGTAACTGCTTCAACTGCCAGAATAAATTGTATGTAAGAAAAACGTGTATTCATAGGCAACTTCTAAATCTACAGTAATATGTGTATATGGAATATGAGGGCTTTCCTTGCATGGATGCTGCTGGTCTAGACTGAGATGCATCCTGGCAAGCAGACCCAGGTAATCACAGCTCGCATCAAACCAATCACAGTCTCATTCAGGGGAGGCATGTACTCTATACAACACTGTCAAATGAATGATCACACATGATTCACTCCTTCATTGAGAAAGTAAACACACACACACACACACACACTGCATCAAGAGTTAGACCCATCTGGTCGCCGTGGTAGCGTAGCACTCAGTGGACCCTTATTTCATTATCTCAGCGTGTTCTCAGTGACCTGGAGAAAAGTGACATCTGATTTACCTCAAGATCAATTTGTATGTAAATCAGAAAACTGGAGGGCAATAGAGAGGTGGCATTATAAAAGCTGTTTTCAAATGTGCAAGCAGGTTTGTGGGTTTGGTTCAGTCAGCCCGACAGTCCCCACAGAGAAAGGCTAATAAAGATGATTTAGGTAATGGGTCCCCTTGGGCCAAGGGGGCGGATCTCTGAATGGGGGCCCATAGTACAAAACATACTTTCACACCTTATTCTAAGCCATTCTGTTAATGTCAAAGTCATTCAAATCCCGTTATTTTCCATTTAATGTGCTTTTAGATAGTTGACATTATAAAGCCATTGGGAATATTTTTTGTTGTTGTTGGAAAGATAACTGTCATAGGAAGACATTCTAGACGTTGGAACTTAATTTTCTGACAGCTGGCACATATTCTATCATATCTCACTCAAATGATTGACATAAAGAAATGTAACTGTATGTACATTGTAATGTCTCTTTATGTAACGAAAAAATTATTAAGGTACATAAAAATGTGTTTGATTACCTGAGATGACATCACATGATAACATCTTACTTCCTGCTTTTAGACACCCGCTGTGCACAGCCTCTCTGCCAGCCCTGCCTTGAAAATATTACAGCCAGCCGGAGAGATTACCTTTTATCTGGAGATGATAAATTGATGTTCTGCCTCACACATATTACATTTACATTTACGTCATTTAGCAGACGCTCTTATCTCACTCCAGAGCGACTTACAAATTGGTGCATTCACCTAATAGCCAGTGGGATAACCACTTTACAATGTTTTTTTTTTTTTCGGGTGTGGGGTGGTGTAAGGGGGGGGGGTAGAAGGATTACTTTATCCTATCCCAGGTATTCCTTAAAGAGTGGGGTTTCAAATGTCTCTGGAAGGTGGTGAGTGACTCCGCTGTCCTGGCGTCGTGAGGGAGCTTGTTCCACCATTGGGGTGCCAGAGCAGCAAACAGTTTTGACTGGGCTGAGCGGGAACTGTGCTTCCGCAGAGGTAGGGGAGCCAGCAGGCCAGAGGTGGATGAACGCAATTCCCTCGTTTAGGTGTAGGGACTGATCAGAGCCTGAAGGTACGGAGGTGCCGTTCCCCTCACAGCTCCGTAGGCAAGCACCATGGTCTTGTAGCAGATGCGAGCTTCAACTGGAAGCCAGTGGAGTGTGCGGAGGAGCGGGGTGACATGAGAGAACTTGGGAAGGTTGAACACCAGACGGGCTGCGGCATTCTGGATGAGTTGTAGGGGTTTAATGGCACAGGCAGGGAGCCCAGCCAACAGAAAGTTGCAGTAATCCAGACGGGAGATGACAAGTGCCTGGATTAGGACCTGTGCCGCTTCCTGTGTAAGGCAGGGTCATACACTCCGAACGTTGTAGAGCATGAACCTACAGGATCGGGTCACCGCCTTGATGTTAGCGGAGAACGACAGGGTGTTGTCCAGGGTCACGCCAAGGCTCTTCGCACTCTGGGAGGAGGACACAATGGAGTTGTCAACCGTGATGGCGAGATCATGGAATGGGCAGTCCTTCCCCGGGAGGAAGAGCGGCTCCGTCTTGCCAAGGTTCAGCTTGAGGTGGTGATCCGTCATCCACACTGATATGTCTGCCAGACATGCAGAGATGCGATTCGCCACCTGGTTATCAGAAGGGGGAAAGGAGAAGATTAGTTGTGTGTCGTCTGCGTAGTAATGATAGGAAAGGCCATGTGAGGATATGACAGAGCCAAGTGACTTGGTGTATAGCGAGAATAGGAGAGGGCCTAGAACTGAGCCCTGGGGGACACCAGTAGTGAGAGCACGTGGTGCGGAGACAGCTTCTCGCCACGCCACATGGTAGGAGCGACCGGTCAGGTAGGACGCAATCCAAGAGTGAGCCGCGCCGGAGATGCCCAGCTCGGAGAGGGTGGAGAGGAGGATCTGATGGTTCACAGTATCAAAGGCAGCAGACAGGTCTAGAAGGACAAGAGCAGAGGAGAGAGAGTTAGCTTTAGCAGTGCGGAGAGCCTCCGTGACACAGAGAAGAGCAGTCTCAGTTGAATGACCAGTCTTGAAACCTGACTGGTTTGGATCAAGAAGGTCATTCTGAGAGAGATAGCAAGAGAGTTGGCTAAAGACGGCACACTCAAGAGTTTTGGAGAGAAAAGAAAGAAGGGATACTGGTCTGTAGTTGTTGACATCAGAGGGATCGAGTGTAGGTTTTTTGAGAAGGGGTGCAACTCTCGCTCTCTTGAAGACGGAAGGACATAGCCAGCGGTCAAGGATGAGTTGATCAGCGAGGTGAGGTAAGGGAGAAGGTCACCGGAGATGGTCTGGAGAAGAGAGGAGGGGATAGGGTCAAGCGGGCAGGTTGTTGGGCGGCCGGCCGTCACAAGTCGCAAGATTTTATCTGGAGAGAGAGGGGAGAAAGAAGTCAAAGCATAGGGTAGGGCAGTGTGAGCAGGACCAGCAGTGTCATTTGACTTAACAAACGGGGATCGGATGTCGTCAACCTTCTTTTCAAAATTGTTGACGAAGTCATCCACAGAGAGGGAGGAGGGGGGAGGGGGAGGAGGATTCAGCAGGGAGGAGAAGGTGGCAAGGAGCTTCCTAGGGTTAGAGGCAGATGCTTGGAATTTAGAGTGGTAGAAAGTGGCCTTAGCAGCAGAAACAGATGAAGAAAATGTAGAGAGGAGGGAGTGAAAAGATGCCAGGTCCGCAGGGAGTCTAGTTTTCCTCCATTTCCGCTCGGCTGCCCGGAGCCCTGTTCTGTGAGCTCGCAATGAGTCATCAAGCCACGGAGCTGGAGGGGAGGACCGAGCCGGCCGGGAGGATAGGGGACATAGAGAGTCAAAGGATGCAGAAAGGGAGGAGAGGAGGGTTGAGGAGGCAGAATCAGGAGATTGGAGGGAGAAGGATTGAGCAGAGGGAAGAGATGATAGGATGGAAGAGGAGAGAGTAGCGGGAGAGAGAGAGCGAAGGTTGCGACGGCGCATTACCATCTGAGTAGGGGCAGAGTGAGTAGTGTTGGAGGAGAGCGAGAGAGAAAAGGATACAAAGTAGTGGTCGGAGACATGGAGGGGAGTTGCAGTGAGATTAGTAGAAGAACAGCATCTAGTAAAGATGAGGTCAAGCGTATTGCCTGCCTTGTGAGTAGGGGGGGATGGTGAGAGGGTGAGGTCAAAAGAGGAGAGGAGTGGAAAGAAGGAGGCAGAGAGAAATTAGTCAAAGGTAGACGTAGGGAGGTTGAAGTCCCCCAGAACTGTGAGGGGTGAGCCATCCTCAGGAAAGGAACTTATCAAGGCGTCAAGCTCATTGATGAACTCTCCAAGGGAACCTGGAGGGCGATAAATGACAAGGATGTTAAGCTTAAATGGGCTAGTGACTGTGACAGCATGGAATTCAAATGAGGAGATAGACAGATGGGTCAGGGGAAAAATTGAGAATGAGGATTCTTGTGCCACCACCCCGCTGACCAGATGCTCTCGGGGTATGCGAGAACACATGGTCAGACAAGGAGAGAGCAGTAGGAGTAGCAGTGTTTTCAGTGGTAATCCATGTTTCTGTCAGCGCCAAGAAGTCGAGGGACTGGAGGGTAGCATAGGCTCCAGCTCCATATTCCGGCCAATTTCCTCTTCTTTGATTCTGGACCAAAGCAGAATTTCTCAGATCACACAGGACGTGTCACTATACGCCCGGAGCAGGGAGGCCTCAGCTCAGCGCCTCACATCATCCTCAGATTCACACTCCATCCACACATGGTGCAACAGCTTCTCTGTAGAAGTCAGCAGCCTCTCCTCAACTAAGTCTCTACTGATGTACCTGTAATGAGTCCAAAAAACACCCTCAGGCAGCCTGGCAGTTTCGTAGGAGCACAGTAGAGTATTTTTGAAACAGAATAGCCTTCAACAACAACAAAATGTAAAATACCAGAAAATAGATTTACATTGGCAGGAGCACCATTGTGGCAGTATGATATAACTTGCACTTACAAGATGTGGCAGTGCAGAATAAATGCTTACATGCTTGTTTATTTTCCCCAATGGACAATGTTCTTAATGTGTATCAGAAGATGCAGAATAAGCTGGCTATATATTGACTGCATTACTGCTGAGGCCATTAGGTCTATAGACAGTATTCATTGTTCATATGAATCGTTGATAAAAGCCAGAACCAATGGGAAAACTAGCTCTTAATTTGATTATTGTCCGGCTAATGTTTGTCTTAAGTGGTCAGGGAGAGTGGCTGGGATGGAGCGTGCGGCCAGTGGCAGGGGTCAGGGGGAGTGGCTGGGGTGGAGTGTGGGGCCAGGGGGAGGGGTCAGGGGGAGTGGCTGGGGTGGAGTGTGGGGCCAGGGGGAGTGGCCAGGGAGAGTGACTGGGGTGGAGTGTGGGGACAGGGGGAGGGGTCAGGGAGAGTGGCTGGGTTGGAGCGTGGGGGACAGGGGGAGGGGTCAGGGAGAGTGGCTGGGGTGGAGTGTGGGGCCAGGGGGAGTGGCCAGGGAGAGTGACTGGGGTGGAGTGTGGGGACAGGGGGAGGGGTCAGGGAGAGTGGCTGGGGTGGAGTCTGGGGCCAGGGGGAGGGGTCAGAGAGAGTGGCTGGGGTGGAGTCTGGTGCCAGGGGGAGGGGTCAGGGAGAGTGGCTGGGGTGGAGCGTAGGGACAGGGACAGCAGTCAGGGGCCACTTGATTATGCAGGTGATTGATAGCTGACCTTTAGAACTGATGTCTTCTGACACATGACAGGTAATCAATATCTATATTGCATGCCTTTTGCTCTGCTTAGATCAATATGACTGGGAGCGGTTTGTTACTAATTGGTAAAATGCAACAAAGTGAGAATTAGAATGAGATTGTAGTATCTTAGGGCCTATCATTTAAAAGATACACTCTTTGAAAAAAGGGTTCCAAAATGGTTATTCAGCAGTCCCTATTGTAGAACCCTTTTTGTTCCAGGTAGAACCCTTTTTGTTCTAGGTGGAACCCTTTTGGGTTCCCAAAAGAAGGTTCTACATGGATCCCAAAAGGATTCTAGTATGAAAAATGTATGTACTCACTAACTGTAAGTCGCTCTGGATAAGAGCGTCTGCTAAATGACTAAAATGTAAATGTCCTGGAACCAAAAAGGGTTCTTCAAAGGGTTCTCCTATGGGAACAGCCAAGGAAGCCTTTTAGGTTCTAGATAGAAAAAAAGGTGCTAAGAGTGTAGATATGGAGAGAAAAAAACACTTAGTGCAGTCAAAAACGTGATTTCATGTGTTTTATATATATTTCTACACTATGAGGTTGGAATAATACTGTGAAATTGTCCAAATTATGATAATGCCCTTTTAGTGTAAGAGCTGTTTGAAAAGACCGCCTGACATTTCAGCCTGTTATGGTGGGATGGAGTTTTGACCTGCCTGGTAACATCACCATGAGGTAAATTAGTTAAAATACCAATAAGAAAGAGAGTTCTAAACCTCTTTGCCAATAACAGCTAGTTTTAAGTTTTACCCTCCACAGTCAGACCACTCCCAGACAGTCATAGCAAAATTCTTGCTTGAGAAATTGCTCTTGCTAAGAAGCTATTTGGTTTCTTTTTGACCATTTAAATTTAAAACAATCACAGCAAGGTACTTAATTGTTACCCAGAAATGATTGGATATTGAGATAAAAAAAAGCTGCATTTGTGTAAATTATTCTGCACACACACACACACAGGCAAACACACACACACACACAGGCAAACACACACACACACACAGGCAAACACACACACACACACAGGCAAACACACACACACACACACAGGCAAACACACACACACACACACACACACAGGCAAACACACACACACACACAGGCAAACACACACACAGGCAAACACACACACACACAGGCAAACACACACACACACACAGGCAAACACACACACAGGCAAACACACACACACACACACACAGGCAAACACATACACACACACACACAGGCAAACACACACACACACACACACAGGCAAACACACACACACACACAGGCAAACACACACACACACAGGCAAACACACACACAGGCAAACACACACACACACAGGCAAACACACACACACAGGCAAACACACACACACACAGGCAAACACACACACACACAGGCAAACACACACACACAGGCAACACACACACACACACACACACAGGCAAACACACACACACACAGGCAAACACACACACACACACAGGCAAACACACACACACACAGGCAAACACACACACACAGAGGCAAACACACACACACACAGGCAAACACACACACACACACAGGCAAACACACACACACACACAGGCAAACACACACACACAGGCAAACACACACACACACAGGCAAACACACACACACACAGGCAAACACACACACACACACACACAGGCAAACACACACACACAGGCAAACACACACACACACACACACAGGCAAACACACACACACACACAGGCAAACACACACACAGACGCCTTCAAATCGACATAAATATGGGCCTGCAACTGTCATGTAAAATTGCATCCGTAAATTATGGTCGAGGGTAGTTTACAGTTTTTTTTATTGCTTAAGCACGATTTTCAAAACAGGGCCCGTGTTTTCAAAACACTACACACAATTAGCACAACCACACACCCAATTAGCAAAACACTACAGATCCTTTGCAAAATTAAACACTCTTGTAAAAAACTATACACTTCTTTTTAAAAACCACACTTTGTTACCATATGAAACACACACGTTTCACATTACTATACTCTGTTTGCACGAGTTACACTCTGCTGTGATAAACCTAAAACACTTTTTAGCACTTCTACTTCCCTATGATTAGAGTAGGCTACTCTCAACAAAGTACAAATATAATGTAAATTCACCAAACACTACACAAGACCAATGTTGCAGACTGAAGAAACTCATTTATTTCTCAACACGCCCAAAATGTTGACATGGAGATTCATAATACTGTAACCAAACGTCACTTTACGTATTGTAAGTTCAAAAAAATAAAAAAAATAACTAGACATTGTCTCTTCGCCTAGCTGGATCTGGCCAGAGAATTTCATCAACATCGCAGGCAATGTTGTCATTAGCAAGACACCTTGGAAAGAAACGTCTTGAATGACGAATCCATCCTTGCATTGCTGCTACCTCCATCTGGTCACAGGCCTCCTCCATGGCTTGGATGAGGGGTACCTCAGCCTGGAGACGGAGATCATATACCTTCCACCGCCATGCCGAGAAAAACTATTCTATAGGGTTGAGGAATGGAGAGTATGGTGGAAGATATAGGACGGTGAAATGTGGATGTTGCTGAAACCAGTTCTGAACCAGAGCAGAGCGGTGGAAAGACACATTGTCCCAGACAACAATGTATTGCATATGATCGATTTGATTTGCTGCTGTTATGTTGTGCAATTGGTCCAAGAATGTAAGTATGAGTGCTGTGTTGTAAGGGCCCATATGGGCATGGCGGTGGAGGACCCCATTCTGTGTAATGGCTGCTCAGAGTGTTATATTACCCCCACGTTGCCCTGGGACATTGACTATAGCCCTGTGGCCAATGATGTTTCTTCCCCTCCTTCGTGTTCTCGTCAGGTTGAACCCAGCCTCATCTACGTAAATGAACTCATGCTGGATCTCCTCTCCATCCATTCGCAAAACTCTCTGAAAAACAGTGTCAGGCAAAATTGTGTAGTTCAGTGTAGATCTAGTATACATATTACAGTACAGTAAAAGATTATGAGACAGTATGCAAGATCACACTGCTAAAGTGAATACATACCTCTGCATAATCATGCCGCAGTCGTTTCACCCTTTCGAATTGCGCTCAAAGGCACTCGATAAATTTGCTTCATTTGAATATGTTTTTTTTTTAGGATGCGTGCCAGTGTTGATGTTGAGACCTGATGGATATCGTTGAAAATGGCGTGGTTATTGACAATGTTAGCTTGGAGCTGCTTGAGTGTTATAGCATTGTTGGCCAAAACCATGTTTACTATCTCCCTCTCTTGCTGTTCTGTGAACATAGGAGGCCTTCCCCCTTGTCGTCCCTGACCCTCAATCCTATGTAGAAAAAAAAACAGTATACAATAGTACAGTAATTTCACAGGAAAAGGTAACAGAAGTGCTGATAGTGCATAGAATATAGTACTGTAAGCAGTTACTGAAACCGTGCAGATGTTTTTGATATGATGATTTTTTACAATACCTATTTTCCAGTCGAAATGTTCTCATCACACTTGCCACTGTATATCGGCTTAGATTTGGCTGTACTCGCAGTCCAGCCTCCCTCAGCGTCAGGCCGTGGTTGACAATGTGGTCAACCAGTGTTGCGCGGATCTCATTTGTCAGATTCGGTCCTCTTTGAGCACCTTCTTGTCTTCCTCTTCCTCTTCCTCTTCCTCTTCCTCTTCCTCCCCTTCCTCCTCCCTCCTCCTCCTCCTCGTTCTCCTCCCTCGTCCTCCTCGCTTCTCCTCGTCTTCCTCGTCCTCCTCGTTCTCCTCGTTCTCCTCGTCCTCCTCCTCGTCCCTCCTCCTCGTCTCTCCCTCGTCCTCCTCGTCCTCCTCGTCCCTCCTCGTTCTCCTCGTTCTCCTCGTCCTCCTCCTCGTTCTCCTCGTCGTCCTCCTACTCCTCCTCGTCTTACCTCTTTCTCCTGACTCTTTCCATTGTGCTTGAAGACCGATGAACTCACCTGCTGCTTTCTATAGTGCTTATACACCTGATTGGTGTGTCTACAATTAAGCAAACGAGTGTTTGCACACCTGATGACTGTGTTGAACCAATTGGTTGGACGGTGTGGTAATTTGACAGTCAGTGCTTTGGTATTGCAAGGACGTGACTTCATGATAGATTTTGTGTGTAATGTATGTTAAGTGTGTTTAGTGTTTTGCAAATCACTGTGTGTAGAGTTTTGCAACAAGTGTAAGGTTGACAATGTGCTTATAGTTGTGCAAATATGGGCTGATGTTTTGCTTCTTGAGTGTAAGGTTTTGCTAATAGTGTACTACTTTTAATTTTAGTGTGTAAGCAATCCAAAAAAACTGTAATTTGATCTGCAAACCAAAACGGGATAACCAGCCAATCAGAGCCTGCCAATCCCAGTGACACAGGAACAGCTCTTTGTGTTATTAGATGGCTATATAATCTATGGCTGACATGGCTAGTGAATATGACAATGATTGCATTATTCACAAACTGGGCCTTCCATTTCTAAGTGAATCAGTGGCTTCCTTCCTGTCACTTCTGGTGACAGTGTGGCAGTGCTCCGTTATGGTCCCAGCTATGGTCCCAGCATTGCTTCTGGGCAATAGAAACCATCACACACGCATAATAACAAATTAACCATGCAATGCTGTTTTGTTAACATAAAACGGAAAACCCCAAATTCCCATCAAAATGAAATATCCCAGAAGCGATGCCAAGTGTCCATCCACATGTACTATAGTAAAGAGATGCAGGTATTTCACACAATGTCCCTTTTATTTGATAAGTTAAAAAATATATGGCAACTGATGTGGTCAGTCACATATTATGGCAAAAATAAACAAAACTGCAGGCCAATCTAATATAATAATATAATATATAATATCTCAGGTCTAATGGGTGCTATGGCACTAAGAGATCCCCTTTCCTATTGTTCCAGTGGTGTTGTACCATGCTATTGAGACATGTGGGGTACTTACAGATTTTAATAGAGGAGAAAACTACGGTGAATATAGCTGGGGCCAGGAGACAGGTTCATGGGGTCAAATTTGCCTCCATTTGAGTCTTTCTGATGCACAACTTGGTCCATTTGTACACCCAATACAGAGGGGTAAACTATGGTCCATCAAACATACATTAGCCCCATTCCCACAGTGCAGTTTTGTCAGTACACCACCTGGGTGCATGGAGGGGACTATACAGCAGTGTTTGATGCACCAAACATTACTAATTCAGAAGCACTATATTGTATCTCTTTACAGTAGGGGTTTGACCGTCATCGCGTGACCCAAATCATCCTCCAATAACCCAAATTAAGAACAAAATAGTGTATGTATTCTCAGGAATCCTGCTTTACAGCATATGAGAATGCATCCTGAACCATGTCTTCCTCAACCCATTAACCCCCTCATGTCCTTTCCTCTCCTCTCTTCCTCTTCTCTCCTCCAACCCTACCCGAGGTACTAGGGTTTAATGGCTCCTCTCCACTCGGCTGAATGGGGCGAAGCACAGCCTAGCCTACAGCGCAGCACATACACTGGGCCCTGCCGGGGTGAAGGCTGGAGGACTCTTGATGACCTGTTTCATTTTTATATCTTCCATAAATTACTCCATTAACATCTCCATAAAGGCTTTAATAAAGGCCCAGGGTGTTCAGTTAAGGGATGGAAACATCTGCTTCTGGTGATAGGGAGGGCAGTGAGGCTTTGGTTCCACTTCATATGGGATCTGGTGGTTAAGTCGATCTAATGTCTGTCTGGGTTGCAAAATTCCAGGAACTTTAAATAAATTCTGTGGTTTTCCAGAAATCCTGGTTGGATGATTCTGGATTTCCTTCTTATTCCCTCCTGATTCTGGCAATCCCCCAACCGGGACATTGGGAAAACCAGGGAATTTATTGAAAGTTCCAGGAATTTTGCAACCCTAGTCTGGACTGACTGGGTGAGACAGAGTGAAACTCTGAAGGAATTCTATATTTCATATCAAAATGGATGGTCATATGATTGATCAGATGAAATTGAATTAAAATTACTGGTATTCTGAAGTAAGAGCACTACTGTGTGGATGCATGATGGTAAAAGTCTCAAGCAGTGTGCTTTGTGATGGAGAAGACATTATGTAAACATTATGGCAAAGACATTAGGCCATTTAGATATGGACTAAGATTGAAATCTCCATATAGTGATGGAATGCTTTTCCATTTATTAGGAGCAATATGGAGTCAACAATAACTCCATTATGGAGTTATTTTTCCAAAGCAGCAGTTTATAAAACTACAGCAATCTCAAGATTGGAAGATAATAGGTAAGGGAGGCTTCTGTAAAGAAGAAATGTTATAAGAAATGTTCTATATAAAAGAGGTCATAGAAGGACAAGTAGTACTGTCATTTGTTTGTACTGTAGAGATCAGATAAAAACACACTGTTCAAACCTTCATGCTAAAATAATCTTGGAGAACAAATGTAGACAAAGGAACAAAGACCCAAAACACAAAGAGCCTGCATGCATTACGATTTGTGCTCCTCGACACACCAAAGAATTAATCCCTCAAACAGTTTTGACAATCACCCCTGTGGGGGGTAGCTAATGTTATGGCAAGGGACTCCATTTAAGTAGCCTGCTTCTTCACTCCTTTTCTCCCCAAACTGAGTGATCTAATTATTGCATGTTAAATGGGCATCTGGTAAATGGTGCGTATAATGATGCGCTTGCACTGAATTAAGTGCCTGCCTGTCCTGCTGCAGGGGCTAACACACAAATTGGCCTTATCCTGCTCTCTCCGCCTCCTTCTCACGCCTCCTTCCATCCCTCCTGCCATCAGTCTTGTCCTCCATCCCTGATGTGGGCGAAGGCAGGGTGGGTACCCTCTCAGAGGGAGAGGGAGACGCCCCAGGTCCTGTCTGGGTTAATGAAGGCAGGCCTCAGATAGTTTTGGTCCATAACCCACCACTGTTGGGGGCAATGAGGGGAAATAGCAAAGTCTCATCAACTTAAAAATGATTCAAAGATAATGCAGGTGAATTAAACAGTAGTAGGTTGTTATTTTGGTCAATACTTTTTTAGGATAAATTGTAGTCAGTTTAGTCTAATTCAGTAAGTGTACAGTATTTTGTTCTATTGTTTGAATGTTCTCTCATCTAAGTGGGCACATTGGGGGTCTGTGTGTAGGCCCCAATGTGCTCTGGCTGGTTTTGCTTTCCATTTTTACTATACACACCCTTAAAACCTTTTCATGTTATTTCTGTTCAAAGATTTTCTTTTTTTGCTATTCCCTTTCATACATCAACCAAAATACATTAAACCTAAATAACCAAAGTACATTAAACCTAAATTTCTTACCCACCTTTTATAGTAAAGTTATTTTCCACTGAGACTCTCCAAGTATTATTGACTCTCCTTCGATCTATTACTGACCTTGGTCTGGGGTGACTTGCATCAGACTACTGGTTGCAACACCATGTGTTGCCTAGTCCTCCTGAGTTAATCTAACAGTGTAAATATCAAGACTAGAATAGCAGACTGTCTCCGACTCTCCGTCTGTCTCACTGTAATCTGACCTTTTCCTACATGATCTGCTGTCAGACTGTTGCCAATATGAGCCAGACAGACGGATGAAAGGTTTCCCATCTCCGCCTGTTTAAATGTCTGTTGACAGCTTCATTACAATACCAGGAGATGAGTCTGCAACAAGAGTACTTATGAAAACGTCATCTCTCTGCAGATGTAGATGTAAACACACATACATGTCTCCCACACACTAACAATAAGGGTTTAGGTTCGTTATTGGTGTAAGTGTGACCTTTCTAGTTACAATAGCACTAGTGGTAGAAAGGCAGCTCACACTCAGCGTCTGACAAGGAACAACATCTGGGGGCCCAGAATGCTCCTAATATCAGAGTGGACCATTGCAATGTGATCCTCAGAAATTGAGAAAGAATGAGAACGTAATTATCTGCTGATATAACCACTGGGGGCAGCAGAGGACAGACAAAGTGAGAATATTGTATCTCTTTACTGTTGTAGAGTCACAGTAGCACCCTTAGATCATTGAGGTTCGGATACTTCAAGGGTGACTGGAGCTGAATGGTGATTGGAGCAGAGGTCATGGGTTTGGAAAGCAGGGACCTCTGCTCAAAGTTTGTAATTACTGTGTGTCAATAGTAATTCTTGGGCTATTTGTAGAAAAATATGCCAATCTAACGATTGGATGGGGGTGGAGTTGGGTGCAGACAGAGATGTTGACTACAGGGGACTGGTGAGAGAGAAACACTGTCCCAGACATGATGCCAGCCTCTCCTCTCCTGTCCCCCCCACCCATCTCTCAGTCCTGCCCCTGCTCCACTTGTGAAGCGCCAGCCTCAACCACCAACCACCTGACCTTGGTTCATGTGATTAATGACGGACATGGAGGGAAAGTGCGTATGCTTACTGTCTCGGTAATGGACATATCAATCAGTGACATGTCACAGACTAAAATTAGACAACATTAACTCTGACAAGACGTGTCTAGAGTGTATCTAGAGTGTGTGTGTGTGTGTGTGTGTGTGTGTGTAGTGTGTGTGTGTGTCTGCCGTCTTTCAATTCCGGTCTCTTATGCATATGCATGTATAACCTTGTCTATACCCAGTAATACGAGAAAATTACAGCTACCTATGTATGATATAAATGAAAACACCAAGCATGTACTGCAAGCTCTGTTACAAGACCTTCAGCATGTACACTACCGTTCTAAAGTTTGGGGTCACTTAGAAATGTCCTTGTTTTCGAAAGAAAAGCAATTTTTTTGTCCATTAAAATAACATCAAATTGATCAGAAATACAGTGTAGACATTGTTAATGTTGTAAATGGCTATTGTAGCTGGAAACAGCTGATATTTAATGGAATATCTACATAGGCGTACAGAGGACCATTATCAGCAACCATCAGTCCTGTGTTCCATTAAATAGTACCCGCAAAACACCAGTCTCAACGTCAACAGTGAAGAGGCGACTCCGGGATGCTGACCTTCTAGGCAGAGTTGCAAAGAAAAAGCCATATCTCAGACTGGCCATCTTAATATTTTCTTTTTATTGGCCAGTCTGAGATATGGCTTTTTCTTTGCAACTCTGCCTAGAAGGTCAGCATCCCGGAGTCGCCTCTTCACTGTTGACGTTGAGACTGGTGTTTTGCGGGTACTATTTAATGAAGCTGCCAGTTGAGGACCTGTGAGGCGCCTGTTTCTGAAACTAGACACTCTGATGTATTTGTCCTCTTGCTCAGTTGTGCACCGGGGCCTCCCACTCCTCTTTCTATTCTGGTTAGAGACAGTTTGCGCTGTTCTGTGAAGGGAGTAGTACACAGCGTTGTACGAGATCTTCAGTTTCTTGGCAATTTTTTCGCCAGGAATAGCCTTCATTTCTCAGGACAAGAATATACTGACGAGTTTCAGAAGAAAGTTATTTGTTTCTGGCCATTTTGAGCCTGTAATCGAACCCACAATTGCTGATGCTCCAGATACTCAACTAGTCTCAAGAAGGCCAGTTTTATTGCTTCTTTAATCAGCACAACAGTTTTCAGCTTTTCTAATGATCAATTAGCCTTTTAAAATGATAAACTTGGATTAGCAAACACAACGTGCCATTGGAACACAGGACTGATGGTTGCTGATTATGGGCCTCTGTACGCCTATGTTGATATTCCATTAGAAATCAGCCATTTCCGGCTACAATAGCCATTTACAACATTAACAATGTCTACACTGTATTTCTGATCGATTTGATGTTATTTTAATGGACCAAAAAATTGCTTTTCTTTCAAAAACAAGGACATTTCTAAGTGACCCCAAACTTTTGAACGGTAGTGTATATATACAGGTATAATCACATAATATAATATAATATAATATAATCACAGTCTCCTCTGAGATAAACCAACCAAGGAGGTATCTGTCTCGGTCTCTTCTCTCTTCTTTTCATCCTCTGTAGAGAGAGAAACAAAAGCCAGAACGTGATGACTGACTGAGGCTGAGTTGTGTGGCGGCCCGGACACTCTCCTGCTTTTCCTGTGCCAGGCCTGTGGTGTTGTGGCGGGCTTGTTTGTGTGTGGCAGTGGCGGTTGTGCCTGGGAGCTACTGGGAGCTGGTGTGGCTGAGAAGAGGAGTAGCAGACTGGAGCTGTACACTCCAGTGCCTCTGCATGCTGAGGACAGCTGACACACGCTGGTATTAAGACAGACTCATCAACCGTCCAACGGTACAGAGAGCCTTTGGACAGCAAAGGAGATGAGGAGGGAAGGAGTGGGACATCCAAAAACCTGCCTGTCCCCACTGGATAACTCATCTGTCCCTATAAAATGTAGCCATCTTTCCTCCCGCCCACACATGCGTGAACGCATACACACAAAATCAAAAAATCAAATCAAATCACCCACACATGTTAGCATGTATGCACGTACAGACACACGTAGACATTCACAGACACCCACATACATGCACACACACATGCACACATGCACACCCACACACACATTTTGTTCTTCTATCCTCGTGGGGACCTAAAATGTATTTTTATTCAAAACCCTATTTTCCCTAAACCTAAACCTAACCCTAATCATTACCTTAACCCTAACCTTAACCCATAACCCATAACCCTAACCTAAACCAAACTCCTAACCCTAACCCTTACCCTAACCCTTACCCTAACCCTTACCTTAACCCGTAACCCTAACCCTAACCCTAACCCTAAACCTAACCCTTACCCTTACCCTTACCCTTACCCTTACCCTAACCCTTACCTTAACCCTAACCTTAACCCGTAACCCTAACCCAAACCTAAATCTTAACCCTAACCACTAATCCCCTTACACTTCTAACCATAACCCTAATTGTATCCCTAAACATAACACCTGAGCTTAAAATAGCCTTTGTCCTCATGGGGACGTGGGCAATGTCCCCACAAGGGAGAATTTACCTTGTTCTTCTATCCTTGTGGAGACTTTGGGGGATTTTAGGCCCCCACAAGGATAGAAGAACCAACACACACACACAGACCTTACCGGAACACTGGGGTAAACCACTCAAT
Organism: Coregonus clupeaformis; assembly: GCF_020615455.1. Lineage (NCBI taxonomy): Eukaryota > Metazoa > Chordata > Actinopteri > Salmoniformes > Salmonidae > Coregonus > Coregonus clupeaformis. The sequence continues at coordinate 42,360,168 of NC_059200.1, forward strand.
AACTACCTTTGCTTACAGTATGGTCATTAGGTCCATCTTTTTGCATGCAGTAGAATATTGCACTGACCGTGTGTCTTGACCACATGTGCTGACCACATGTATTGACCATGTCTCTTGACCTGGAGTGCTGGCTGCATGTGGTTTTCAGGCTGTGGTGCCACCATTGACTGTATAAGGAGACAGCAGGGCCGACAGCTTGGTTTTGTGTTACCCTACATGAGCCTTGAGCACTACAGATGCCACCCCACTAGTGGATATGGGCAATGTGGCACGAAAGGTGGCACTTGATTGGTACCAGCTTAAAAATGTTCCATCTATGGTACTTGCTTAATTGTATTAGTAATACTGTCGTTAAGTGAAATAACACAATACAATTGACAACACCATGCCATGAGTACATTTTTTAAAATCAAAAGCTGATATGTAACTGTCAATTCTGGTGTGCCTCTCAGTCAAGTCCTTCAAGACACAAACCTCTCTGTACTACCACACCATACCATGACATCCATTCAATGGATGTACTGTCATTCTTTGAATGTCACCCGACAAGTTTGTCTCTCCACAGGCAAAGCAGCAGTCTTAGAAAAGCACAGTGCAATCTGTTTGTAACGGGCTAATAGACAGAGCACATCACCACAGCAGCGTTAGTCCACAGGGTGATGGAGGAGTGGTATCACGCAGCTCAAGGTCATTGAGGTTTGCTGCATGCACAACATCACACCACCAAACACAACAAACAAGTCCAACATGGATTTCACTCCTCTCTTCCTCCCTCCCTCCCTTCTTCTCTTCTCCTCTCTTCTCTTCTCCTGGGAGTCAGCAGAGTGAGCTGTTGGAAAAGGTGCCTTAGCGGTGAAGGTCACCTTTGATGGCTTCGCCTGGTTCTACCTGCACTCCACTGGCGAACAGGAAATCCATCACCTGGCATCACCATGGTAATAGACTCATTTTTTCTGGCTGCTGCTGGTTGTCAGGGAGACCCACGAGGGAGTGGTGAATAATTGACCCGGTGCCAGAGGGAATGTGGAGGTCAGCAGAGCCAATGACGATGAGGACACCACTCAGACTCTGGTCTACCCACACTACTTCAAACTACTGGGAGGTACAGAGGTCCTGTAGGGGAACAGGGAGCATGAGAGAGGGAGTGAGACAGAGAAAGATCAAGAGACTAGAAAGAGTGTAAAAGAGAGCGTGCAAAGGAGAGGTAGAGAGAAAGCGAAAGAGAGATAGGGAAGCAGAGAGACGGGGAGCGAGAGGGAGGGAGGTGGGAGATGAAAATGACGGTTTGTCCTGACTGGATAGGGAAGTCACAAAGCCACCTAAACTGAATAATAACATTGACCATGGGACTGCAGAGATCAGAGAACTGTTTTTCACATTGTTTATCTAACAAACAAGACCCAGAAATGTTTCTCACAGTGAGACACTTTGTTACTGATAAGGAGCCATCAGTGAGAGAGTTAAGAATGTTATTCAATATGATAAGTGGGCACAGAGAATTGGATTCTGGCTGGGATATGCTAAATATAGTCCATTATGACGCGATCATATTCCTTCCCAAAATGTCCTAAATCATATTCATTTCCATATCTATAAGTCCTCAACATGTTATATTCAGAGTGTGCCCAAAGTGTCCAAAGGAAGGTTGACGTTATTCAACCTAAACAATATTCTGCTTATGAATAGTCATATATTCTATGTCTTTCATGACAGACAAAAAGCTGAGAAAGTATTGTGATGTCAATGACAGTAGCTATGTCACTACAACCTTAATCAAATCCACATAAAAAATGCATGTTAATGGAGGTTTCTCATACAGTAAGTAGGGAGCATAAAAGGAACATGTTTTTCTATGTGAAAACAGAGCAGATTGTGTGGCGGTATTCCCTTTAGACTGGTTCTTGTGTAGGCTGTAGTATGCAGGCTGCTCTTGTCCTGCAGCAGTGCTGCCTACAGGGCACAGGGTCCTTGCATCTACACATGTATGTGAGCTCCCAGCCCTGGCACAGATACTGGGGATGGCACTAACCCATGAGGGAGCTGGCATGCTCTCTAAAATGGCTGCCATACAATACCATACCAATTTCCCTCCTCTTTTGAGGAGATATTGTCCAGTGTTCATTTGAACAATCAAACCTATATCAGGCAGTACATAGACAAGTTCAAATGTTGGCACCTACACTAGCTATGGTTGTAATCCAACAATTCCAAGACAGACGCAGTTACAACCAAAATGTTTGACACCTTGATAAAGTTGAGCAAGAAAGACTAATAATACAAATACTGAACTATATTGTTATGCTCCAAACAAATTTGGCAATTCTATTATTTTATACTAATGCAATTGCTCAGAGAAAAATTATTATTAAATTTTCTCAAAAGATAGGGGTAAAAATGATTGGCAATACCCCTTGCGAAGATAATGGCGCTGAGCCTTTTTCCGAAAGTTTTATGAGATTGGAGCACATTTGGAGGGATCTTAGACTTGCGACCAAGTTTCAGCCTCCTGGCAGAGGAAACCAGGTTTTTGGCTAAAGTGTCCTGGTACTGGGTAAAGTTCTTGATGCCGTCGACGTTAACAAAGGCCCAAGGACCAGTGGAAGCAAAATAGCACCATAACATCAAAGATCCACCACCATATTTTACAGTAGGTATGGGGTTCTTTTCTGTGTATGCATCCTTCTTTTAACGAAATAAATAGTAAAAACATCTGAAAATGTTGTTCTCTGTTCATCATTGTAAGATTTAACCCCCCAGATCCCAGATTTGTCTTTTTAAATTGAGATTGATAAAACATGCCAACAATATTGGTTCAAATCATCTAAACATACAAACTCAACATTAGAACTGTAACCCATCAGTTTTTGGTACACCAATATCGAAAACTCTCACGAACACGAAGAAATAGAAAAAACATCTGAAAATGTTATTCTCTGTTCTTCATTGTAAGATTTCACCCCCAGATCCCAGAATGTTCTTTTTAAATTGAGATTGATAAAACATGCCAACAATATCGGTTCAAATCATCTAAACATACAAACTCAGCATTAGAACTGTAACCCATCAGTTTTTGGTACACCAATATCGAAAACTCTCACGAACACGAAGGTGTTGGTTGTTCTGCTTTATAATGCACACAAGCTTCAGGGGAGTCGTCTGAAGGTAACCCAGTACCAGGCTGTAAAAATGGCAAAAAGTGCAATGTCCCAAAAAGAATGTGACCAAACATGTTTTTTTTGTGTGTTTTTTTCTAGATATAGGACAGACACTTCAAAACCTTGTTCCTTATGATTAGGTTGTATGTAATGAATAATGATCTGTCTTTTGTCTCGGCATCTGTCATTTTGTCTTTGACAACTTTTGAAAGTTTGGACACACCTACTCATTCAAGGGTTTATCTTTATTTTTACTATTTTCTACATTGTAGAATAATAGTGAAGACCAAAACTATGAAATAACACATATCATGTAGTAACCAAAAAGGTGTTAAACAAATCAAAATATATTTTATATTTGAGATTCTTCAAAGTAGCCACCCTTTGCCTTGATGACATCTTTCCACACTCTTGGCATTCTCTCAACCAGCTTCATGAGGTAGTCACCTGGAATGCATTCCAATTAACAGGTGTGCCTTGTTAATTTGTGGAATTTCTTTCCTTCTTAATGCGTTTGAGCCAATCAGTTGTGTTGTGACAAGGTAGGGGTGGTATACAGAAGATAGCCTTATTTGGTAAAAGACCAAGTCCATATTACGGCAAGAACAGCTCAAATAAGCAAAGAGAAACAACAGTCCATTACTTTAAGACATGAAGGTCAGTCAATCCAGAACATTTCAATAACTTTGAATGTTTATTCAAGTGCAGTCGCAAAAACCATCAAGCGCTATGATGAAACTGGCTCTCATGAGGACCGCCACAGGAAAGGAAGACCCAGAGTTACTTCTGCTGCAGAGGATAAGTTCGTTAGAGTTAACTGCACCTCAGATTGCAGCCCAAATAAGTTGAAGTAACAGACACATCTCAACATCAACTGTTCAGAGGAGACTGCGTGAATCAGGCCTTCATGGTTGAATTGCTGAAAAGAAACGACTACTAAAGGACACCCAAGAAACATGAGCAATGGACATTAGACCGGTGGAAATCTGTCCTTTGGTCTGATAAGTCCAAATTTGAGATTTTTGGTTCCAACCGCTGTGTCTTTGTGAGACGAAGAGTAGGTGAACGGATGATCTCCGCATGTGTGGTTCCCACCCTGAATCATGGAGGAGGAGGTGTGATGGTGTGGGGGTGCTTTGCTGGTGACATTGTCTGTGATTTATTTAGAATTCAAGGCACACTTAACCAGCATGGCTACCACAGCATTTTGCAGCGATACGCCATCCATCTGGTTTGGGCTTAGTGAGTCCAAAACACACCTCCAGGCTGTGTAAGGGCTATTTGACCTAGAAGGAGAGTGATGGAGTGCTGCATCAGATGACATGGCCTCCACAATCACCCGACCTCAACCCAATTGAGATGGTTTGGGATGAGTTGGACCGCAGAGTGAAGGAAAAGCAGCCAACAAGTGCTCAGCATATGTGGGAACTCCTTCAAGACTGTTGGAAAAGCATTCCTCATGAAGCTGGTTGACAGAATGCCAAGAGTGTGCAAAGCTGTCATCAAGGCAAAGGTTGGCTGCTTTGAAGAATCTCAAATATAAAATATATTTTGATTTGTTTAACACTTTTTTGGTTACTACATGATTCCATATGTGTTATTTCATAGTTTTGATGTCTTCACTATTATTCTTCAATGTAGAAAATAGTAAAAATAAAGAAAAACCCTTGAATGAGTAGGTGCGTCCAAACCTTTGACTGATATTGAATATACACACATATACACATATATACACATTAAAATACAAAAATACAAAAACACAGTCATGGTAAGCACAAATGAAACATCCCAACTCACCCAGAAAATCAGTTACATTCCTCCACAGATAAGTCCCCAATCAATACGAATGGCAAAGTTAGATAAGACTGAAGTTTATGAAGTAGGGGAAAAGGGAGTAATGTAGAGATCTATGGGTCTTTAGCAAAGTCCAGCCAACCTTTTGATACAGGATGCAGTGATGAGTATCAAAACTGTCACCTGTAACAAAACCAAGGGCACTATGGTAGATGGCATCCAAAGGTTTAAGAATAGTAGCAGCTGCACTTTGATAAATAATATCACCATAATCAAGAACAGATAAAAGGTTAACTGAATAATCTGCTTCCTACTGCTTAGAGAAAGGCACGATCTGTTTCTGTACAATAAGCCTACTTTAAATCTTAGCTTCTTAACCAGCTTATCTATATGTTTTTTAAATGTCAAATCCATATCAATCCAAATGCCGAAGTATTTATATGCGGGCACAAGTTCCATTGGAGAGCCATCTAATGAGTGAACATGTATTTCATCTGAAACATTCTTTTTTTTTTTCTTTTTTTTTTTCGGGGGGAATGGATCAGCTTAATATTGCAGATAGATTGTATCTTCTATCAATGTAATTGTCTGCATCACTTCCAATCCCCCATGTTTTTTTTATATTTTTTATATATATATTCCCCTTTATTACTTTTCAACCCCACCATCCTTTCCCTACTTGGAGTAAATTAGTGAACAACAACGCCCAGGCCTCTACTTCCGGTCTATACTTACTATCTACACCTTATGGACAGAGTTAATTTTACAATAATTCTATATATATATATATATATATATATATATTTTTTTTTTTTTTTGCTCCTGAACTTCTTCTACTCTCAACCTCTCCGATCATTTTCATGATGTCCATCCGGTTTGCTTCTAAATGCCATATCTTTCTAACTGTGCTCTTTCCCAAAAGCTCCCAACATACAACCTATATACTTATTATGGACACAGTATGCTTACATTATTAGCTATCTTTGTTATTATTTGTTGTTATTTATTATTAGTCCCATCCTTCAACTCTATTCAATACCTCCCATCTATCTCTTAACACCATCCATATAGGATTTCTATTTGCCATATATATTTCAACCGTACTGTGATGTTTTACAAAAGTTCTGAACCTTTCTATTCTCATTGCTTCTACAGATTGTGAATTAAAAATAAACATTTTTGCTAAAAGTATTATTATATTATTGATTGATTGACTATGACTTTTCAGATCACCCAGTAATGCTATCTGCAAGGTTAGTTCCAGGTAAATATTGCAATCCTTTAGCCATTCCTGGACCTGCGTCCAAAAACAAGCTACAAATGGACAGAACCAAAACAAATGATCTAATGATTCTGTCTCTTCACAGCAAAATCTGCAGAGCTGGGAAGATTGTATCCCCCATATAAATAACATTCTATTGGTAGCAAGAATTTTATATAATAATTTAAATTGAAAGATTCTAATTTTTGAATCCGGTGTCGCTTTTGCGTGTCAGTTCATAAACACTATGCCATGGGATCGGTACGTCAAAGATCTCTTCCCAACTATTTTGCAATCTATATGGGACGGCTGTCAATCCTTTGGTCCTTAAGTGAAACTGATATACTTTTTTTATTTATCACAGTTTTCCTTAACCAATTATGTTCTTTAATGCAAGGCCGACAGACAAGTTCCTTACTTTCTCCCCCTTCAACTTTCCTCTTCCACTTTTGCGGTAAGGCTGCAATTATTTGGTTGTAATTTTGGGTAGAGCAGACATTTCCATATGTTTTGGTTAGCTGCATGTGCGACATAACTCCACCAGTCCTACCGATGATATCATTTACGAAGATTATACCTTTTTTAAACATTCTGTCAAAAAAATAAAGGTTTTTTGTCAATTAGTATATTTGAATTTAACCACAATATTTGTTGCATTATTTGTTCTGTCGTTTCTGGAGGATTAAATTGAAATTGCAACCAACTTTCTATGGCTTGTTTTAGAAATAGTGACATTTGGGAGATTATTTCCTTTTCAAATAACTGAAAGTGAGAGGTTGTAATCTGAATAAAGGGAAAAAGGCCTTTCTTGAACAGTGGGTGAGACAATCTTACTAATTTGCTTGAGAACCAGTTCGGATTTAAGTATAACTTTTGGATGACTGAAGATTTTAGTGATAGGTCTAATGCTTTAATATTTAATAATTTCTGTCCTCCGAATTCATATTCATTATATAAATATGCTCTTTTAATTTTGTCTGGCTTGCCGTTCCAAATAAAATTGAATATTTTTTTCTCATATAATTTAAAAAACTGTTTGCTAGGCGTAGGCAAGACCATAAGCAAATAGGTAAACTGGGATAATACTAAAGAGTTAATCAGGGTGATTTTTCCACAAATTGACAGGTATTTTCCTTTCCATGGTAGTAAGATCTTATCTATTTTTGCTAACTTTCTATTAACATTTATTGAAGTGAGATCATTTATTTCCTTTGGGATATGTATTCAGAGTATATCCACATCACCATCAGACCATTTTATTGGTAAACTACATGGTAATGTAAAAATTGTATTTTTTTGTGATCCAATACGTAATATAGTACATTTGTCATAATTTGGTTTTAATCCAGAGAGGTTAGAACATGTATCTAGATCCTCTATGAGGCTGTGGAGGGATTCTAGTTGTGGATCTAAAAGAAAACATGAATCATCTGCGTACAATGACACCTTTGTTTTTAAGCCCTGTATTCTAATCCTCTGATATTATTATTGGATCTGATTTTAATAGCTAACATCTCGATGGCCACAATAAATAGATATGCCGATAGTGGACAACCTTGTTTCACTCCTCTTGACAGTTTAAAACTTTCTGAGAAATAGCCATTATTTACTATTTTACACCTAGGGTTACTATACATGATTTTGACCCATTTTATGAGAGATTCTCCAAAATTGAAATGTTCCAGGCATTTATATATAAACCCCAGTCGAACTTTATCAAATGCCTTTTCGAAGTCTGCTATGAATAGCAGGCCTGGTTTCCCATATTTTCCATAGTGTTCTATTGTTTCCAATACTTGCCTTATATTATCTCCAATGTATCTTCCATGTAAAAAACCTGTCTGATTAGAATGAATAATATCCGACAATACCTTTTTAATTCTATGCGCTATACATTTTGCTAGGATTTTTGCATCACAACACTGAAGTGTAAGGGGCCTCCAATTTTGTAAATGGACTGGATCTTTATATTTTCCACTTGTATCCTGTTTCAGTAATAATGAGATCTTCTTCTTGAGTGTCAGATAATCTACCATTTACATAGGAGTGGTTAAAACATGCTAATAACGATCCTCTTAGTATATCAAAAAGGTTTGGTATACCTCGATTGGTATGCCATCCAACCCTGGAGTTTTCCCGGACTTAAAGTCTTTAATTGCATCCAGAAGTTCCTCCTCTGTAATTTCACCTTCACATGAGTCTTTCTGTGTGGCTGTTAATTTGACATTATCAATAGAAAAAAATCTCTACAATTAGCTTCAGTTAGAGGAGATGGAGGCGACTGAAAAGAAAACATATGCTTAAAGTACTTTGTTTCTTCCTTCAAAATATCATTTGGTGAATTATGGGTGACTCCGTCAATTGTAACCAGTTTCATTAAGTTCTTTTTGGTAGCATTCCTGTTGAAGATTAAAAAATAATTTTGTGCATTTTTCCCCATATTCCATCCAGTTTGCTTTATTTTTATAATATATTACACTTGATCTTTCTTGAATAAGTTTTTCCATTTATTTTTGTTTTTCCTCTAATTTATTATTCTGAGCCTCTATGTTACAGTTTTATTGCCATCTATCTGTTCTGTTAGACTTTCTATTTCCTTTCTTAGTATAAACTCTTTTGACCTAAATTGCTTTTGTTTTCGAGATGAGTACTGAATTGCATGGCCTCTAAAGGCACATTTAAAGGTGTCCCATACAATAAACATTCTTACGAGAGTCTGAAACATTCTTACGAGAGTTTGAAAACAACATGTACATCGTTTTGCCCGTATTAAGCGCAAGTTTTAAATAAAAAATCTGACTGTAGTTTTGACTCAGCCAGATCAACAGTCGGGGCAATAGCATACAGTGTACATAATAGTATCATCCGCATATACAGTGGGGGAAAAAAGTATTTAGTCAGCCACCAATTGTGCAAGTTCTCCCACTTAAAAAGATGAGAGAGGCCTGTAATTTTCATCATAGGTACACGTCAACTATGACAGACAAAATGAGGGAAAAAAATCCAGAAAATCACATTGTAGGATTTTTAATGAATTTATTTGCAAATTATGGTGGAAAATAAGTATTTGGTCAATAACAAATGTTTCTCAATACTTTGTTATATACCCTTTGTTGGCAATGACACAGGTCAAACGTTTTCTGTAAGTCTTCACAAGGTTTTCACACACTGTTGCTGGTATTTTGGCCCATTCCTCCATGCAGATCTCCTCTAGAGCAGTGATGTTTTGGGGCTGTCGCTGGGCAACACGGACTTTCAACTCCCTCCACAGATTTTCTATGGGGGTTGAGATCTGGAGACTGGCTAGGCCACTCCAGGACCTTGAAATGCTTCTTACGAAGCCACTCCTTCGTTGCCCGGGCGGTGTGTTTGGGATCATTGTCATGCTGAAAGACCCAGCCACGTTTCATCTTCAATGCCCTTGCTGATGGAAGGAGGTTTTCACTCAAAATCTCACGGTACATGGCCCCATTCATTCTTTCCTTTACACGGATCAGTCGTCCTGGTCCCTTTGCAGAAAAACAGCCCCAAAGCATGATGTTTCCACCCCCATGCTTCACAGTAGGTATGGTGTTCTTTGGATGCAACTCAGCATTCTTTGTCCTCCAAACACGACTGAGTTGAGTTTTGACCAAAAAGTTATATTTTGGTTTCATCTGACCATATGACATTCTCCCAATCCTCTTCTGGATCATCCAAATGCACTCTAGCAAACTTCAGACGGGCCTGGACATGTACTGGCTTAAGCAGGGGGACAGGACTGGCACTGCAGGATTTGAGTCCCTGGCGGCGTAGTGTGTTACTGATGGTAGGCTTTGTTACTTTGGTCCCAGCTCTCTGCAGGTCATTCACTAGGTCCCCCCCGTGTGGTTCTGGGATTTTGCTCACCGTTCTTGTGATCATTTTGACCCCACGGGGTGAGATCTTGCGTGGAGCCCCAGATCGAGTGAGTTTATCAGTTGTCTTGTATGTCTTCCATTTCCTAATAATTGCTCCCACAGTTGATTTCTTCAAACCAAGCTGCTTACCTATTGCAGATTCAGTCTTCCCAGCCTGGTGCAGGTCTACAATTTTGTTTCTGGTGTCCTTTGACAGCTCTTTGGTCTTGGCCATAGTGGAGTTTGGAGTGTGACTGTTTGAGGTTGTGGACAGGTGTCTTTTATACTGATAACAAGTTCAAACAGGTGCCATTAATACAGGTAACGAGTGGAGGACAGAGGAGCCTCTTAAAGAAGAAGTTACATGTCTGTGAGAGCCAGAAATCTTGCTTGTTTGTAGGTGACCAAATACTTATTTTCCACCATAATTTGCAAATAAATTCATTAAAAATCCTACAATGTGATTTTCTGGAATTTTTTTTCTCAATTTGTCTGTCATAGTTGACGTGTACCTATGATGAAAATTACAGGCCTCTCTCATCTTTTTAAGTGGGAGAACTTGCACAATTGGTGGCTGACTAAATACTTTTTTTCCCCACTGTAGATTAAGTGAACTTTTTTTTTTTACATATTGACCAATGGTGCTTATATAAATAGTGAAGAGAACAGGTCCCAAAATCGACCCCTGTGGTACACCTTTATGTACTTCAAGAAATTCAGACTTAAATTCAGACTTAAAACCATGAACAGGTGTCAGAGCTCAGGTATATCGAGGACAACTTATTCAATTAAATAGAATGATAAACAGTATCAAAAGCTTTTGACAGGTCCACAAACAAAGCAGCACATTTCATTTTAGTGTCTAAAACATTGACAAGATCATTAACAACTAAAGTGTTTGCTGTAATAGTGCTATGCCCACGCCTAAACCCTGATTGGTTTACATTCAAAGTATATTGTACATTTGTACAAAGTTGTACATTTACCAAGGATTCAATAATCTTAGCTAGACAACGAAGCCTTGAAATGGGGCAATACTTTTTAAGATCAGTACTATCCCCGCCCTTATGGAGTGGCAGCACAATAACTGATTTCCGTACTTTTTAAATATTTCCTGATAACAATGTTAAATAAAAAATGTGGGTTATTGAGCCAACAATGATGGGTGCTGCACACTTAAGCAGACCAGGATCCAATTGGTCAGCCCTGTGGATTTCTTGTTGTCTATTGCTAGCAAAGCATCCAGGACTTCTTTTTCTGTAAATAGCCTAAAAGAAAAGCTTTGACTATAATTTCTCTGATCATTCAGCAGGTTTCCTCTATCAGCATCCAGAACCATATCATTATGAATAGGCTTAGAAGTTATTTCAATGAGATAGCTCGCTGAAATAAAATGGTGATTAAATGCATCAATGGTGGCATTTTTTTCCGTAATAAGACCTGTGTCTGAATTCATTTGTTGTGGCAGAGAGGAGGAAGTAGAACCCTTTGTGTTTCCATTACAATCCAAAAGACCGGTTACATAATAATCAGATTGAGCCTTTCTGATTTGTCTTACACAATGATTCCTTAGTTGCTTAAAAGCTTGCCAGTCAGGGCCCAAGCCTGTGTTCCTGGCCTTGACCCAAGCATCATCTCTTTTATGAATGACTTCTGATAATTCCGGAGTGTACCAGGCCTTCAATCTACCTTTAACCCTTACTTTTTTGAAAGGAGCATGATTATCAACAATAGTATTGAAGACAACTGCAAAAAGGCTCAAAGCTAAATCAGGTTCAGGGATAGCTGAAATACAATCAAGGTCACTAAAATAAGTATCATGTAAAAAAGCAAGTTCCTCTTTGTGATGATACAATGCTTAGATTTTTGTATTCTCACATCTCTAACACAAACAACTGGGAAATAGTCACTAATGTCTTGGGCGAAGACACCAGTAGAAACATATTTCTCTGGTGTATTCGTTTTAGTAAGATCAATCAGAGTTGACTTTAAAGGATCTTTAGGGTTGGGCCGTGTAGGCTTAGTCACCAGCTGGGTTAGGTTTAGATCATTACACATGTCTTTTAGATTGTCTGAAGCCTGCATTTCCCAATCATAATTTAGGTCACCCAGGGTAATAACTTCTGATTTAGTAAAATAATACAACAAACTAGTTAACTCCTCGAGTGCACAAGCTTAGCCGAGGGAGGACGCTCTACCAGTTATGGATACATTTCTCCCCAGACAAAGGTATTAAGATAGTAGCAAAAAATATTTGGTAAAGAGACAGTAATGATTTTTAATAAGAATGGCCACTCCAACACCTCTACCCTGTCTGTCAGCTCTGAACACATTATAACCATCAATATTAATATCAGTCCAGAATATCCCCAGAGATCCAAGCATGCCGTAGTCAATGAACAGCATTCTTACATACAGTTGAAGTCGGACGTTTACATACACCTTAGCCAAATACATTTAAACTCAGTTTTTCACAATTCCTAGTAAAGATTCCCTGTCTTAGGTCAGTTAGGATCACCACTTTATTTTAAGAATGTGAAATGTCAAAATAATAGTAGAGAGAATGATTTATTTCAGCTTTTATTTCTTTCATCACATTCCCAGTTGGTCAGAAGTTTACATACACTCAATTAGTATTTGGTAGCATTGCCTTTAAATTGTTTAACTTGGGTTAAACATTTCAGGTAGCCTTCCACAAGCTTCCCACAATAAGTTTGGTGAATTTTGGCCCATTCCTCCAGACAGAGCTGGTGTAACTCAGTCAGGTTTGTAGGCCTCCTTGCTCGCACACGCTTTTTCAGTTCTGCCCACAAATGTTCTACAGGATTGAGGTCAGGGCTTTGTGATGACCACTCCAATACCTTGACTTTGTTGTCCTTAAGCCATTTTGCCACAACTTTGGAAGTATGCTTGGGGTCATTGTCCATTTGGAAGACCCATTTGCGACCAAGCTTTAACTTCCTGACTGATGTCTTGAGCTGTTACTTCAATATATCCACATAATTTTCCTTCCTCATGATGCCATCTATTTTGTGAAGTGCACCAGTCCCTCCTGCAGCAAAGCACCCCCACAGCATGATGCTGCCACCCCCGTGCTTCATGGTTGGGATGGTGTTCTTTGGCTTGCAATCGACCCCCTTTTTCCTCCAAACATAACGATGGTCATTATGGCCAAACAGTTCTATTTTTTTTTCATCAGACCAGAGGACATTTCTCAAAAAAGTACGATCTTGGTCCCCATGTGCAGTTGCAAACTGTAGTCTGGTGTTTTTATGGGGGTTTTGGAGCAGTGGATTCTTCCTTGCTGAGCGGCCTTTCAGGTTATGTCGATATAGGACTTGTTTTACTGTGGATATAGATACTTTTGTACCTGCTACTTTTGTACCTGCTTCCTCCAGCATCTTCACAAGGCTCACTTAATCCAAGATGGCGTAGTAGTGCAGTCCTGTTTTTGTCGTGTGTCTGTAAATAGCCTGTAAATACCCTGTTTTTTTGTATTTTTCGTACATATTTCCCTATCAGACTTTTCATCCTTCTACAAAATATACTTTCCTGCAACCCGCCTCACTCAATGTGGAACGGATTCTATTATTGACTTACCTTTTATCTAGAATATCCAGTTGAAACTAGCTAGCCAGCTAACTAGCTACTTGCTATTAGCCACAGTTAGCGGTATTTCACCCAGAACATTGGATTTTTCTGCCGGAATAATTTAATCACTGGACATTAATCACCGGATCGCAACTAGCTAGCCGCAACCGAATGGATGTTGCTGTTTGGCTAATCACCACTGCCCCCGATGCAAGCACCAGTTAGCCTCGAGCTAGCCTAGAGCCAGGCTCATATCCCGGCTATCTACCTCTAGGTCTACCGGACGGGAGTAGCCAGCTAACTAGCTACTTGCTATCAGCTACCGTTAGAGGTTTTTCACCATTGTCCGTGGCCTGCACCACCTACCAGCCAGCTCTAGTCTGGACTATTATTCGGCCAGTCTGCACTGTCTGCACAGCGCGTTATCGACCCAGAACATATCAGTTTTTCTGCCGGAATCACTGAATCACTGGACATTTAACTCCGGATTCATCGCTACCAGCTTGCTGCAACAAAATGGACGTTGTGGTCTGGCTAATCATCCTGAGCTAGGCCCATCTCCCGGCTATCTACCTATCTGTCAACCGGAGGGGACCACCTGGTGTTGACACGGAGCCCCGCCGATCCTACACAACTGGTCTGCCGACGAAATCGTCTGATGTGGTTACAACAGGCTTCCCGTTACGACGTCGACCACGAAGATTCCATCTGCTAGCCCCGGCCCGCTAGCACACACTAGCCGTGGCCTCTTGCTCGCTAGTGCTTTAGCAGCCCCCGAACTACCTCCGAACTATCCTATTGCTGTTCACCGGACCTTATGATAACTCAGCTATACAGCTGATGTCTGCTGGACTGTTCCTTTTTACGGTACCGCATCCTGTTTATGTTTAGCCTCAGCCCAAACTGTCGTCATTACCAGCTGTTGTCTTAGCTCTCTCAAATTACACCTGTGATTGCTTTATGCCTCTCTCCCATCTCAATATGGTTAGCTTATTGTTGTTTCGGTTATTTCTAATTGTACTATTTCACTGTAGATCCCCCAGCCCAGCTAAACCTGCCTTAGATAGCTCATTTGTCCCACCCCCCATACACGCGGAGACCGACTCAATTGGTGCCTCCAGTGATGCTATCTCTTTCATTGTTACCCAACGCTTAGGTTTACCTCCACTTTACTCATATCCTTCCATATCGTTGTCTGTACATAATGCCCTGAATCTTTTCTACGATGCCCGGAAATCTGCCCCCTTTATTCTATGTACCCAACGCACTAGAAGACCAGTTCTTAAAGCCTTTAGCCGTATCCTTATTCTAGTCCTCCTCTGTTCCTCCGGTGATGTAGAGGCTAACCCAGGCCCTGCAGCCCTCAGTATCACTCCTACTCCCCAGGCGCTATCATTTGCTGACTTCTGTAATCGCAAAAGCCTTGGTTTCTTGCATGTAAATATCAGAAGTCTACTTCCTAAGTTTGAGTTATTCACTGCGTTAGCACACTCCGCCAACCCTGATGTTCTAGCAGTGTCTGAATCCTGGCTTAGGAAGGCCACCAAAAATGCTGAAATTTCCATCCCCAACTACAACATTTTCCGTCTAGATAGAACTGCCAAAGGGGGTGGAGTTGCAATCTACAGTAGAGATAGCCTGCAGAGCTCTATCATACTATCCAGGTCTGTGCCCAAACAGTTTGAGCTTCTACTTCTAAAAATCCACCTTTCCAGAAATGTCTCTCACTGTTGCCGCTTGCTACAGACCCCCCTCAGCCCCCAGCTGTGCCCTGGACACCATATGTGAATTGATTGCCCCCCATTTATCCTCAGAGTTCGAACTGCTTGGTGACCTAAATTGGGATATGCTTAACACCCCGGCCATCCTACAATCCAAACTAGATGCCCTCAATCTCACGCAAATTATCAACGAACCTACCAGGTACAACCCTAAATCCGTAAACATGGGTACCCTCATAGATATCATCCTGACTAACTTACCCTCTAAATACACCTCCGCTGTCTTCAACCAGGATCTCAGCGATCACTGCCTTATTGCCTGCGTCCGTAACGGGTCCGCGGTCAAACGACCACCCCTCATCACTGTCAAACGCTCCCTAAAACACTTTAGCGAGCAGGCCTTCCTAATTGACCTGGCCCAGGTATCCTGGATGGATATAGATCTCATTCCGTCAGTAGAGGATGCCTGGTTGTTCTTTAAAAGTAATTTCCTCTTAAATAAACATGCCCCATTCAAAAAATACAGACTTGACTGCCCTTGACCAGCACAAAAACATCCTGTGGCGTACTGCATTAGCATCAAATAGCCCCGCGATATGCAACTTTTCAGGGAAGTTAGGAACCAATCCCCAACTACAACATTTTCCGTCTAGACAGAACTGCCAAAGGGGGTGGAGTTGCACAAGCAGTCAGGAAAGCAAAGGCTAACTTTTTCAAACAGAAATGAGCATCCTGTAGCACTAACTCCAAAAAGTTTTGGGACACTGTAAAGTCCATGGAGAATAAGAGCACTTCCTCCCAGCTGCCCACTGCACTGAGGCTAGGAAACACTATCACCACCGATAAATCTACAATAATTGAGAATTTCAACAAGCATTTTGCTACGGCTGGCCATGCTTTCCACCTTGCTACCACTACCCCGGCCACCAACTCTGCACCCTCCGCTGCAACTTGCCCATGCCCCCCCGCTTCTCCTTCACACAAATTCAGACAGCTGATGTTCTGAAAGAGCTGCAAAATCTGGACCCCCTACAAATCAGCTGGGCTAGACAATCTGGACCCTTTCTTTCTAAAACTAGCCGCCGAAATTGTCGCAACCCCTATTACTAGTCTATTCAACCTCTCTTTCGTAACGTCTGAGATCCCCAGAGATTGGAAAGCTGCCGCGGTCATCCCCCTCTTCAAAGGGGGTGACACTCTAGATCCAAACTGTTACAGACCTATATCCATCCTGCCCTGCCTTTCGAAAGTATTTGAAAGCCAAGTTAACAAACAGATCACCGACCATTTCGAATCCCACCGTACCTTCTCCGCTATGCAATCCGGTTTCCGAGCTGGTCATGGGTGCACTTCAGCCACGCTCAAGGTCATAAACGATATTATAACCGCGATCGAAAATAGACAGTACTGTGCAGCCGTCTTCATCGACCTGGCCAAGGCTTTCGACTCTGTCAACCACCGCATTCTTATTGGCAGACTAAATAGCCTTGGTTTCTCAAATGACTGCCTCGCCTGGTTCACCAACTACTTCTCAGATAGAGTTCAGTGTGTCAAATCGGAGGGCCTGTTGTCTGGACCTATGGCAGTCTCTATGGGGGTGCCACAGGGTTCAATTCTTGGGCCGACTCTTTTCTCCGTGTATATCAATGATGTCGCTCTTGCTGCTGGTGACTCTCAGATCCACCTCTATGCAGATGACACCATTTTGTATACATCTGGCCCTTCATTGGACACTGTGTTAACAAACCTCCAAACGAGCTTCAATGCCATACAACACTCCTTCAGTAGCCTCCAACTGCTCTTAAACACTAGTAAAACTAAATGCATGCTCTTCAATCGAATGCTGCTGGCACCCGCCCACCCGACTAGAATCACCACTCTCGACGGGTCTGACCTAGAGTATGTGGACAACTACAAATACCTAGGTGTCTGGTTAGACTGTAAACTCTCCTTCCAGACTCACATTAAGAATCTCCAATCCAAAGTTAAATCTAGAATCGGCTTCCTATTTCGCAACAAAGCCTCCTTCACTCATGCTGCCAAACATGCCCTCGTAAAACTGACTATCCTACTGATCCTTGACTTCGGCGATGTCATTTACAAAATATCCTCCAACACTCTACTCAGCAAATTGGATGTAGTCTATCACAGTGCCATCCGTTTTGTCTCCAAAGCCCCATACACTACCCACCACTGTGACCTGTACACTCTTGTTGGTTGGTCCTCACTACATGTTTGTCGTCAAACCCACTGGCTCCAGGCCATCTATAAATCACTGCTAGGCAAATCCCCGCCTTATCTTAGCTCATTGGTCACCATAGCAGCACCCACCCGTAGTCTGCGCTCCAGCAGGTATATCTCACTGGTCATTCCCAAAGCCAACACCTCCTTTGGCCGCCATTCCTTCCAGTTCTCTGCTGCCAATGACTGGAACGAATTGAAAAAATCTCTGAAGCTGGAGACTCTTATCTCCCTCACTAACTTTAAGCATCAGTTGTCAGAGCACCTTACCGATCACTGCACCTGTACACAGCCCATCTGAAATTAGCCCACCCAACTACCTCATCCCTATATTGTTATTTATTTTGCTATTTTGCACCCCAGTATCTCTATTTGCACATAATCTCTTGCACATCTAGCATTCCAGTGTTAATACTAATTGTAATTATTTTGCACTATAGCCTATTTATTGCCTTACCTCCATAACTTGCTACATTTGCACACACTGTATATATATTTTCTGTTTAATTTTTTTGACTTTATGTTTTTTTACCCCATATGTAACTCTGTGTTGTTGTTTTTATCGCACTGCTTTGCTTTATCTTGGCCAGGTCGCAGTTGTAAATGAGAACTTGTTCTCAACTGGCTTACCTGGTTAAATAAAGGTGAAAAAATAAATTAAAAAAATAAGGTCCTTTGCCGTTGTTGTCACGGTTTTCTAAGCCAGAACCCAGAAGCAGACCAGGACAAGGTGAGTTGAACGAAGGTGAGTATTTATTAACAGATTCAAAAAACGATGCAGAATAATCCAGGGGACAGAGCGGGCGGCGGAGATGAGTTGGTGGAGGTGCAGTGGCAGATCCAATAATGGCTCGGCAGCCGCCGACAACCAGGCAGGGGTTGGGTGAAGGTTCCGGGAGAATGACTGTAGATAGAAACAAACGGAGGTAAGTACACGGCAAGCCAACAAGGTACAAAACAACAAAACTAACGCTAGTAACTCAGAGGCTGATACGCTGACAAACATACTGTTCATGGCTAACGATCTGGCAGGGAATGGATGTCAGGTCAGAGCTTATGAAGGGTGATGATCAGGACCAGGTGTGCAGATCGCTGATGAGATGCAGGTGCGGGTAATCGGGAGATCTCCCGCCTAGCAACGTCGCCCGGCAACCAGGCAGGGAGCGTTCAAAAACCTTCAGGAAACAGGAGATTCAGAGCAGAAAAACGGCAACACAGGCAGGAACCGACTCAGGACGCAGGGTTCATGACAGTAACCCCCCTCCGACGAACGCCACCGGGCGGACTACCCGGAGCGCCAGGATGGAGGCGGTAGAAGTCACGAAGGAGGTCAGCATCAAGGATCTGACGCCGAGGAATCCAACTCCTCTCTTCAGGACCATACCCCTCCCAGTCCACGAGATACTGGAAACCCCGGCCCCGCCGTCTGGAATCCATAATGCGGCGCACCGTGTAGGCAGGACCACCTCGGATCATCCGAGGGGGAGGAGGAGGAGGCGGAGGGGGCAACAGAGGACTGAGGAGAACAGGCTTGAGGCAGGAGACATGAAAGGTGGGATGGACTCTGAGCGTTCTAGGTAACTTGAGTCGAACCGCAACAGGATTGATCACTTTCTCCACCACAAACGGACCAATGAACTTCGGTGACAGTTTCTTAGACTCAGTCCGCAGAGGAAGATGCCGTGTAGCCAACCAGACCCTATCTCCGATGGTATAGGTGGGGGCGGGAATCCGGCGACGATTCGCCTGGAGCTGATACCGGTCAGAAACTCTAAGGAGGGCCTTTCTGGCCCGATGCCAGGTCCGGTGGCAACGAGGAATGTGGGCCTGAACAGAGGGCACTGAGAGATCCTTCTCCTGAGAAGGAAACAAGGGAGGTTGGTAGCCATACAGGCACTGGAAGGGAGACATCCCAGTGGCAGATGTAGGGAGAGTATTGTGGGCATACTCAACCCAAGGCAACTGAGAGACCCAGGAGGTGGGGTTGGAGGAGACAAGGCAGCGTAGCGTGGATTCCATCTTCTGGTTGGCTCTTTCCGCCTGACCATTAGATTGGGGGTGAAAACCAGATGTGAGACTGACTGTAGCTCCAATGGCCAAACAGAAGGACTTCCAGACAGCAGAGGTAAACTGAGGACCACGGTCGGAAACTATGTCACTGGGCAACCCGTGGACCCTGAAAACCTCCCTAACCAGGATCTCGGACGTCTCAGAGGCAGAGGGAAGCTTGGAAATGGGCACAAAGTGGGCGAACTTGCTGAATCTGTCCACGATAGTCAGAATGACCGTGTTCCCCTCAGAAGAGGGCAACCCAGTGACAAAGTCCAGGGCCAGATGCGACCATGGTCGCCGGGGAATAGGGAGGGGGTGAAGAAGTCCAGAGCTGGGCCGATTGGCACTCTTATTCTGCTCACACACTGGACAGGCAGCAACAAACCTCCGAGTATCTTCTCCCATGGCAGGCCACCAAAATCGTCTGCGAAGTAACGCCATCGTCCGAGCCACGCCAGGGTGACAAGCCATCTTGCTGGCGTGGGACCATTGGAGGACAGCAGAACGAACCGACTCAGGCACAAACAACCGACCGGGTGGACCGTTACCGGACCGGGCTGCGTCCGAAGGGCCGCCATAACCTCCTCCTCAATCCTCCACATAACTGCTCCCACGACACAGTTCCGGGGAAGAATCGTCTCGGTCTTGGCCCCACTCTCCTCCGTCTTGGAGAACATCCGGGACAAGGCGTCCCGCCTTGCCGTTCTTAGACCCAGGTCGGAACGTCAGGGAAAAATTAAAGCGTCCGAAAAACAAAGCCCACCTGGCCTGACGGGAGTTGAGACGTCTAGCCGATTGCACGTAAGCAAGATTCTTGTGGTCAGTCCAGACAATAAACGGTTGCTCCGCCCCCTCCAACCAGTGGCGCCACTCCTCCAAGGCAAGCTTCACCGCGAGAAGCTCCCAGTTACCCACATCGTAGTTCCTCTCCGCAGACGAAAGACGACGAGAGTAGTAGGTGCAGGGATGGAGTTTACCGTCAGTGGAGCATCGCTGGGACAGGATGGCGCCAACCCCCACATCAGACGCATCCACTTCAACGACGAACTGACGGGCCGTGTCCGGTTGAGAGAGAATCGGTGCGTTGGTGAATCGCCTCTTTAAATCCAGGAAAGCTCAGTCCGCCTCAGGATTCCAACTGAAGGTCCTGGTACTAGAAGTCAGGGCAGTTAAAGGAGCGGCCACATGGCTGTAATCACAGATAAATCTCCGATAGAAATTCGCAAACTCCAGAAACCTCTGGAGCTGCAATCTCGTACCGGGCTGGGCCCAATCCAGAACCGCCCTAACCTTCTCTTGGTCCATCCTAATCTCTCCCCTGGAGATGATGTACCCGAGGAAGGATGTAGTGTGGGCGTGAAATTCACACTTCTCGGCCTTCACAAACAGGCGATTCTCCAGCAATCGCTGCAGAACCTGCTTGACATGCTGGACGTGGCTGGAAGGCTCCTTCGAGAAGATTAGAATGTCATCCAGGTAAACGAACACAAAAAGACCGATCATATCTCTCAGGACGTCTTTCACCATACTCTGGAACACTGCTGGGGCATTGGTCAGTCCAAACGGCATCACCTGATACTCGAAATGACCCATCGGTGTATTGAAACCAGTCAACCACTCGTCCCCCTCTCTGATCCGGACCAGATGATACGCATTGCGTAGGTCCAGCTTGGTGAACACAGTAGCACCCTGTAAGGAGTCGAAAGCAGAGCTCATCAAGGGCAGGGGATACTTGTTCTTGACCGTGATATCATTCAACCCCCCGATAATCAATACAAGGTCGAAGAGAGCCATCCTTTTTACTCACAAAGAAGAATCCTGCCCCCCAGGGGTGATGACGAGGACGAATGAGACCAGCAGCTAGGGACTCCTTTATGAAGGTCTCCAAAGCCTCACGTTCAGGTCGGGAGATGCTGTATAACCGTCCCTTGGGATAGACAGCTCCAGGGAACAGGTTTATGGCACAATCATATGGTCGGTGGGGAGGGAGTGACAGAGCCCTCTGCTTACTGAACACTTCCCCCAAATCGTGATATGTCTCAGGAACCAGGGACAGATCTGGGGGTTTAGCCTCAATCACCTGACTGGGAACAGAATGGGAACAGGCAGTCTTGAGGCAGTTAGCATGACAATCAATGCTCCAACTAGTTACCTTGCCAGTCACCCAATCGAACGTGGGATTGTGTTCTTTCAGCCAGGGGTATCCAAGGACCAGAGGAACATGGGAAGAAGGCAGAATGAAGAATGAGATAACCTCAGAATGATTCCCTGACAACAGCATCTTAACCGGTTCAGTCCTCATCGTGATACGTGCCAGACTACTGCCGTTCAGAGTGGTAGCTTCAATGGCTTCCGGTAATCGCTCCTTGGAAAGCCCCAGCTGTTCCACCACGTCGGCATCAATAAAGCTTCCATCGGCACCTGAATCGACGAAAGCGTTAATCGCTAAACTTTGATTCCTGTTCGCGAGGGTAGCCGGGAAACGGGGTCTGACAGGGGTATTGAGAGGTTGAAACTGGCTCGCTAAAAGTCCTCCCAACTTTAGCGAGCCGAGCAGTTTGACGGCCGCTGGGAACAAGTGGAGATGTAATGTCCCGAACTACCACAGTAGAGGCAGCGGTTGGTCTTACGTCTATGTTGGCGCTCCTCCTTGGTTAACCCGTGCCGCCCCCACTTGCATGGGTTCAGAATCTGGAGGCAGGACCTCTCCACTAATCCTGTGTGGTGGACAATGATCGACGCATTCTGGTCCACCTCCTGACCCGACTGAAAACTGAGAAGCTGATTGATTGGACGGGCCCCATTGCTTCTCCCTCCTTCTCTCTCGAACTCTGTTATCCACCCGAATAGACAAGGCTACCAAGCTGTCCAGGTCACTAGGCTCCGGATAGGAGATCAACTCATCCTTGAGTTGCTCCGACAGCCCCTGGTAAAAGGCAGCTTGCAGTGACTCCTCATTCCACCCACTCTCCACAGCCAATGTCCTGAATTCGATAACGAAGTCGGCAACGCTTCGAGTTCCTTGGCGAAGAGAAAACAGGCGCTTAGCTGCGTCCTTACCTCGGACTGGATGGTCAAACAGCTTCCTCATCTCTGCCGTGAACTCCTGGTATGAAGCCATGCAGGTGTCCTGTCGTTCCCATACGGCTGAAGCCCACTCCAGAGCTCTACCACGCAGCAATTCAATGACAAAGGCTATCCTAGCCTTGTCTGTGGCATAAGAGTGGGGCTGTAGATCCACACTGCATAAGAAAAGAACGGCATCTTCCCAATTCCCCCTCATATCTATCAGGCGTCGGAACCTTGGGCTCACGGAAGGGCACAGCTCCAGAAGCGGCAGGCGAGATGGGTGAAACCGGTGGTGGATTCTCCACCGGCAACCTGAGCTGAGCCTGGATCTTCGTCAGACTGGTAGAAAAGTTCCGAACTGACAACGCTATCTCCTGTAGCGCCGTGCTATGTTGTCCCAACATCTTCTCCTGATGGGTAATGGCATGGCGAACAGAGTCCAGGTCCGCTGGGTTCATTTCGGGCCGGATCGTTCTGTCACGGTTTTCTAAGCCAGAACCCAGAAGCAGACCAGGACAAGGTGAGTTGAACAAAGGTGAGTATTTATTAACAGATTCAAAAAACAATGCAGAATAATCCAGGGGACAGAGCGGGCGGCGGAGATGAGTTGGTGGAGGTGCAGTGGCAGATCCAATAATGGCTCGGCAGCCGCCGACAACCAGGCAGGGGTTGGGTGAAGGTTCCGGGAGAATGACTGTAGATAGAAACAAACGGAGGTAAGTACACAGCAAGCCAACAAGGTGCAAAACAACAAAACTAACGCTAGTAACTCAGAGGCTGATACGCTGACAAACATACTGTTCATGGCTAACGATCCGGCAGGGAATGGATGTCAGGTCAGAGCTTATGAAGGGTGATGATCAGGACCAGGTGTGCAGATCGCTGATGAGATGCAGGTGCGGGTAATCGGGAGATCTCCCGCCTAGCAACGTCGCCCGGCAACCAGGCAGGGAGCGTTCAAAAACCTTCAGGAAACAGGAGATTCAGAGCAGAAAAACGGCAACACAGGCAGGAACCGACTCAGGACGCAGGGTTCATGACAGTTGTTCTGGTATTGATTTGCACTTTTCGCACCAAATACATAAATCTCAAGGAGACAGAACGCGTCTCCTTCCTGTGCGGTATGACGGCTGCGTGGTCCCATGGTGTTTATACTTGCGTACTATTGTTTGTACAGATGAACGTGGTACCTTGAGGCGTTTGGAAATTGCTCCCAAGGATGAACCAGACTTGTGGAGGTCTACCATTTTTTCTTGGCTGATTTCTTTTGATTTTCCCATGATGTCAAGCAAAGAGCCACTGAGATTGAAGGTAGGCCTTGAAATACATCCACAGGTACACCTCCAATTGACTCAAATGATGTCAATTAGCCTATCAGAAGCTTCTAAAGCCATGACATCATTTTCTGGAATTTTCCAAGCTGTTTAAAGGCACAGTCAACTTAGTGTATGTAAACTTCTGACCCACTGAAATTGTGATACAGTGAATTATAAGTGAAATAATCTGTCTGTAAACAATTGTTGGAAAAATTACTTGGGTCATGCACAAAGTAGATGTCCTAACCAACTTGCCAAAACTATAGTTTGTTAACAAGAAATTTGTGGAGTGGTTGAAAAATGAATTTTAATGACTCCAACCTAAGTGTATGTAAAATTCCGTCTTCAACTGTAGGTATTCCTCTTGTCCAGATGGGATAGCGATGGCGATTGCATCATCTGTGGATCTATTGGGGTGGTACGTAAATTGAAGTGGGTCTAGGGTGTCAGGTAAGGTGGAGGTGGTATGATCCTTAACTAGCCTCTCAAAGCACTTCATGATGACAGAAGTGAGTGCTACAGGACGATAGTCATTTAGTTCAGTTACCTTTGCTTTCTTGGGTACAGGATCAATGGTGGACATCTTGAAGCAAGTTGGGACAGCAGACTGGGATAGGGAGAGATTGAATATGTCCGTAAACACTCCAGCTAGCTGGTCTATGGATGCTCTGAGGACGTGGCTAGGGATGCCGTCTGGGTCGGCAGCCTTGCGAGGGTTAACACGCTTAAACGTCTTACTCACGTCGGCCTCTGAGAACAAGAGCCCACAGTCCTTGGGAGCAGGCTGCGTCGGTGGCATTGTGTTATCCTCAAAGGGGGTGAAGAAGGTGTTTAACTTGTCCGGGAGCAAGACCGTAGATTGCCATAAGGAGGAAATAATGACACTGTTTCAGTTTTACGCGAATGCTGCCATCTATCCATGGTTTTTGGTTTGGGTAGGTTTTAATATTCACAGTGGGAACAACATCCCCTATACACTTCCTGATGAACTCAGTCCCCATGTCTTAACACGGCCTTGAAATGTGAAGAGAGGGTCAAGGCTCCTAAAAGGATCTGGAAAGATTCTTTAGGGAGGAATGATCTAAGATCCCTCCCAATCTCATAAAACATTTTAGAAAAATTGCCATTATCCTCACAAGGGGACTGTGATGAGGTGATTTTGAAGGAGTCAGGCACAGGAGGGTAAATCACAGAATAACAGGATTTATTCTGAACCACAGAGTTACGCAGTAATACGTAAAAACACTCCAGTGCGCAAAACAGGCGCACTGGAAAATACAAGGCACACGGGGAACATACCCGGCGATACAAAATACACGGAGCTCCACCGAGCTTCTCTCTCTTCCACAATAAACAATCACACACAAAGACAAGGGGGCAGAGGGAACACTTATACAGTTACTGGTGAGGGGATATGAACCAGGTGTGTGTAATAAACAAGACAAAACAAATGGAATGATGAGATGACGAGCGGCAGTGGCTAGAAGGCCGGTGATGACGAATGCCGAAGCCTGCCCGAACAAGGAGAGGAGGCAGCTTCGGAGGAAGTCGTGACAGGGATGGTGCCAGATTATTGAAAACAGGGGTGCCAATAATTTTGACCCCCATCTTTTTTAAATGTTATTTTATTACTTGTTAAAAAAATCTATTTCTCTGAGCAATTGTATTAGTATGAAATAATATACAGTGAGGGAAAAAAGTATTTGATCCCCTGCTGATTTTGTACGTTTGCCCACTGACAAAGACATGATCAGTCTATAATTTTAATGGTAGGTTTATTTGAACAGTGAGAGACAGAATAACAACAACAAAATCCAGAAAAACGCATGTCAAAAATGTTATAAATTGATTTGCATTTTAATGAGGGAAATAAGTATTTGACCCCTCTGCAAAACATGACTTAGTACTTGGTGGCAAAACCCTTGTTGGCAATCACAGAGGTCAGACGTTTCTTGTAGTTGGCCACCAGGTTTGCACATATCTCAGGAGGGATTTTGTTTCACTCCTCTTTGCAGATCTTCTCCAAGTCATTAAGGTTTCGAGGCTGACGTTTGGCAACTCGAACCTTCAGCTCCCTTCACAGATTTTCTATGGGATTAAAGTCTGGAGACTGGCTAGGCCACTCCAGGACCTTAATGTGCCTCTTCTTGAGCCACTCCTTTGTTGCCTTGGCCGTGTGTTTTGGGTCATTGTCATGCTGGAATACCCATCCACGACCCATTTTCAATGCCCTGGCTGAGGGAAGGAGGTTCTCACCCAAGATTTGACAGTACATGGCCCCGTCCATCGTCCCTTTGATGCGGTGAAGTTGTCCTGTCCCCTTAGCAGAAAAACACCCCCAAAGCATAATGTTTCCACCTCCATGTTTGACGGTGGGGATGGTGTTCTTGGGGTCATAGGCAGCATTCCTCCTCCTCCAAACACGGCGAGTTGAGTTGATGCCAAAGAGCTCGATTTTGGTCTCATCTGACCACAACACTTTCACCCAGTTCTCCTCTGAATCATTCAGATGTTCATTGGCAAACTTCAGACGGGCCTGTATATGTGCTTTCTTGAGCAGAGGGACCTTGCAGGCGCTGCAGGATTTCAGTCCTTCACGGCGTAGTGTGTTTTCCAATTGTTTTCTTGGTGACTATGGTCCCAGCTGCCTTGAGATCATTGACAAGATCCTCCCGTGTAGTTCTGGGCTGATTCCTCACCGTTCTCATGATCATTGCAACTCCACGAGGTGAGATCTTGCATGGAGCCCCAGACCGAGGGAGTTTGGCAGTTATTTTGTGTTTCTTCCATTTGCGAATAATCGCACCAACTGTTGTCACCTTCTCACCAAGCTGCTTGGCGATGGTCTTGTATCCCATTCCAGCCTTGTGTAGGTCTACAATCTTGTCCCTGACATCCTTGGAGAGCTCTTTGGTTTTGGCCATGGTGGAGAGTTTGGAATCTGATTGACTGATTGCTTCTGTGGACAGGTGTCTTTTATACAGGTAACAAGCTGAGATTAGGAGCACTCCCTTTAAGAGTGTGCTCCTAATTTCAGCTCGTTACCTGTATAAAAGACACCTGGGAGCCAGAAATGTTTCTGATTGAGAGGGTGTCAAATACTTATTTCCCTCATTAAAATACAAATACATTTATAACATTTTTGACATGCGTTTTTCTGGATTTTTTTGTTGTTATTCTGTCTCTCTCTGTTCAAATAAACCTACCATTAAAATTATAGACTGATCGTTTCTTTGTCAGTGGGCAAACGTACAAAATCAGCAGAGGATGAAATACTTTTTTCCCTCACTGTAACATCCCCATTTTTGGGGGCATACAATATAGCTCAGTATTTGTATTATTTCGTTTATACAGTCTTTTTTGCTCATCTTATTAATTTCGGTCATGACTGTACCTGTGACCCTTTCCAGTAAATATAACAATTGGGAGTGTAGAAGTGTTGGCACACTGGTAATTGTGTAGGAGTTATTTGTCAACCAATTTTCTTATCTAAGTCAGAGCAGCCACCTCCATCTTCACATTTACATTCCTGCCAGCCTCTCTCACAACACCTCAGGTGTAATGCTTCAATGTGCACTCCAGCTAAGCTATTATTTAATTGCTGTATTAAGAGGGCCAGTGAAAAAGTATGAGCCATGCAATGATAATGATATTAATACTCTAATAATGACTTAAGAGCTTTAAATGGCCCTTCTTGATTGAAGACAGTAGAGAGTGTTATTTATCAAGATTGCAACACACCGTCAGAAGATGGTGTTTGTGTGTACATGTATGTATCTGACAGGGAGACCCTACACTGAGTGTGTATGAAGACAATGCCATGCGAATGTGTCTCAGGGAGTCACCAGCTGTAGTGCTAATGCTGCCTCCTCAAACCGGGCTAAGCACTCACAGACACAGCCTCTCACATAGCCTCTCTCACAGACAGACAGACAGTGGAGACAGTGGAGATAGTTTCTAAGACGATGGGCTGGGCCTCGTCTCATCTCTGTACTCCTCACACAGGCCAAAGGGATCTGGCACACTCTAACTTGGCCTGATCCCGAACGAGGCTTTATCAGGTTTGGCCACAAAGCTGATTAGTGGATTCCACCCCAGTCTGGTAGAACAGAGAGAGGCTGGCTGTCTTAGCCCACCTCCCATAGGAATCCACTGGCCGACTACTGCATACAGCTCTGTTTGTGAAGGAGTGGGAATGTGAGAGAGAGAGAGAGAGAGAGAGAGAGAGAGAGAGAGAGAGAGAGAGAGAGAGAGAGAGAGAGAGAGAGAGAGACCTCAAAGAAAGCGATTCCCAAACCTTCCATAACAAAGCCATCACCTACAGAGAGATTAACCTAGAGAAGAGTCCCCTAAGCAAGCTAGTCCTGGGGCTCTGTTCACAAACACAAACAGACCCAACAGAGCCCCAGGACAGCAACACAATTAGACCCAACCAAATCATAAGAAAACAAAAAGATAATTACTTGACACATTGGAAAGTATTAACCAAAAAACAGAGCAACCTGGAATGCTATTTGACCCTAAACAGAGAGTAAACAGTGGCAGAATACCGGACCACTGTGACTGACCCACAATTAAGGAAAGCTTTGACTACACTCTTAGAAAAAAGGTTTCCAAAAGGGTTCTGTGGCTGTCCCCATATGAGAACCCTTTTTGGTTCCAGGTAGAACTCGTTTTGGTTCCACTCTCTGTGATGTTTTAAATGTTTTATTTCTTATTTCTTACTTTTATTGGTGCGTGACTGTTATTGAAAGTTGTATTGTCAATCTTGTTTTGTATTTAACGCCACTTTAAATGTGTACATGACACTGCAACAAAATTTCCCCATGGGGACAATAAAGTAAGTAAGTAAGTAAGTAAGAAAGGGTCCTACATGGAACACAAAAGGGTTCTACCTTGAACCAAAAGGGTTCTACCTGGAACCAAAAGGGTTCTACCTGGAACCAAAAGGGGTTCTTCAAAGGGTTATCCTATGGGACAGCCGAATAACCCTTTTTGATTCTAGATAGCACCTTTTTTCTGAGAGTGTATGTACAGACTCAGTGAGTATTGCTATTGAGAGAGGCTGCTGTAGGCAGACCTGGCTCTCAAGAGAAGACAGGCTATGTGCACACTGCCTACAAAATGAGGCGGAAACTTAGCTGCACTTCCTAACCTCCTGCCAAATGTATGACAATATTAGAGAAACATATTTCTCCCAGATTACACAGACCCACAAAGAATTCGAAAACAAATCCAATTTTGATAAACTCCCACATCTATACCACTGTGTGCCATCACAGCAGCAAAATGTGTGACCTGTTGCCACAAGAAAATGGCAACCAGTGAAGAACAAACACCATTGTAAATACAACACATATTTATGTTTATTTATTTTCCCTTTTGTACTTTAACTATTTGCATGTTGTTACAACACTGTACATAGCCATAATATGACATTTGAAATATCTCTATTCCTTTGAAACTTTTGTTAGTGTAATGTTTACTGTTAATTTCTGATTGTTTATTATCTTTTGTTTATTTTCTATTTCACTTGCTTTGGCATGTAAACATACAGTATGTTTTTCATGCCAATAAAGCCCTTTGAATTGAATTGACAGAGAGAGAGAGAGAGAGAGAGAGAGGGAGAGAGAGGGAGAGAGAGAGAGAGAGAGAGAGAGAGAGAGAGAGAGAGAGAGAGAGAGAGAGAGAGAGAGAGAGAGAGAGAGAGAGAGAGGGAGAGAGAGGGAGAGAGAGAGAGAGAGAGAGAGAGAGAGAGAGAGAGAGAGAGAGAGAGAGAGAGAGAGAGAGAGAGAGAGAGAGAGAGAGAGAGAGAGAGAATCACTAAAACAATACAGAAATACACTACGGAAAAAGAAGGAACAGCATGTCAGAAATCAGCTCAATGTAATTGAAGAATCCATAGACTCTAACCACTTCTGGGAAAATTGGAAAACACTAAACAAACAACAACACGAAGAGCTATCTATCCAAAATGGAGATGTATGGGTAAACCACTTCTCCAATCTTTTTGGCCCTATAACAGAGAACAAACAGCAAAAAAATATACATGATCAAATGCAAATCTTAGAATCAACTATTAAAGACTACCAGAACCCACTGGATTCTCCAATTACATTGAATGAACTACAGGAAAAAATACAAACCCTCCAACCCAAAAAGTCCTGTGGTGTTGATGGTATCCTCAATGAAATGATAAAATATACAGACCACAAATTTCAATTAGCTATACTTAAACTCTTTAACATCATCCTTAGCTCTGGCATCTTCCCCAATATTTGGAACCAAGGACTGATCACCCCAATCCACAAAAGTGGAGACAAATTTGACCCCAATAACTACCGTGGGATATGCGTCAACAGCAACCTTGGGAAAAATCCTCTGCATTATCATTAACAGCAGACTAGTTCATTTCCTCAGTGAAAACAATGTACTGAGCAAATGTCAAATTGGCTTTTACCAAATTACCGTACGACAGACCACGTATTCACCCTGCACACCCTAATTGACAAACAAACAAACCAAAACAAAGGCAAAGTCTTCTCATGCTTTGTAGATTTCAAAAAGCTTTTGACTCAATTTGGCATGAGGGTCTGCTATACAAATTGATGGAAAGTGGGGTTGGGGGAAAAAACATACGACATTATAAAATCCATGTACACAAACAACAAGTGTGCGGTTAAAATTGGCAAAATACACACACATTTCTTTCCACAGGGCCGTGGGGTGAGACAGGGATGCAGTTTAAGCCCCACCCTCTTCAAAATATATATCAACGAATTGGCGAGGGCACTAGAACAGTCTGCAGCACCCGGCCTCACCCTACTAGAATCTGAAGTCAAATGTCTTCTGTTTGCTGATGATCTGGTGCTTCTGTCACCAACCAAGGAGGGCCTACAGCAGCACCTAGATCTTCTGCACAGATTCTGTCAGACCTGGGCCCTGACAGTAAATCTCAGTAAGACAAAAATAATGGTGTTCCAAAAAGGTCTAGTTGCCAGGACCACAAATACAAATTCCATCTAGACACCGTTGCCCTAGAGCACACAAAAACTATACATACCTCGGCCTAAACATCAGCGCCACAGGTAACTTCCACAAAGCTGTGAACGATCTGAGAGACAAGGCAAGAAGGGCCTTCTATGCCATCAAAAGGAACATAAAATTTGACATACCAATTAGGATCTGGCTAAAAATACTTGAATCAGTTATAGAACCCATTGCCCTTTATGGTTCTGAGGTCTGGGGTCCGCTCACCAACCAAGAATTCACAAAATGGGACAAACACCAAATTGAGACTCTGCATGCAGAATTCTGCAAAAACATCCTCCGTGTACAACGTAAAACACCAAATAATGCATGCAGAGCAGAATTAGGCCAATACCCGCTAATTATCAAAATCCAGAAAAGAGCCGTTAAATTCTACAACCACTTAAAAGGAAGCGATTCCCAAACCTTCCATAACAAAGCCATCACCTACAGAGAGATGAACTTGGAGAAGAGTCCCCTAAGTAAGCTTGTCCTGGGGCTCTGTTCACAAACACAAACAGACCCCATACAGCCCCAGGACAACAACAACAACACAATTAGACCCAACCAAATCATGAGAAAACAAAAAGAGAATTACTTGACACATTGGAAAGAACAAACAAAAAAACAGAGCAAACTAGAATGCTATTTGGCCCTAAACAGAGAGTACACAGTGGCAGAATACCTGACCACTGTGACGACCCAAACTTAAGGGAAAGCTTTGACTATGTACAGACTCAGTGAGCATAGCCTTGCTATTGAGAAAGGCCGCCGTAGGCAGACCTGGCTCTCAAGAGAAGACAGGCTATGGGCACACTGCCCACAAAATGAGGTGGAAACTGAGCTGCACTTCCTAACCTCCTGCCAAATGTATGACCATATTAGAGACACATATTTCCCACAGATTACAGCGATCCACAAAGAATTCGAAAACAAACCCAATTTTGATAAACTCCCTTATCTACTGGGTGAAAAACCACAGTGTGCCATCACAGCTGCAAGATTTGTGACCTGTTGCCACAAGAAAAGGGCAACCAGTGAAGAACAAATACCATTCTAAGTACAACCCATATTTATGTTTATTTATTTTCCCATTTGTACTTTAACTATTTGCACATTGTTACAACACTGTATATATACATAATATGACATTTGAAATGTCTTTATTCTTTTGAAACTTCTGAGTGTAATGTTTACTGTTAATATGTATTGTTTATTTCACTTTTGTTTACTATCTACTTCACTTGCTTTGGCAATGTTAACACACGTTTCCCATGCCAATAAAGCCCTTACATTGAAATTGAATTGAATTGAATTGAGAGAGAGAGAGAGAGAGAGAGAGAGAGAGAGAGAGAGAGAGAGAGAGAGAGAGAAGAGCTGCACTTCCTAACCTCCTGCCAAATGTATTACCATATTAGAGACACATATTTCCCTCAGATTACAGAGATCCACAAATAATTCGAAAACAAACCCAATTTTGATAAACTCCCTTATCTACTGGGTAAATCACCACAGTGTGCCATCACAGCAGCAATATTTGTAACCTGTTGCCACAAGAAAAGGGCAACCAGTGAAGAACAAACACCATTGTAAATACAACACATATTTATGTTTATCTATTTTCCCATTTGTACTTTAACTATTTGCACATTGTTACAACACTGTATATAGACATAATATGACATTTGAAATGTCTTTATTTCTTTTGGAACTTCTGAGTGTAATATATACTGTTAATATTTATTGTTTATTTCACTTTTGTTTACTATCTATTTCACTTGCTTTGGCAATGTTAACATACGTTTCCCATGCCAATAAAGCCCTTAAATTGAAATTGAATTGAGAGAGAGAGAGAGAGAGAGAGGGAGAGAGAGAGAGAGAGAGTGAGAGAGAGAGAGAGAGAGAGAGAGAGAGAGAGAGAGAGAGAGAGAGAGAGAGAGAGAGAGAGAGAGAGAAGAGAGAGAGAGAGAGAGAGAGAGAGAGAGAGAGAGAGAGAGAGAGAGAGAGAGAGAGAGAGAGAGAGAGAGAGAGAGAGAGAGAGAGAGAGAGAGAGAGAGAGAGATATGAAGGATCAGGGTGCTGGGCGGACCACAGATGCATGCTGGGAAAAGGATATTGCGTCCCTGTATAAGAGCTGTGCTGAAACCACAAGAACAGAAATGGATAGAACCGATATTACTTTCCTTGTCATGTTCTGTTTAATCTTTCAGCAAAGTTAAATTGACATATGAATGGTATTTAGCTACATGCAATCTACAATATTAACACAGCGCAGACTGTTTTAGCATAGTTTCTTATGGCTTTGTTGGTTCTGTGCATTGTGAGGTCTGTGTTGTGTATGTCTGCCTGGGAGATTAGCCCTGATAATGGCACATGGCACAGGTTGACGTTTATTGGGATGACTCTTGTCCTGGAGGCGGATCTGAGCGATTTCTAATATCGTAAAAATTAATGATTTATTTTGTTGCTTTTTGGTTAAGGTTATGGTTAGGCATAAGGTTAACAGTGTGGTTAAGGTTAGGGTTAAGGTTAGGGTTAGGTTTAAAATCAGATTTTATGACTTAGTGGCTGTGCCAGATAGTGACTACCCTGCAGAGCTGCCTCCAGTACATGAGTCATCCCAATAAATGACTCATGTAATTTTCTGACTCCACACAGCTGTATTCCCATCTGCCTGCTTTCACCCCAGAGAAGGGCCTTAATTGATAAGCACAATAAACACATTAGCTATTCACACGGCTATGAAAGCTCATCTACATAGAAATGGAAAACAAATAGTGGTCCCTTCCGCCCTAAGGTGTTGTGGTGACATTCGTCTTTGACATAATGTTCCTCAGGTTCATTTGCAAATTACAACCCCACCTATCCATGTTCTTAAAGAGAGCCCAGAATGATAATAGGCCTACACATAAATGTCATGTTTAGAAAATAACAGGAAACTGGTATGAACTGGCATTTCCAATGTGTTTTCTGTATGATTTAGCATTTTAGATGTATAACAGTGCTATGACAGCAGCTATAACTGGGCATATCAAATGGATTCCTTTGTATGTTGGTGGTCCATTGCACTTCTCACTATGTTGATCGAAACCAGTATTATTATAAAAACTGGGACATTGTCATATATTTTCTGCATTGTTCATCACCCAACCATGTAAGCATCTGCCATTTTCCCATGCTGTTACCAAGGCTACAGTGTTGGAGAGTGCAGCCCTAACAAACACCTCCATCTGCTGTACTATACAAGCTCCATGGATCCTGCCCACCACCACCCACCACACAGAACAAACTTCCCCGAAAACATCCTCTGCCAACAAGCAGTTCATTAGCCAGTCTTGCAAGCATCAGTTAAAACTTTCCTCCGTGGCTTTGCATTATTGTATCAGCAGCGCGTCATAAATCATATTCTTTCTCCCACTCCAGGAGCTAGGGGGATCGCGGGGATCTTTGCCAGAATAGATTGGAAACCCTCAACCATACTCCTCACTTTGGAAAAGTTAAGAATCACACTGTCGTACAGAGATGGATGCTGCCTACAACTACAGCTAATTAGTTTAGTTTAATGGACTTACAGTTTGCCATGAAAACTATTCATTCCTTTTACTCTGTAGAAGTAGGCCTGTAACAACATTACATTTACATTTTCGTCATTTAGCAGATGCTCTTATCCAGAGCGACTTACAAATTGGAAGTCGCTCTGGATTACATCTAACGTAATGCACCCAATGATTCCTATGAATTATGATCATACAGTCTAAGTATGCCATTATACATCGCTTTAATGCCATTTACTCCATCTTGTTCTATGTAACGCACAATGTCTGGTCTATGTACACAGCCATCCCCATCATGTTTAGGGCCACAGGATGTTTACTGTGACTGGGCCAGAGTGGCTATGTGAAATCTCTAGCCACACATCCCCGGGGAAGAGTGTGGAGATGGATATATGAATTCTCCTGTAACAAATCAAATCAAATCAAATCAAATTTTATTGGTCACATGCGCCGAATACAACAGGTGCAGACATTACAGTGAAATGCTTACTTACAGCCCTTAACCAACAGTGCATTTATTTTAAACAAAAAAAGTAAGAATAAAACAACAACAAAAAAAGTGTTGAGAAAAAAAGAGCAGAAGTAAAATAAAGTGACAGTAGGGAGGCCAGGGACGGCCTGTTCAATAGGGCGATATGGGCGACGCACTGCCAAACGGGAAAAGGAAGGGATTTTTTTTCTAATCAATTATATCACGGCAACAGTAGTTATCAGTGTTGTAATCTGATCTGACTGCCACTAAATGTCAAATCAGGCTAAAGTCGTGCTTCAAATGGCCCCGCCCGTTTTTGGGCGATTTCAGTCAGGTTGAAAATCGCCAGAAGTCTCTCATAGCCTGTCATGTAAAATCTATTTTTTTCAAATTTCAAAGCTTTCAATACATTCTCTATGGGTGTCTGTGGGCTTGCACTTACGCGTCTCATACATGACGTAACCATGAACGTAACTAAGCAAATAGCGGCTAGCAGCGTCTCTGTTGCGACCTGCAATGTAGGCGTTATTTTATGTTTTTAATTTGTACACTTAGTGGCGTTATTTTATGTTTTTAATTTGTACACTTAGTTTACAAACATTCTGCCAACCATGGATTTCCAGTGGTGGGTTATGGACTGATCTTGTTGATCGTGTACATACCCGCTATGAACGGACTAAATAATGAAAACGTTGCTGGCAGCGGAATCCAATACAGCTGGGAGACTTGGCTGGATGACAGAGTCCCGGACAGAGAAGTGGAGCCGGCCGGCTTCACCCTGGTCGGAGCGGACCTCGATCTGACAGTCACAGGGAAAATCGATCCTGGTAAGAGAGCGACTCTGTACCCCCGAGCCCCGACATTGAACTGCTTTCTGTGTCACTGCGACCTTACTATCTGCCCCGTGAGTTCCCCCAATTGTTTGTTACCGTTGTGTACTGTTGATAATCACAAGTTTACTGGAGAACTGAGACCAAGTAGAGACTTTGGACAGGGTGGATATGGTATAATAAAGGCAGATTATTCAGAGGTAAAGATATCTGGAATCGCGTGCACGGACTCGTTCACAAACTCTTAGGGAGCTATCTGAAGAGAGCCCCGAAAACATTGTGCAGACATTTTATACAATAAATGATGTAGGTTGAATCTAGTAGTTCTGATCTTCTGATTGGTCCTGATGAGTTGGGCGAGGTCCCCTCCACTGTTGCATTGGCTCTGAGTCGGGTTCTCTGTCTTCAAATGTTCAGCCTAAAGAGAGGGGATTTTTGTGTGTGTGTGTGTGTGTGTTTAACAGTGATGATGTGTGTGTGTGTGTGTGTTTAACAGTGATGATGTGTGTGTGTGTGTGTGTTATCAGTGATGATGTGTGTGTGTGTGTGTGTGTGTCCTCAGAGCAAGAACTCGTGGAGTTGGAAGAACTGAGAGACCTATGGCGTGGGTGTTGTCCTTGGCCACCTGCTGACAAGGCTGACAAGATAGGACTCTTTTGTCCATTGTTATAGGATAGGAACAGCATTGATTGAAAACAAACGCCCAACACAAAATGGGTCATGCACAAGATTTTAGTCAGACCAAGCTATAACATTATATATTTACTACGACAGTACATTCAACCAAAAGCTAATATAACAAAGGCATCAGAGATTATTTATAATCTGTCACAGAAACTGGAATCCATCTCCCCAGATCAGTCAATAAATGCTTCTGGTATTGACTTATATGCTGCCCCTGTCTTCATGTTGTTGCTGGACATATCTTTTTTAAAATGTGTGTAGGTCACCTAAATCATCAGAAAAATTGCCCCTCCTGAGAATTTTTTCAGGAGCCGCCACTGAGGGAGGCTATATATACAGTAAAATAAAGTGACAGTAGGGAGGCTATATATACAGGGGGGTACCGTTGCAGAGTCAATGTGCGGGGGCACCGGCTAGTTGAGGTAGTTGAGGTAATATGTACATGTGGGTAGAGTTAAAGTGACTATGCATAAATACTTAACAGAGTAGCAGCAGCGTAAAAGGATGGGGTGGGGGGGCAGTGCAAATAGTCCGGGTAGCCATGATTAGCTGTTCAGGAGTCTTATGGCTTGGGGGTAGAAGCTGTTGAGAAGTCTTTTGGACCTAGACTTGGCACTCCGGTACCGCTTGCCGTGCGGTAGCAGAGAGAACAGTCTATGACTAGGGTGGCTGGAGTCTTTGACAATTTTGAGGGCCTTCCTCTGACACCGCCTGGTATAGAGGTCCTGGATGGCAGGGAGCTTTGCCCCAGTGATGTACTGGGCCGTACGCACTACCCTCTGTAGTGCCTTGCGGTCAGAGGCCAAGCAGTTGCCATACCAGGCGGTGATGCAACCAGTCAGGATGCTCTCGATGGTGCAGCTGTAGAATTTTTTGAGGATCTGAGGACCCATGCCAAATCTTTTTAGTCTCCTGAGGGGGAATAGGCTTTGTCGTGCCCTCTTCACGACTGTCTTGGTGTGTTTGGACCATGATAGTTCGTTGGTGATGTGGACACCAAGGAACTTGAAGCTCTCAACCTGTTCCACTACAGCCCCGTCGATGAGAATGGGGCGTGCTCAGTCCTCTTTTTTTTTCCTGTAGTCCACAATCATCTCCTTTGTCTTGGTCACGTTGAGGGAGAGGTTGTTGTCCCGGCACCACACGGCCAGATCTCTGACCTCCTCCCATAGGCTGTCTCATCGTTGTCGGTGATCAGGCCTACCACTGTTGTGTCGTCGGCAAACTTAATGATGGTGTTGGAGTCGTGCCTGGCCATGCAGTCATGGGTGAACAGAGAGTACAGGAGGGGGACTGAGCACGCACCCCTGAGGGGCCCCCCGTGTTGAGGATCAGTGTGGCAGATGTGTTGTTACCTACCCTTACCACCTGGGGCGGCCCGTCAGGAAGTCCAGGATCCAGTTGCAGAGGGAGGTGTTTAGTCCCAGGATCCTTAGCTTAGTGATGAGCTTAGAGGGCACTATGGTGTTGAATGCTGAGCTGTAGTCAATGAATAGCATTCTCACGTAGGTGTTCCTCTTGTCCAGGTGGGAAAGGGCAGTGTGGAGTGCGATAGAGATTGCATCATCTGTGGATCTGTTGGGGCGGTATGCAAATTGGAGTGGGTCTAGGGTTTCTGGGATTATGCTGTTGATGTGAGCCATGACCAGTCTTTCAAAGCACTTCATGGCTACAGACGTCAGTGCTACTGGGTCGGTAGTCATTTAGGCAGGTTATCTTAGAGTTCTTGGGCACGGGGACTATGGTGGTCTGCTTGAAACATGTTGGTATTACAGACTCAGTCAGGGACATGTTGAAAATGTCAGTGAAGACACTTGCCAGTTGGTCAGCACATGCTCGGAGTACACGTCCTGGTAATCCGTCTGGCCCTGCGGCCTTGTGAATGTTGACCTGCTTAAAAGTCTTACTCACATCGGCTACGGAGAGCGTGATCACATAGTCATCCGGAACAGCTGGTGCTCTCATGCATGCTTCAGTGTTGCTTGCCTCAAGCGAGCATAGAAGTGGTTTAGCTCGCGCTGGTAGGCTTGTGTCACTGGGCAGCTCGCGGCTGTGCTTCCCTTTGTAGTCTGTAATAGTTTTCAAGCCCTGCCACATCCGACGAGCGTCAGAGCCAGTGTAGTATGATTCAATCTTAGACCTGTATTGACTCTTTGCCTGTTTGATGGTTCGTCGGAGGTCATAGCGGGATTTCTTATAAGCGTCCGGGTTAGAGTCCCGTTCCTTGAAAGCGGCAGCTCTACCCTTTAGCTCAGTGCGGATGTTTCCTGTAATCCATGGCTTCTGGTTGGGGTATGTACGTACGGTCACTGTGGGGACGACATCATCGATGCACTTATTGATGAAGCCAGTGACTGATGTGGTGTACTCCTCAATGCTGTCTGAAGAATCCCGGAACATGTTCCAGTCTGTGCTAGCAAAACAGTCCTGTAGCTTAGCATCTGCGTCATCTGACCACTTTTTTATTAACCGAATCACTGGTGCTTCCTGCTTCAGTTTTTGCTTATAAGCAGGAATCAGGAGGATAGAGTTATGGTCAGATTTGCCAAATGGAGGGCGAAGGAGAGCTTTGTATGCGTCTCTGTGTGTGGAGTAAAGGTGGTCTAGAGTTTTTTTTACCTCTGGTTGCATATTTAACATGCTGGTAGAAATTAGGTAGAACGGATTTAAGTTTCCCTGCATTAAAGTCCCCGGCCACTAGGAGCGCTGCATCTGGATGAGCGTTTTCCTGTTGATTAATGGCCTTGTACAACTCATTCAGTGCAATCTTAATGCCAGCATTGGTTTGTGGTGGTAAATAGACAGCTATGAAAAATATAGATGAAAACTCTCTTGGTAAATAGTGTGGTCTACAGCTTATCATAAGATACTCTACCTCAGGCGAGCAAAACCTCGAGACTTCCTTAGTATTTGATTTTGTGCACCAGCTGTTGTTTACAAATATACAGAGACCGCCACCCCTTGTCATACCAGAGTCAGACGTTCTGTCCTGCCGATGTAGCGTATAGCCTGCTAGCTGAATGTTATCATTGTTGTCGTTCAGCCACGACTCCGTGAAACATAAGATATTACAGTTTTTAATGTCCCGTTGGTAGGATAACCGTAATCTTAAATCGTCCATTTTATTCTCAAAAGCTTGAACGTTGGCTAATAGGATTGATGGGAGAGGCAGTTTACTCGCTCGCCGTCGGATCCTACAAGGCACCCGGATCTGCGTCCGCGATATCTCCGTCTCTTCCTCACGCGAATGACGGGGATCTGGGCCTTGTCGGGTGTCTGTAGGATATCCTTCGCGACCGCCTCGTTGAAGAAAAAATCTTCGTCCAATGCGAGGTGAGTAATCGCTGTCCTGATATCCAGAAGCTCTTTTTGGTTATAAGAGACAATGGCAGAAACATTATGTACAAAATAAATTACAAATAACGCGGAAAAACACACATAATAGTACAATTGGTTAGAGGGCTGTAAAACGGCAGCCATCTTCTCCCTGTTTGTGTGTTTGTGTGTGTGTGTGTGTGTGTGTGTGTGTGTGTGCGCGTGTGTGTGTGTGTGTGTGTGTGTGTGTGTGTGTGTGTGTGTGTGTGTGTGTGTGTGTGTGTGTGTGTGTGGCGTGTGTGAGTGTGTGTGTTGCAAAGAACACAGGTACTTGTTTATTGGTTTGTGTTGGATAAGACATTTTTTATTTGGGCCAAAAATAATAATTTCTAAATGTTAGCTTTCTTGCACCTTTCTCTCTCAAAAATCTAGACTCAGTTCTAAGTCTAACCAGAACCTTCATTTTGTGGTTGTCAGTTTAAAGACATTAGGTTAAAGGCAGGGGGTGTTTTCAAGGTCTAATAATCATGGTAGTTTGAAACATTACCAATTTCAGTACACAAAGAAGTGAGCACCTACAGCAGTACATGGACTTGAGTGATGAAACAGCCATGTTGTTCATCAACATATTGTATAATTTTAATGCAATTGTGATAAATGAATAGTCAAATATGTATTTCCAGGAGACAGGAGTTATGTTGGAATATTCCTTCAAATGTATATTTATTTCGACATGCCAATAGTAGAATAAGTGCTGTTTGACTCTGATTTATCCTAATGGTGTAGGCATGCAGGGTAATCTCATTCTCATAATGGTTTAAAAGGAATATGACAAATTAGCACCATTATGCTAAGTAAATTAAGCTCCTAAATAATTACATTGAAAATCTACTGTTGCATATCTTTGGCATATGAGTACCAAACCTTATCTTTGTATGTATGTGTGTGTACTAGCATGCAATACATGTATTTCTATTTGTGTGAGTGGGCGTACACAGTATGTGTGGGAGATTTGTTGTGTATGTACAGATGTAGGATCTTAATTTGGCCCGTATTGTCACAGCAACATTATCCCGCAGCAACAAGATTTGAATGTTTATTCCAGAATGTTGCTTGATCGGTTGTTAGGCTATTAGCTGACCAAACGTAGGCTACATTAACATTTCAATACTGTTAATATAACTGTGGGTTTTCAGTGAATTTATGTAAGGAAAATTCTCAGCAACAAAATAGTGATCAAATTAAGATCCTACATCTGTTTGTGAAAGGACCATTCTTACAATTGTGTCTTTGCTCGCCATACCTCCGCCTGCTCCTGTAGCGTCCTTTTCCTTCAGATTCCTCTTCCTTCTGTAGCTGGTCATTATCCGGCCATCTGCTCCTCATTTAGACACACTACACTTCCACACTTCCAGCCCATGTTGTCCTTTTTGCTGATCTTTTGTTATCAGGCTGAATCTGACTGGCATCCATCCAAAGAGGTAGCCTACTGCACTCATGCACTACCTTGACCTGCATGAAGACAAAGGGTATGTATGTATAACACTTTAAAGAGTATCTTAAATAAATCCCACAGCATGTGTGAATCAGTACTGTACATTTACATAAATGAGTATTCTCTGTACAATCTCATTAAGTAATTACCTTTTCCCCTCAATATTAATTGATACAGTACAGTACATACTATACAGTAGAAGCATTTACACCATGCTCTCATCTGCATATTTCTCATTAAGGTATTGGACTTAACAAGTGAACCGTTGCATAAGCCAAACCACATTTTTCATAATATTCTGGCATGGCTAGCATGTATTGTTTTGGATAATTCATGTGTTCACAAGTTTTTTCTAATCCTATCCGCTTGATTAAAGCATGTTAAAGACTATGAAATACAGAAGTGTATTTAACCAGCTAAAACCAATCAAGGCTAACATATCCAACAGCATACTGTGTTTCCTCTCCATGGAAACTGTTGATTTCTGTTAAATCTGAATTACATGGCAGTTGAGCCCAGTAAAGACTGAAGTGTTTAGAAAAGGTCCAACTTTCCCCTCAAACTGTGCTGCACTCCATTAGCTAATGTAGCTTGTTAAATGGAGCTAAACTAAAGAAATAAGTTAGAATTAGTAAATAAATAAATACAGATTGTACTGTAATTAATGAGTAGGGGGCTGGGAAGGTATTGCGGTACCCCACTGTCTCTCTAATAGGGATTGAGTAGTGAGCATCAGGAGGCTGGTGAGGGGTGGACGGCTCATAATAATGGCTGGAATGGGGTGACTGGAATGGTATCAAACCCATGGAAACCATGGGTTTAATGTGTTTGACACAATTCCATTAATTCCTTTCCAGCCATTACTATGAGCCCGTCCTTCCAGGGCTGGCTCTAGCCTTTTGGGGGCCCAAAGTGAGATTTGAAAAGTTGCGCAGTTCATGTCCTGCAATTCTACAGATTTTGCCATGGGGCGGAGAGAAAATGATGTCGCTTATGCCTGGAGCCGGCCCTGCGTCCTCCCCAATTAAGGTGCCACCAGCCGCATGTTGTAGTGAGGTACCCCACAGGGTCGTTCCATTTCAGCAAGCCATGACACCCACCATCTCAGATTGTTCTGAAATCATTTCTGTAGTTAGAAACAGATAAAATTAGCATTCCTGCAACATTATTTTGTTGATATATTAAGCTAATTGATTGCACCAAAATTGGCCATTTAAATGTATAGGATTCAGATAATATTCAATAAATATAGTACATTACATCCTATTTGGACCAAACTCTTTTCTAACAACGAGTAAGACATGAGGAATCCAAAGAAATGGTCAAAAGACACCCACGGACCCGCTACACGCCACGCCAATCCCACCACAACAAGTAT
Organism: Coregonus clupeaformis; assembly: GCF_020615455.1. Taxonomy (NCBI): domain Eukaryota; kingdom Metazoa; phylum Chordata; class Actinopteri; order Salmoniformes; family Salmonidae; genus Coregonus; species Coregonus clupeaformis. The sequence continues at coordinate 42,403,003 of NC_059200.1, forward strand.
ACAGCATCAGTTATCTATGTTTCACAAGTAGTATGGCGCTGCAGCTCGGAATATTGTTTCTTTATCCTATGTAATGCATGTTTCCCCCCGTTCAGAGAAATTAGTCATTTCCCCCCTCAATGTTAAAGGGATAGTTCACCCAAATTACAAAATTACACATTGGTTTCCTCTATGGACAAGGTATGACAGCAATCCATGCTTTGGTTTTGTTTCAAATGCTAACTTTTTAGCATTTTCATGCTTCATATCCAAACAATCTATAAGTAACATTATTGAGTTGCACAAATTTTTTTTAGATACTTTAGGATGATTTGGACATGAAGCGTGAAAATGCTAATATAGGTACCATTGACTTGAAATGGATTCGTGCCACAAATGCTAAAATGTTAGCCTTTGAAACAGTGGACAACAAAACATAAGCATTGACTGCTGCCATACCTTGTCCATGCTTACAGATTAAGGAAACCAATATGTCATTTTGTAATTTGGGTGAACTATCCCTTTAACATTTTTTTTATCACCTGGAACAGCACCATCTAGTGGTCAGAACCTGGTAATATCAGGATGTAGGATGGGACATAAACCTAACAACTTCCATAACTAATTTCTCTGAACAGCAGAAAAAAAAACATAGCCAAATTCACTGAGAATACATTACATAGGATGAAGAAACAATACTCTGAGCTGCAGCTCCATACTACTTGTCAGACATAGAGAACTGATACTATATACCCGTTGTTAGGGTGGGATTGGCGTGGGGTGTGGGAGGTCCGTGGGTGACTTTTGACCACGTCTAACTCATTGTTAGAAAATGTGTTGGTCCAAATCGGATGTCATGAATCCTGTGAATGTTACAGGATCGTTTCTAACAACAGAAACAATTTCAGAACAATCTGAGATGCTGAGTGTCAAAATCCTCTTTCTTCTTTTTGAGTTGGAATGACCCCACTGTCTCCCAGTTACCGCGCTTCCCTGCAGGTAGTCTACAACATCAGGAGGAGGTCACTGGCAGATGCTGCTGGAGATGGAAGGCTTCCATGCTGGTTGGTTGTCTCACAGAACATTTATGTTGCTCAAGGGCACGCCAACAGATTTTTCACCTAGTCAGCTTGGGGATTCAAACCAGCAACCTTTCGGTTACTGGCCCAACGCTCTTAACCGCTAGGTTACCTGCCGCCCCACTATCACATACTAGTATCACTTGCTTGATACTCATTATCACTTGCCTGCTACTATGTAAAAGAAGACTGAATGTCCCTAATAAGTGAGGCCAATGCATTCTCTTAGCCGTTCTATGAGATACGATGCAATAAACGTCCACAGAAAGCTTAACCGATGAGGCCCAGTATCAGCAGTACATAAATTAGCTGAAAAAAGGATGCAATATTCCCTTTAGAATATGAAGGCATCATTGACTGTCTGTGGTAGAAATGCAGCAACATTACCGTGATTAATGCCCACTATCACACACACACACACACACACTCCAAAGTAGAAAAGTCCTAAAAAATCCTGTTGCCCTTACACTAATGCTCCAGTCTACTTGACCCAATTGTGGCCCCCATCGAAGCTCAAGGAAGCAGCTCACTGAGAGCGTTATTAACTATCCCATTTCCCTGTCATTAAATTTCTATTGCATTATAGCATTTAATGTTTAATACCACTATAAATTCACCAGCATGTGTCCTTTACGGTCTGAGTCTAAACCCGAGATGCACTTCTCCTGTCCTGAGCCACAGCATGTGACATACAACCAGCACTCTCACGTCATCCCTCACATATGGAAGCCTTTTGATATAGATGAGGGAGCAACTGGTTTTTACTGAGACACACAACAGACCATCCTCTCGAATCTCCATGCCACATATCTCTACTGCATAATACAGTAGCTTGTGTCTTGTATCAGCTGGTATCATAGGGAGCTGCAGCCGTGTTGGGAATGTAAGGCACGGCCTCCCCTGTAGGCTTTTTCCTTTCACCATAATTAGATGGTAAATGATGAATGAACGTAGGATGGGATGTTAGGTCTGACTGTTTAAGACACTTATCCTAGTTTGGTACTTCCTCTTTTCATTTGATCCAACCAACCAATTACCCATTTCAGACAGAAGATGTGGTATATTTCCTGTAAGGAATATAAGGCAATGTTTACATGACCCCTTTCAAACAGCTCCTAATTGACCACTTATTTGCAGGTATACCCCTTTTATACATCTCAGTGGGTAACTGGCAAATTGGGAGGGGTGGGGGTTGGTGGGTGTTGTTAAACCATGGGGGCTGTTTGCAGTTCAAATTAGGGAGGTGTTAAACAATGGAACTGTTAATTAATTTACCTGCAAAAAAAGCTGAGAACCATTCATACAGACCAGATACCTGTATTTTGGTTACAAGGTCTGTGAAAATACAAAAAAGCTGGTATAAAAAAGCTGGCATGGTAATAAAGTCGGAATTTTGTCTGTATATGAAAGGGATATATGTTGCATGTATCAACAGACCATAACAACATACTTCACACCTGAAGTCAAGGATAGGATATAATATATTATTTGAAGCGCATTCATATAACATGCTGACCACACCGCCTGCGTCACGTGCGCGAGCGTTGCAAAATAAATGTACACATACATGTTATTCAATCATTGCACCCACACAGCTCGCGCGCGTCAACGAGCGTCTGCGTAGCCAGGCACTAAAATAGAACTTGGTTCTATTTGTGACGCTTGACACACTGCAAGTCCCGCCTCTCCCATCTCCTCATTGGTTTTTAGGAGCATATACCCACGTGGGTGATTGAAAGATGAACTGAGTTCCACACTCCAGTCCAGTTGGTGGTGGTAATGCACCTTAAAGTTGGTTGCCAACCGCCATATACAGTCCAAAGAAGAAGAAGAAGCCTGAAGGAGGAGATTACTAGAAATGAACTTGGTTTACCCTTTTATATGTGGATTATTGTTAATTGTCAGAGTAGAGGACCTTGTGCATTTCAGGTAAAATAAAACCCCAATGTTTATATCCCAGGACAACTGCAAGCTAGCTAGCTAAACTTCCATAAATGTTTAATGCTTTTCGACCTTACCCCAAATTAATATAGTTGGTTCAGAGTTCGTTTTGATATTTCAACCTGCGTGTCCTGATCACGTCTGTTGTGGATGGACAAAATCAACATGCCCACGATGGTGCACGCACTTGCGCGAGTGGTGTGGTCAGCATGTTAGACATCTGTTGAGACATATCTTCATAAATATGTATTTTTTTCTCATTGCAAGTTTTAAACACTTGTCTCTTTGTCTGGTTGTATTTGCAGTCTCCCATCAAGGCAAATGTTGATATACGTTTCAGTTATCTGGAGAATGTGCAATGTGCAGTGTTGTGTTCAGGCCATCGATCATCATATTTTATTGGACAGGAGAGTTTGAAAGGCATGACATTGTAAAAGTACATCTCCATACCTCAAGATGGCAGCCCAGCCACTTCCATACATCTTGTTAAATGTGCTTCACAACATTGTACAGTAATTCTCATACAAAATCTCTGTTTAGGATTATAAGGTTGAAAGCATTGGAACAGTACTAGGAGGCTTGAAAGCATTGGAACAGTGGCAGCAGTACGGAGTCACCATTGGCTTATTTTACAAAACTTTAAAAAGGCTAGACTTAAAAATGGAGCCCCTTAGTGGTGAAACTGTCCACTTCTGTTTGGGATATTACAACAACAAAGAAGTTACTGCCGAAATGAGAAATAAGTTCTCCCTCAGACATCATTGCACACTCGATAGAACAGCAGAATATGTACTGCTCACCTCCGTTTGGACGCTCCTTACCTCAGTTTAGTCCCGTAGCTCCTCCTACTGGGACAAACCAAAGATGGTTAATACAATCAAACAACAAAAGATTCAAATGACAAACAAAATTCTCCATAACCAAATTGCCCACCTTACCAAATTCAGATTATATAAATCGACCTATAACGATGCATATCTCTACGATGCTTTAGACTAGAAACAAGCAGTAAAATGTATGAGAAAGATGCAACTGATGCACATGGTGGTATCTTTAGTTTCTATTCAAACTAAAGTCAAGGAGTAAAAAAAAAAAACATGTACAATTACAAGATATGTAACTAAAGCTTGTAATACACAGCAGGTAAGTATTACAAATGTTTTATCTGATGTGTGTTGGCATAATGTGACGCTAACTGAATAACTTTAGGTGCTTTGGTGCTTCTTACTCTAGGGCACGGCTTAGACTGGTGACAAGGATGCTTTGTATAATATTTGATGACTCAGTAATGAAGTATGGTAGGTGATGCCCAGTTTGTACTACAAAGTAATTCAACGACGCACAGACATAAAGAAATGAAGACCTGCGCAGGTACGCATGCATGCAGGCCACAGACAAGCACGCACACACTTCCTAGTTAGTCTTACATTTTACCGGTATCCACCCCCTCTCTTCAGCCTTCCTGTGTAATGGTGTACCAGGTCAGTGGTTCTCAGCCTTTTTTGGCTACTGTACCACCAAGTACATTTTGCTCTGCCCGGAGTACCCCTGAAGTACCCCATCATGTGCATTTTACCAGTAAGCATATGGTCTCATGAGTCTTCTTAAGTATCCCCTGTGGATAGGCCAAGTACCCCCAGGGGTCCTAGTACCCCTGGTTGAGAACAACTGTACTAGGTAAGCCTCATAAACCTCTGCTAAGTCTAATGTGTCCAACTCAAGGGATCAGTGCTCAGGTTGAAAAGGTCACCCTGTTTTATTTTGGGGTCTGCCCACCCCACTCCCTCCCTCTACCACCCACCCACAGCTGTTTATAATTTGTGCCCAAATCCAGCCCAGCTGCCCATTGCCCCCCCCCCCATCCTGCTGAAAGAGGTTAATGAAAGGGTCCAGGGCCCATGATGAAAAGATAGGGCTTGTGTTAATGTTAGGTTCAAATCTAAAGCAGGCCGCTGGGCCGGAAAGGCCTGCTGTGTAATGGGGAAATGTCCTGGTGGCACATCTGTACTGTGTTGCACCAGCAGAGTTACAGTAAAAACACTTGAGATTGTCCATACGCTTAAAAAGGGAGTACCAAATGTATGATCTTATGATAATAATTTGAAATGCATGTTTGAATCTAGATAGACTTGCACCTCTCAGGGTGGTGGAACATGCCATGATTGACATACAACTCTGTAAAACAGAGGGGTATCCTACAAAGCAAGTTAGATCTACTCAGGGCTTTCTAAAGCTTCACATTCCAGCTCAGGCTTCATCCGTACCACGACGGTGGATGTTGCTCGTCCGCCTGCTGCTAATTCTAGAAGGCTTGTAACTGCGTGTGCATGTCGCACATGGCTAGTTGAACACCGAACATTGAGACAATGGTGAAACATCAATGGGCGAGTAGGTGCCACATTTTCATTTGTTCCTAAATCAAAATGAAAGAAAAGTTATCTTGCAAATTCAGCAGGCTATGGTGTGAAATAGGCTTTTAGAAGTGCAGTCTTTATTTTTTTACTTATCGTTAATGCCGTCTTTGGTGTGCTTATCAATGCACAAACACAAGCACCTTTTAACCCACTCCTATCAATACAATTATTTTATTAAGTCATACAAAAGTGTTACTGTGCGCAAAGTTTAAAATGCATTCTGTCATTACTAAATGTGTAATGTAATGTACACTGAGTGTACAAAACATTAAGAACACCTGCTCTTTCCATGACATAGACTGACCAGGTGAATCCAGGTGAAAGCTATGATCCCTTATTGATGTCACTTGTTAAATCCACTTCAATCAGTGTAGTTGAAGGGGAGAAGACGGGTTAAAGAAAGATTTTTAAGCCTTGAGACAAGTGAGACATGGATTGTGTATGTGTGCCATTCATAGGGTAATTGGCCAAGACCAAAAATGTAAGTGCCTTTGAACGGGGTATGGTAGTAGGTGCCAGGCGCACCGGTTTGTGTCAAGAACTGCAACGCTGCTGGGTTTTGCACGCTCAACAGTTTCCCGTATGTATCAAGAATGGTCCACCACCCAAAGGAAATCCAACCAACTTGACACAACTGTGGGAAGCATTGGAGTCAACATGGGCCAGCATCCCTGTGGAACGCTTTTGACACCTTGTAGAGTCCATGCCCGACGAATTGAATCTGTTCTGAGGGACAAAGGGTGGGGGGGGGGGGGGTGAAATTCAATATTAGGAATATGTACAAAAGTACAGTGGAGAAAGACAGACAATGTTGTCACTGCAAGACATTTCACAATTTTTTTCCCACAAAAAAAACAAGCTGGTCTCTCATTTCAATATTCGATAGGGTCACACTGCCAAGAAACAAGAACACACAATGTGCCATCTGTTAAATGACTGTGTTCTCATCAACTCTGCCCAATCTGGAGTCTCTCAGAGAAGCTGTCAATTTGCCATATTATCCAGGGGGCAAACACTCAGTCTGACTGGTATCATATCACTGACATGTTGTAAAAAGTACATAGAAAGAGTATGCATACAGTATGTTCGTAATTATTCATTCTCTGCCATTATATAGGACATGATAGTATCAATCCATCCTGGAGGTTTTCTTGGTTATCTTCAGAGAGAATCTGTCCCTTAGGTGATCTGGTAAGTGTTTTACAATATCTTATCTGATAATCATTGCTATCCCACCAGAGCCAATATTATTCAATGAGAAGCAACAGAATTAGCCTACTTGTGAAGAAACAAGACTCTAAGCCATACTTGGATAGGCTCCCACACTCTGATATGAAAACAGGGAGTCTGTTACATCGCCTGGCCACCATTTAGACGCTATTTTTCAAGGGTTGAAGGATTTAAACGTGGCCAATAATTGGCTGCAAAGGGCCTAGGGATCCTGCCGGAAGAATAGCCTTTAGCCAATCCCTGGTGAGTGAGCAGAGTTCCATGCTTCACTGACCAGTAATGGGGGAAAAAACTCCAGACTGTTGCACATGCACCTGATTTACATGCAATAGTTATAATTGGCTGAGTTTGAGTCCTATACAGTGGGGAAAAAAAGTATTTAGTCAGCCACCAAGTGTGCAAGTTCTCCCACTTAAAAAGATGAGAGAGGCCTGTAATTTTCATCATAGGTACACGTCAACTATGACAAACAAAATGAGAATTTTTTTTCCAGAAAATCACATTGTAGGATTTTTAATGAATTTATTATTATGGTGGAAAATAAGTATTTGGTCAATAACAAAAGTTTCTCAATACTTTGTTATATACCCTTTGTTGGCAATGACACAGGTCAAACGTTTTCTGTAAGTCTTCACAAGGTTTTCACACACAGATCTCCTCTAGAGCAGTGATGTTTTGGGGCTGTCGCTGGGCAACACGGACTTTCAACTCCCTCCAAAGATTTTCTATGGGGTTGAGATCTGGAGACTGGCTAGGCCACTCCAGGACCTTGAAATGCTTCTTACGAAGCCACTCCTTCGTTGCCCGGGCGGTGTGTTTGGGATCATTGTCATGCTGAAAGACCCAGCCACGTTTCATCTTCAATGCCCTTGCTGATGGAAGGAGGTTTTCACTCAAAATCTCATGATACATGGCCCCATTCATTCTTTCCTTTACACGGATCAGTCGTCCTGGTCCCTTTGCAGAACAACAGCCCCAAAGCATGATGTTTCCACCCCCATGCTTCACAGTAGGTATGGTGTTCTTTGGATGCAACTCAGCATTCTTTGTCCTCCAAACACGACTGAGTTGAGTTTTTACCAAAAAAGTTATATTTTGGTTTCATCTGACCATATGACATTCTCCCAATCCTCTTCTGGATCATACAAATGCACTCTAGCAAACTTCAGACGGGCCTGGACATGTACTGGCTTAAGCAGGGGGACACGTCTGGCACTGCAGGATTTGAGTCCCTGGCGGCGTAGTGTGTTACTGATGGTAGGTTTTGTTACTTTGGTCCCAGCTCTCTGCAGGTCATTCACTAGGTCCCCCCGTGTGGTTCTGGGATTTTTGCTCACCGTTCTTGTGATCATTTTGACCCCACGGGGTGAGATCTTGCGTGGAGCCCCAGATCGAGGGAGATTATCAGTGGTCTTGTATGTCTTCTATTTCCTAATAATTGCTCCCACGGTTGATTTCTTCAAACCAAGCTGCTTACCTATTGCAGATTCACTCTTCCCAGCCTGGTGCTGGTCTACAATTTTGTTTCTGGTGTCCTTTGACAGCTCTTTGGTCTTGGCCATAGTGGAGTTTGGAGTGTGACTGTTTGAGGTTGTGGACAGGTGTCTTTTATACTGATAACAAGTTCAAACAGGTGCCATTAATACAGGTAACGAGTGGAGGACAGAGGAGCCTCTTAAAGAATAAGTTACAGGTCTGTGAGAGCCAGAAATCTTGCTTGTTTGTAGGTGACCAAATACTTATTTTCCACCATAATTTGAAAATAAATTCATTAAAAATCCTACAATGTGATTTTCTGGAGAAACATTTTTTCTCTATTTGTCTGTCATAGTTGACGTGTACCTATGATGAAAATTACAGGCCTCTCTCATCTTTTTAAGTGGGAGAACTTGCACAATTGGTGGCTGACTAAATACTTCCCCCCCCCACTGTATTAGGATTAGTCCAGTAGCTGTTACTTGGGAGTTGTGTACCTGTTTATGTTCTAGGCCCCTTATGTTCCTGCAGGATTTGAAATTCATGCACTGTCTCAATCGTCAATCACGCTGACAGTTCTAGGGAGGTTGTAGCTTTGAAGCTAGCTGAATGTAGCAGAGGTACAACCATAAATATTGCTTAAATTAGAATGAATATTACAAAGAAGAAAAGGAAGAAAAATTAAGTAAAAAAAATATCACTGAAAATCATTCCCCTAAAACAAAATTGTTCTGCTATACAAGACTATGAGTAACGGAATAGGATTCTTTGTTTCCCGGAATTGGTTTCTAATCAATCTGCACCCCATATATTCTGATGTGATTTTAGCAAATATAGGACAACCGCTACTAAGAGGAAGTGTCCTGTAAGATTTAGAGTGTTTGGATAACATTTTCACAAAAAGGATACACAAACAAACACACACACACATACTAGTACACACACATGCTTCCCCTGTTCCAAACCTTCCCAGATATCCCGCCCTGCTGTTCAGTTTACTGTCTCCTTTGATGTCCCCCCCACTCATCCTAAATCCCCTCTGATGGTCTCTGCATGCCACTGTATGAAATATACAGAACGTAGAGCTTACGCTAAACATTATTCTCCACATGCTTCCTCAACATGCAACAAACTTTCAATTAAGGCCCTTCTGTAGATTTGCCTCTCTCTCCCTGTTCTGGTTCCTCTGCTTAGAGGCTCAGGCCTCTTCCAGCTGAGAAACTGAATTAAAAAACCTCTATCGGTCTCTGTCCTGTAGAGATAGAGAGAAACAAAAGGTTGCATTTGTAATAATCCTTATCAATATCCTTATCTGTTTTATACTCACAAAGGGAAGCAGTGTTGGTTTTCATCTTGTGACGTTCTCTTCTCACTGGCAGGTTTATCTCAGCATTCCATCTGCAAATGGGACATGTCACAGACAAGAGGGAGCAGTGAACAGCACGAGATGGGACTTTGCCATTCTCATAACTCCTATTATTATCTTAAAGAGGTAAGAGCATCTTAAAGGCAGATGTACGGTGATACCTCCACTACTGCTGTACCTCTAGGGCACAGATTATTTTCCGGACCGTTTTGTTCTTCAAAAGCAATTTGAGGGCAGTGGTGTAAAGTACTTAATTAAAAATACTTTAAAGTACTACTTAACTAGTTTTTTTTTTTTGTTATCTGTACTTTACTTTACTATTGATATTTTTGACAGCTTTTACTTTGACTTCACTACATTCCTGAAGAAAATAATGTACTTTTTATTCCATACATTTTCCCTGACACCCAAAAGTACTTGGCTATCCGTATATTAAAAATACAAGAAAATTGTGCAATCTTGTTTGCTGAAATTATTTTTACTTTTACTTTTACTTTGATACTTAAGTATATTTAGCAATAACATTTACTTTTGATACTTAATTATATTTAAAACCAGATACTTTTAGACTTTTACTCAAGTAGTATTTTACTGGGGGACTTTCACTTTTACTTACTTTTACTCAAGTATGACAACTGGGTACTTTTTCCACCACTGTTTGCGGGCCACAAAAAAGGTATATTATATAGGTCCATTATAATTCCTACATACTTTCTATCTAGTTTTAGATGTTCAAGAGTGGCCTGGAGTGTTTAAAAAAACCAAAAAACATGTATGTTACAACATCCACTCCTACCACTACTCCTAACTAATGCTGTTGTGGCCACTGCTATGTTGTAATCACTGCTTGTGTTCTTGGTCTAATGAAAGCACCCGTCCTTCAACTATGGGAGAAAAATGCTATACTCAGACTTCTTATATAATGTATGGTCCAGTCTAACTGACAACATAAGTCAGAAGGTAGACATTCTGTCCATTGTATGTACACTCACATGTTTGAACCTGTCTCTGCTGATCCCTTCTCCTTTTCTATACAATTCTATACAATTATTGTGTCAGAAACCTACTGCTTTTCTTATTCATCATAGATCAGGCCAACTCCAAACTCACTGCAGCTGGCCTGATTGAGGATTCAGATACAATCTCCTTCACCTCAAAGGATGCTCTCCCAGTTAACTCAGTCTCACTATGCATTCCTCTCTCAGCCAAGATCCAAAGCTGTAATCGGGACTTTCAAATAATTATGCTGTTCTTATTACAGGTTTGCTATCTCTGTATGTGAGAGGGCAAAGCCAGGAACGTGAAGAGCTGGGTGACATTGGAGGTGATTGTACAGTACTGTACACGTTGAATGACACAGATGAAGGGAACAGGACTATATGGTGTTGGTTTCCCTGCGGACTTAACTTCAAAGCTTCACCAACAGGAAACCTAGTTAATCTCCCCAGTGGGGTTCTCACAATCTACACACAGAACAGTGAGAGAAAATGGGCCAAGGAGTGCATTATAGAATGATAAAGACATCAGAGATTACTGCATGCTGACGTGTGAGCCTTTTAATAAATACTAAACTAGAATATGTTTACAGTTAATGTAGCTGTCACGATCGTCTTGAAAATGAGCAGACCAATGCGCAGCGTTGCGAGTGAACATGATGACTTTATTAATTAAAGCAACCACGGAAAAACAACAAAAGACGATAGTGAAGTCCAACAGACAAAATACTGAACCTGGAACAAAAACCCACAAACAAACAGTGAAACACAACAGTATATAGATGGCTCCCAATCAGAGATAACGAGCCGACAGCTGACACTCGTTACCTCCCGATTGGGAGTCATTGACCAATCACCACTAAACACAAACAAAATGAAACTCACCCAACCCCAACACCACCAAATGAAATACACCCTGGCTCTAACACACAGTCCTGGAGCCAGAGTGTGACAGTACCCCCTAAAGGTGCGAACTCCGGGCGCACCCAGCATACAGTCTAGGGAGGGTCTGGGTGGGCGTCTGTCCACGGTGGCGGTTCTGCCCCTGGTCGTGGTCCCCATCCCACCTTAGTCACCACCCGCTTCCCTAGCCTCCTCCACATGACCACCCCCAACTAAACCCCCACTGGGTTAAGGGCGGCACCGGACTAAGGGGCAGCACCGGACTAAGGGGCAGTACCGGACTAAGGGGCAGTACCGGACTAAGGGGCAGTACCAGGCTGAATGGCGGATACTGGCTGGACGGCTCTGGTGGCTCCCGGCTGGTCGGCTCTGGCGGATCCCGGCTGGACGGCTCTGGCGGATCCCGGCTGGACGGCTCTGGCGGATCCCGGCTGGACGGCTCTGGCGGATCCCGGCTGGACGGCTCTGGCGGATCCCGGCTGAACCGGCTCTGGCGGATCCCGGCTGGACGGCTCTGGCGGATCCCGGCTGGACGGCTCTGGCGGGTCCCGGCTGGACGGCTCTGGCGGGTCCCGGCTGGACGGCACTGGCGGGTCCCGCCTGGACGGCTCTGGCGGGTCCCGGCTGGACGACTCTGGCGGATCCCGGCTGGACGGCTCTTGGCGGATCCCGGCTGGACGGCTCTGGCGGATCCCGGCTGGGCGGCTCTGGCGGATCCCCGGCTGGGACGGCTCTGGCGGATCCCGGCTGGCTGGCTCTGGCGGATCCCGGCCTGGGACGGCTCTGGCGGATCCCGGCTGGACGGCTCTGGCGGATCCCGGCTGGACGGCTCTGGCGGATCCCCGGCTGGACGGCTCTGGCGGATCCCGGCTGGACGGCTCTGGCGGATCCCGGCTGGACGGCTCTGGCGGATCCCGGCTGGACGGCTCTGGCGGATCCTGGCTGGACGGCTCTGGCGGATCCTGGCTGGGACGGCTCTGGCGGATCCTGGCTGGGACGGCTCTGGCGGATCCTGGCTGGACGGCTCTGGCGGATCCTGGCTGGACGGCTCATGGCTGGCTAACGGATCTGGCTGCTCGTGGCTGGCTGACGGATCTGGCTGCTCATGGCTGGCTGACGGATCTGGCTGCTCATGGCTAGCTGACGGATCTGGCTGCTCATGGCTGGCTGGCTGGATCTCGGGCTGCTCATGGCTGGCTGACGGATCTGGCTGCTCATGGCTGGCTGACGGATCTGGCTGCTCATGGCATGGCTGACGGATCTGGCTGCTCGTGGCTGGCTGACGGATCTGGCTGCTCACGGCTGGCTGACGGATCTGGCTGCTCGTGGCTGGTTGACGGATCTGGCTGCTCATGGCTGGCTGACGGATCTGGCTGCTCGTGGCTGGCTGACGGATCTGGCTGCTCCTGGCTGGCTGACGGATCTGGCTGCTCATGGCTGGCTGACGGATCTGGCTGCTCGTGGCTAGCTGACGGATCTGGCTGCTCATGGCTGGCTGACGGATCTGGCTGCTCACGGCTGGCCGACGGATCTGGCTGCTCATGGCTGGTTGACAGATCTGGCTGCTCATGGCTGGCTGACAGATCTGGCTGCTCGTGGCTGGCTGACGGATCTGGCTGCTCATGGCTGGCTGACAGATCTGGCTGCTCATGGCTGGCTGACGGATCTGGCTGCTCATGGCTGGCTGACGGATCTGGCTGGGCGGCTAGCGGTGGAGGCGGACCCCAGCCTCGGATTGCAGTCATCACCTCCAGCAGGACGGCTCCCATCCGCATGAGCCGCTCCTGCCGGTCACGAACCCGAGCCTCCAGTCCAGCATAGGCTGCGTCGGCTCCCGCTGATTCCATAGCAGGTGTATGATTCTGTCTGGCGGAAGGCTCTAGCGGCTCCCGGTCTGGCGGACGGCTCTGAAGGAACAGGCCGGGCTGGGCTGGTGACGCACCCCGTAGAGATACGTGCATGGAGCAGGAACAGGCCGGTCCGTACCGGAACACACACCACTGGCCTTAACTGGGGATCAGGAACGGGCCGGACCGGACTGGTAACACACTTCAGTCTCTCATGCCGTGCGACAACAACTTCCCTCCCTCTACTCGCCAATGGCTCCCGTAATCCGATAGCCTTCTCTCCACATCTCCCTGTGGCAGCCTCCTGCTGCCCAGGCGCCCAAGCCATGTGCCCCCCAAAAATTTTTTTGGGTAGTACTCCCGGGCTTCCAGCCTTGCCTCCGTGCTGCCTCCTCATATCGCCTCCTCTCGGCTTTAGCTGCCTCCAGCTCTTCACGAGGGAGGCGATATTCTCCCGGTTGTGCCCAAGGACCCTTACCATCCAGTATCTCCTCCCATGTCCATGAATCCTTTATGGGTGGATATAAATCCTGTGTAGGTGGATCCTGTTGCCGCTTGACACGCTGCTTGGTCCTTTTATGGTGGGTTTTTCTGTCACGATCGTCTTGAAAATGAGCAGACCAATGCGCAGCGTTGCGAGTGAACATGATGACTTTATTAATTAAAGCAACCACGGAAAAACAACAAAAGACGATAGTGAAGTCCAACAGACAAAATACTGAACCTGGAACAAAAACCCACAAACAAACAGTGAAACACAACAGTATATATATGGCTCCCAATCAGAGATAACGAGCCGACAGCTGACACTCGTTACCTCCGATTGGGAGTCATTGACCAATCACCACTAAACACAAACAAAATGAAACTCACCCAACCCCAACACCACCAAATGAAATACACCCTGGCTCTAACACACAGTCCTGGAGCCAGAGTGTGACAGTAGCCAGGGCGGAACTTTGGTTTTAGAAGTGGGGGGGACATAACTTTTTTTTAAATATATTTTTTCATCCAGCCGGATAAACACTCCAAACAGCCTACCTGACCGCTCGGAGGCGTCCGCATGGTCCTAAAGCACACCATTGCCCCATTTTGTATCACATTACAATGATAAAACTGGGGGGGGGGGACAAAAATTCAATTTCAGACATTTCCCCCCCATACCCAGTGAAAGTTGCACCCCTGACTGTAGCTACATACTGTACTTCTCCCCGGTAATTATGCAGAATATACCTTGTCTGCCTGCATCTCCACAACGACCGAGTCCAATGCAAAACATCACTGATGATCTTCCCTCCCAGCAATGTACTGTTATCTAACTCTGGTATATAATTGACCATTTTAGAGTAAAACGTTTTTCCTCAACCTTTTGGGAGGATTGTTTTCTCAATGTGGAAAACTCTGTAGTGTTTACTGAAATAATGATGGTAATTAGAGAATGGAGAATAACGCCATAAACCCTAGCTCATGGTCTCCATACTCTTCACTTAGCTGAGAAACAGTGCAGCTACACCACACAGAGAGAGACCAGTGTGAGTTAAGAACCCAAACCGGGTTAATGGCTCCCTCCTCTAAAGGGAAGCTATAATTAACGTTAAGTGAGCAGATGTCACATTTTTCTCGATAATAAATGTGGTTTTGAATTTAACACCTTGGGGGTAAGGGAACCCTATCTAAATTACCCTAAGGCCCCTGCCCCTTCTTCTGTAGTGGGTTGTAATGCTTTAAGTGCAGTAACGACACCCTCCCCTCCCTCAACTCTTCCCTCCCTCCCTCCCCTTCGCCTCCCCCTCTTCCCCTCCCACTCCTCTCTGTGCATCCCAGCCCTCTGGCCAAGGTTGAAACCCTTCTGTTTCAGCGGGGATCGAGTGACTGCACTTAAGTGCGGCAACAACGTCAATGAAATTGAGACCAACAATGTTTGCATTGTACCTACAAGATAGCTCGTCCATGCAGTAAAAAAGAGGTGTGTGAAGGGGATGGAGATGGGTTAAACCAGCATTCTAGTTGCTGAGGACCTATCAAACTTCTGAGGGTTTGTTTGCACTGCAACGCCACTGTGGAATAAAAACTTCAAACTGCTTACATGAAAATTCAATCTCCAGCATTTGAAAGGAGTCTATTGTAGGCTGCTGCTGCTTTCTCAATGTATGAATAGTTAATTTCTCAGCATTTCTCCCTCTTATTGAAAAACAGGTCACTCTCCATTCACAGTTAAACATCACTTGTGAGAGTCTGCTTTGCCATGCCTGTTATGAAAGAAGTCTGAGTTTGGGTGTTGTGTTTGGGTTGGGTTAGGATGTTGTGCTGTGCTGGGTTTTCTGGTGTTGTTTCCTATTGTTCTTTACTATTTACTGTTTACTTATTTTAAGCCACATAACAACCATATGGCGCTTGAGAAGAAGAGATGCAGTGTAATGATGCTCTGCATTGCACAGTGGAGACTATGGTTACCAGTAGTTACAGATTTGAGTGTTTCAGAGGCTACAGGAAGATATAATGTTTTCATTGATAGTTTTTTCTTCTTATGGGTTGATTCCCTTTTCATTTTGTGTTGTAACATAACTATCCCTAGCCATAAACAACAACATAAAATCGTATTAATATTTTCTGGGTAGGATGTTGTGAAGGTTTGGAAGAGAATCTGCAGAAAATGTGTTACTGCGGGGCATACTTGACAAATATGAAGTCTTTGTATGAAAGGGTGGCAGGTGATTCAAGTGATTCCTGTTTGATTTGGTTGCAATCAAAGCAACCACTTCCCTCTTGAAAGACCTCAGTATCTCCCCATAGTGCCTTCCCCATGAGGAGTGACATAGCAGAGCAGGTATATAACATGAAAGTGTTTGGCATTTGATGACAGTTATCGTTTTACTGCGCCCTACCAAGGTTCACCCTGGTTCATCCAGGGGTGAGGCCGCCCCCCTCCATGACTGAGGGGACCCCTGCTATGGCTGCTGTAACCTGGGGCTCCATCAGAGCAGGGGTCCCCGGTTTATCTCCCACCCCCGGCCTGGAGAGGGCCCCTCTAGACCCCATATCCCCTGCTCTGAGCCTGGAGAGGAGTCTGAAGCCCCTCTCTGCAGGGGGCCTTCCTGAAGACACAAACTCTGCTCTCAGGGCTACAGTCTGCGGCTGGGGAAGAACAAAAGTAGAATTAAAACCGCTCTTTTGTTTTATTATTGCCCCCTCCCTCCCATTTCTGGGGTTTTGGCATTTGGTGTCTGGTTTCTATACCTTGGGCGACAGTCAACGTGATAGGCATTGGTTTCCTGGAGTGTTGGGCTCTCTGCTCTACTCTGCTGTGTTTAGGTTGGGGTTGGGTTAAGATCTTGTGTTGTTGTTTACTATTGTTGTTGTTTTTTGTTGTGTTGTTTACTATTGTGTGGTGTTAGGTTTGTTTACTGTGTATAGTAGGGATTCTCTGGTTGATGTAATATCTCTGCTATTCTCTTATTCCACTATGTGGTGCTCAATCTTGAGTAAAATAGGTTTTCAGGACATTAACTTTTCACTTGTTTATGTGTTTTTATTTGTTCACTAATGGTAGGAGTAAATAAGGGGTAGGCTGTTCTAGTTTTGAGGGAAATATGCTACTGTACCAAGATTAAAGCCGGATTCAAGACTTAGAATTTTTCAATTTAAATTACAATATTAAATTCTTGCTACCAATATAATGTTATTTATATGGGGGATACAATCTTCCCAGCTCTGCAGATATTGCTGTGAAGAGACAGAATCATTAGATCATTTGTTTTGGTACTGTCCATTTGTAGCTTGTTTTTGGACACAGGTCCAGGAATGGCTAAAGGATTGCAATATTTACCTGGAGCTAACCCTGCAGATAGCATTACTGGGTGATCTGAAAAGTCATAGTCAATCGATCAATAATATAATAATACTTTTAGCAAAAATGTTTATTTTCAATTTACAATCTGTAGAAACAATGAGAATAGAAAAGTTCAGAACTTTTGTAAAACATCACAGTACAGTTGAAAAATATATGGCAAATAGAAATCCAATATGGATGGTGTTAAGAGATAGGTGGGTGGTGTTGAATGGAGTTGAAGGATGGGACTAATAACAACTAACAACAACTAATAACAACAAGATAACTAATAATGTAAGCATACTGTGTCCATAATAAGTATATAGGTTATAGGTTGAGAGCTTTTGTGAAAGAGCACAGTTAGAAAGATATGGCATATAGAAGCAAACCGGATGGACATCATAAAAATGATCGGAGAGGTTGAGGGTAGAGGAAGTTCAGGAGTAAAAACAAACAAAATATAATTATTGTAAAATTGACTGTGTCCATAAAATGTATATAGTATGTATAAGCTGGAAGTAGAGGCCTAAGCATTGTTGTTCACTAGTTTACTCCAATTAGGGAAGGGGTGGTGGGGTTGGAAAGTAATAAAGGGAAATATATGTTTAAAAAAAGGATATGTATATGTGTATGTATGTTTATGTGTATGTATATATATATATGTATGTATATAGGTATGTATGTATGTATGTATGTATGTATGTATGTATGTATGTATGTATGTATGTATGTATGTATGTATGTATGTATGTATGTATGTATGTATGTATGTATGTATGTATGTCTATGTATGTATGTATGTATGTATGTATGTATGTATGTATGTATGTATGTATGTATGTATGTATGTATGTATGTATGTATGTATGTATATGTATATATATATATTTGCGAGAAGAAGAAAAACATATGGGGGATTGGAAGTGATGCAGACAATTACTTTGATGGAAGTTACAATCTATCTGCAATATTAAAGCTGATCTACCCCCCCAAAAATAAAAATTATACAAAAAATAATAACAAAAAAAAGATTAAAGCATTGCTTCTTCACTGAGCTTCAGAATCTGAAAATAGAAAATATCTATTCCACAAAAGAAAATCACTTCAAAACACTACACATAAATGAAATGCAATACATATTGATTGGCCAACCTACATATCTACACTGAGGGTACAAAACATTAGGAACACCTTCCTAACTTTGAGTTGCACACCCTTTTGCCCTCAGAACAGCCTCAATTCGTCAGGGCATGGACTCTACAAGGTGTCGTAAGCATTCCACAGGGATGCTGGCCCATGTTGACTCCAATCCTTCCCACAGTTGTGTCAAGTTGGCTGGATGTCCTTTGGGTGGTGGACCATTCTTGATACACACCAGTGGAGGCTGCTGAGGGGAGGACGATTCATAATAATGGCTGGAACAGAGTGAATGGAATGGCATCAAACATGTGTTTGAAGTATTTGATACCATTCCACTTATTCCTCTCCAGCCATTACCACAAGCCCGTCCTCCCCAATTAAGGTGCCACCAACCTCCTGTGATACACACAGGAAACTGTTGAGCGTGAAAAACCCAGCAGCTTTGCAGTTCTTGGCACACTCAAACCGGTGCGCCTGGCACCTACTACCATACCCTGTTCAAAGGCACTTAAATATTTTGTCTTGCCCCCTCTGAATGGCACACATACACAATCCATGTCTCAGTTGTGTAAAGGCTTATAAATCCTTATTTAACCTGTCTCCTCCCATTCATTTACATTGATTGAAGTGGGTTTAAGAGGTGCCATCAATAAGGGATCATAGCTTTCACCTGGATTCATCTGGTCAGTCTATGTCATGGAATATTTTGTACACTCAGTGTACAGTATATTGAATGAATATATATACAGTATATATATTAAATATACTGTAGAAGCTGTGTTTGATATGTTGAACAACATATTGTGTTCTGTACACGCTCTGTCCTGTCACAAGGACGACAAACTCCCCAGAGAGCACCAACGAAGGAGAAAATATTTTGATTCAAAATGTTCTTGCTTGGCTTGCATATTGTTCCCCTTCAGCTACAATCTATTAATGAGGCAAACAGGTCATTCCCAGCAAGGGAGGTGCTTACCATGCTACCACACACGAATAGGCACATGTTCTCTCTCTCCCTTTCTCTCACTCGATCACGCACACACACGCACACACACACACGCACACACACACGCACACACGCACACACGCACACACAAACACGCGCATACACACATGCACACACGCACACACATACCACGCTGGACATCCCCCCCACCTTTCCTCCTCCTCCCTCAATTTTAGCACCCTTAGAGATCTGCAGTAAAAGTAAATCAGCTTTTCTTCGATTGATTTGACCTTGTAGGCACAGCAACTACCGCAACATCCTTGCTGCCACATACTTTTTGCTTACCTTGCAGAGCAAGGAGCAGTAGACTAATGATATGCACGAAAAAAACACAACCTTCCACCTCTCCATCCCTCCTTCATTCTCTCTGACTTCCCTGCTCTTGCTCTGTCTGTGTTTACTTGTCCCCTCTCAGCTGTACCAGAGCAGTAGATAGCAGATATGTTAATGGAGCAGTGCTGAGTAAAGGGGCAGGATGGGAGTCACAGTGCCCCCTCCCATCACCTCGGCGACCAGCAGCCCCACAGAATGCACTCTGGGAAAGGACCCTCCTGCTTATCGGGGGCTCTTTGATGCAGGTTGACGTTTATTGTCATGAATCTTGCCATGGAGGCAGAACTGAACGATTTCCGCTAGATGGGACAGCTGCAAAGTCAAAATTGGTAATATCGTAAAGATTAATGAAAACAAACGTGCTTTTTGGTATTAATGTAGCCCTTTCCTGCAGTCAATGAACAAAAGTGCCCCCTTTGGCCCCATGGGTGGAATGTTATTAACATTTTTCATATAAACTTGACGAAAATCCGGTGTTTCTATGTCAAACAGTTTTGTTATATTTCAGTCTTCTGTAATGTATATAAAGTGTAATATTGGGATGCAAACTCTATATCTGACATGATACAGGTGTCTTCTTTTTCTAAGCTCATAACCATGTGTGTGAGGTGTATACTTTTGTTTCAAAGTAGATTTTTTAAGACCAAGAATCACTCTGTGTGACCCTGATTAATACCACTGCAGTATTAAGGTTAGGGTTAGGCATTAGGGTTACCAGTGTGGTTAAAGTTAGGGTTAGGTTTAAAATCAGATTTTATGACTTTGTGGCTGTGCCAGCTAGTGACCACTCTGTAGAGCTGCCTCCAGTACATAAGTCATCCCAATAAATGCCAACCTGCTTCTTTGATGGGCCAGAGTGAGAGTCTAAAGTTACACCAGAACATGATCCCTGTGCTGTGTGCGCTCCACACACACAACTTGTGTAGGATTGTGTCTGTGATGTTGGTGTGATGATACAGTGATAAGTGAGTCCCTGTCTTAATAATAATAATTATAATAATAATAATAATAATAATAATAATAATAATAATAAGTTATTACATTTCTATGGCGCTTTTCATAGAATCTCAAAGCGCTTCAAGATAAAAAAAAACAAAAAAACAAGCAATATATCATGGCAGGTCAACCAATAGAGGCCAAGTCTTTGAAAGCTGCATCCTCCGAAGATGGAGAGGGTCAGTTCATGGCTTGAGCGAAGGGAGCTGGACAGAGGATGGTAGATGATGGTGATGGAGTCTGCTGATGATCTTGTAGAGGGCAAGTCTGGAAACCAGCCTGACACTTATAGCCACTCGACCTCCGCTTCCAGTCTGAGTAGCACCCACTTGGGTGATGCCACAGCAGATATGGGCGCCAGAAAGCTCACAAAACAAAGTTCAGAATAAGTTAAGAGAGAGGTTTCTCCAAAGACTTCAAACTAAATAGGTAGTTTAAATACTCTTGAAAGAGAATCACAACAACACTGCTACAGTGCTTCTGATCAAATTGAGAAGTACTTTCATTAAACAAAATATACTTCTCATCCGAGTGTTTCTCTCATCTCTCCTTCTCTCTCTGTCAATTTGAGACATATTCATTGATCTATTTCATCAGCAGCAACAGTTTTACTTGGGACAGAAATATAGTATATTCTGCTGCATTGAGTTAGATACTGTAGGTTAGATAGACAGATTCATATAGAGAGGAATGTGTGTGAGTGTGTTTGGTTCTAGTGTGAGGCCTTCATTACGGTTTCCTACGCTGTGTTTACAGTAGCATTGTGACTAGTGGCTGCATTACCACAGGCCTCACAGCCTTCCCCCCTGAAACCATCATAAATCATCGTTAACAGACAGCTCCTGACATCCTGCCCATACATCACCACATAGTCCTCTCTAATCAGCAATTTCTACGCTGGATGTACAAACATGGCTGGCTGTGTAGTGTCAATTAGAAACATTACTGAAACTCACACCCCTAACAAAGAACGAGAGGGTTGAGTTCCAAAGAGTGGGATGAAAGAGTCTCCCAGAAAGTGGAGAGCGGAGTGCTAATGCCTCGGTACATTATGTTAAGCTTTTCTCCCTCCAAACCTGCCAGGAATTAGGATTTCTGTGTTTATCCCTGCCAGAAGGAGTAGGCTACTATGACAGTCAGGGTGCTTTAAAGCTATTAACGAACGCTAGAGGTATTGAATAAGTGGAGGCAGAGTCATATCTACATGGCTCTGAGTGGAGGTAAGTGAGAGCATGATGGTGTGCATAGTGCATACTAAGCATTTTGAGCAGTAAAAATAACTGAAAAAGTATGGTATTCATTCAACAGTAACTTCTGTATGAATTTAGGAAATAGGTCCAAATGGGAAAGAAACCTTAGACGGCAACTAAAATGACTAAAAATCATATTACTGGGAACAAAGATCATACTTTTGTCCTATTTTTATATTCATAGTCATAATAAACAGTCAAACATCTACATACAGTATTTTACTATTTAGCCTACAATCAATGAAATACCAGTCACCCTATATACTTCAGATGCCCCAAATTGCTCTACAAGGTTAGGTCATTACAGAAAGCAATGGAGAAATATTAACTAAGAAACGCATTTTTCCCTGTACAATTGCAATCAAACATCGCCCGGCAGTCTGACTGATTGCAATCAGTAGAGCTTTTCTCCTGCAGTGCCAGTTCACACGGTAACACAGTTGGTTGTCTTCCCTACTCCACACCTCAGCAAAAATAGGCAATGTTCAGTGCACAAAAGGGGGGGGGGAATAGATCTAGCCTCTTCATTGACTATCGCAAGGTTTATTATTTGAAATTGAATGAATTCAGCTAATTGAGAGGTCAGTGAACTGTAGGAACCTATAGAGGGAGGATCGGAGCACTCTGACAGGCTCTATCTGTACAATATATCATTGTTTAGGAGGTAGCAGCATGATGACAACCCACAGACACAGATCTCCTCATTGATCACCTATGTATTTACTGGCTGCTTTTAAACCATCAATACCCTTTAAAGCACCACTTAAGATGAGGGACATATGTCTCCTATATACTCTCTGTCTGAGTGCCTGGGTTTTTTACTGTAGGCCAGGTGTCCATTGTCTTAAAAGCAGGGGACTGTACCAGAGACATAGCCTCCAGTAGCATGACAGTAAAGGATAACCCAAGAAGCTCTGACTCAATTGAACACACCTTCCTACTGACAGTTGTGTTTCTGGCAGACTTGTTTTGGTACTTATCAAGTACTAGCGCTTGGTGAGACACTTTTCATTTTCAGAATGCAAACGGTTATTGGAGGCTAATTGAATATGTCTGTCAGAAATTGAATCATGTGGCATACTGTCATGAAGATTTGAAAGTAGAAATCAAATAATGATTTCAAAGAATTCAATTATGTGATATTTACTAAATGAGAGCAGAGACAGCTCTGAGCAGTTTGAGGTATATTTTCTTTGCTATTTTCAGTATCGTATCATTATTTGTCCCAGGCAGCAGTTCAAAGCAGGACATAAGAGTGCTTATGGTGTACTGCCAGCTACTGCTGCTTGATCTAGCAAGTCTGTGTTGCTCCATTATTGGGTTGGAGAGTGATGGATTCCACCAGACCGTAGAAGTGTCCTTCCCTCCCTCCTAACTCGGTGTCCTTGACACACTTTCTCAAGGTGGTGGACACACTGACCCCATCAGCTGGTGAGGTCCAGCTCCCGGGGAGGGGGGGGGGCAACACCCTACACTCTACATCTCTCTGCCACACACGCCTACATACCGACCCTCCTCAGATGCCTTGGGCTCTCCCCCTGACAATTCCCTCTCACACAGTGATTAATGCCTGTTTACTACAGTAGGCCAAACCATTCCCATGCAGGGAGGGAAGGGGCTGTTGGAGGGTAAAGTCAAGTGCAATTGCTCATTGCTTCATATATTGTACGTACGGTCACCATGAATGGGATCATACATGTATGGTGTGTATGTGTGTGTTTATGTGTGTTGTTGTTTGTGTATGTGTGTTTGCGTGTGTTGTTGTTTGTGTGTGTGTTTGCGTGCGTGCATTTGCGTGTGTATGTGTGTGTGAGAGTGTTTGTGTATGCGTGCATGGCCTGTATGTGTTGGAGTGTGTGTGGTAGGTCTATGGGGGAGTACAGTGAGCCAAGCAGAGGTTCTGTGCGCCAACTCTGTTTGGCCCTTGTGTGCCGGGGTGGGCGAGATATAAACAAAACCTTTCATACTGTTAGAAAAGGCCAACAATAAATCTCTATGGAACTGAGGCATATAATGCTTGGTGGATGCAGAGGCATACAAACATTTCCTCAAAGGTTGTGTTCAGTGGTGATTAGAATAGTATAGAATGGTATATTAGAATGGTATATCAAACAATAGATCACAGATAGAATCACACAAAGGATTTCCTTCTAATTTACAATTATATCATAGGCTACTGTAACAGTGACAGGGTTGAGATACAATAGCCAAAATGCACATTTGGCATATCCAACAATATTGCATCACAGGCTATTGGAACAGTCACAGGGTTGTCATCTTTCACCTCTATGTACAACAATATGAGTGACAGTGAGTCCCTCAAGGACTAAACACTTTTATGAGGTTGGGCCTTGGGGCGGAAATGTGAAGAATAGCTGCTTTAAGACCCTGGACTCTATCCTTGTCTCGAGTTGCTTGATTTAACCTGTAAACTTCATGTCAATGATGCTGACATTTTCCTTCAACCTATTGAATGACTGATATATTACTATGACTTGTTATTCAACTGTAGGTGGGGGCACTTTATTCAAACCCTCTGCCATAGCAGCGCCTTTACCACAGAGATCCTATTAAATGACTATTCTAATTCCTAATTCTATGGCCTTTACACTGTCATCAGCATGCCACAAGAGATGCCATCGACTGAGATGCCAATATACTGTGTGACATCTATTATATCATGAATATGACAGTGAAAATACATTTAAGGAGCTTTCCAGATGATCTGTTGCTGAACCTCAGCACGATGTTGGATCCCTACAGTCTTCCTTCTTATCTTTGTGTAATTAGTGCTGACACTGAGCTTCTGGGCCGCAGCACAGTAAGCTGCCTCCCACCTTCCTATAGGCTCTGAGCTCACAGGAGAAATAGGGTGAAAGGTCAGAGGTTAGTAGTTAGGGTTAAGATCTGCCTTACGTCACTGGACACTGTAGAACATCAGTGGTAGTCTACGGAGGCCCATTAGGCACAAATACGAAGAGACAAGCTGAGTACTCGTCATGTGAAGGCCAGAATAGTACAGTACTGCATGTGGTCCCTTACCAGAAACAAACACATTATGTGGATGAAATACATACAGTATGCATTCATTTATCAGACAATGTGTACAGTACCAAAATACAGTAAACCTGACCACAACCATTCATATATTCTTTAAATCAGTCATAACCACATGGTTATAACTGATTTCAATATATTATCAATAATGGTTGTGGTCAGGTTTGCTGTATTTTGGTATTTTGGTGCAGTACACTCCATGGTCTAATAAATGCATACTCTATTTTCCAGTTTAGCTCTACCTTGCCCAACCCACTTCTCTCTCCAATATGTACAGTAGTGAGCTGCCCAGTTTGTTCTGGCAAACCCACAGAAGAGTATAGCATCAAATTAACCCTCTGCCATTATTAACCCTTTCAGAAACAAAATTACTTCAGTCTCTTTAAGAGGTTCAGAATATATATATGCAGAATATATTAATCATGTCAGAAAACCAATTATTTCTGATAGATTCTCTGCAGCAATTAATGTAAAAGTACAGAAGTTGTGGACGAGGAGTGAGAGTAAGGAAAATACCTCTTAGTTTGCAGCCATTGAGACAGAAGAGGCATGTCAATGGAATGGTTGTGACATACACTAAATAGAAAAGTCTTAGGAAATTGCAGTAAGACTTTCCTGGGCACCACTCATCACTGATCTTAATACTTTGCTTGAAAGATCTACCCCCCAAAAAGGGATGGATCGAAATGTACAGAATGGTTACCTGGAGGAAAATGGGGGTGGGTCATACTTTTTCAATTTCAGTCAAGGGGAGGGTTTAGTATTTTTTAAATCTAATCCAGGCGAGGGCATGTAATTTGTAATGAATGAAATTTCAATATTTCTCAGTGTTTTAGAATTAGTTGCTTATTAGGCTATATATGGATGTGTGCCCGATGCCGCCCCTCACCTCTGATTCTCCGCTGGGCATGCAATATCAAGTGCGCCTATAGGCTATTTAGTGTGATCTCAATCAAATGATCCATAGCCTATAGGTTACAAAGTGCATGCTCGGAGAAGCATAGAGCAAAGTTATATTTCTAAGATAGCTGCTGGGATGGTGTAAATAAAACTATGCTGCATTACACACTGCAATGGATATTCCAAGCCTGAGCCCCGGCCGGCTCTGCTCTTGCTGATCAAAAACTTTTTTGTGTGCTGCCTAACCAATAGCTGTGCTGTGTAGGCCTACGGTGGAAGTTCAGGAAGAGAGTCAAAGGTTTTTTCTGATTTTTCTGACAATATGTTTCTTGCTGATGACGTAGGCCTATTTATCTGAGTTATTGACCTCATGTGACGAGTACTGAGGATACGAAGAGGCAGGAAGCAGACATCAACAATGTAAAGGTTTACTTAACACTGAGCAAGAGAACAACAAAGAGCGAGTACATGACAAGACACTAACAATCACACACAACACAACACTGAACAGTCCAGGGCTATATAGGGGTGGTGATGAGATGAGGTGCAGGTGCGCTGGAGGTGATTAGGGTGCGTTGTGTTTCCATTCCGGTGTTGCTGAGGTGGTGTGCTCAGACCGGTGGCTCAGTAGACCGGCGAATCAGAGCGCCGGAGGGGAGCAATGGGAGGAGACGTGACAGTACCCCCCCACCGGACGCGCAGCTCCCGCCACAGGACGTCACCGGCCTGGAGGACGACCCCGAGGACAAGGAGCGGGCCAGTCAGGGCGGCAACGGTGGAAGTCCCGAATTAGGTTGGGGTCCAGAACGTCCCCAGCTGGAACCCAGATCCTCTCCTCAGGACCATACCCCTCCCAGTCCACCAGATAACGGAGCCGTCCCCCACGGAACCTGGAGTCCAGCAGGTCCCTCACCGCATACGCCGGACTCCCGTCAATGTCCAGGGGCGGAGGGGGCGTAACCCGGTGGACGGCAACCACCAGAGGACCAGGAACCACCGGCCTGAGGAGAGACACATGAAAAGTGGGCGAGACACGGTAGTGAGGGGGAAGGAGCAGCCGGTACGATACCTAATTTATCCGCCGGAGGACCTTAAACGGCCCCACAAACCGGGGGCTCAGTTTCTTGCAGGGCAGGCGGAGAGGGAGGTTTTTTGTGGACAGCCAGATACGATCACTAGGCTGGAATACGGGGGCCTCACTGCAGGGGCAGTCGGCTTGGTCCTTCTGCCAACTAATGGCCCTCTGGAGATGGACATGGGTGGCGTCCCAGACTTGTCCGGCCCTGCGGAACCACTCGTCGACAGCGGGCGCATCGGTCTGGCTGGGTGTCCAAGGGGCCAGGGCCGGCTGGTACCCCAGGACATACCGGAAGGGAGTGAGCCATGTGGAGGAGTGAACGAGGGAGTTCTGGGCATATTCTGCCCAGGGTAGAAACCTTTCCCACTCACCCTGCCGGTCCTGACAGTGGCAACGAAGAAACCTCCCCAGCTCCTGGTTCATGCGCTCCACCTGCCCATTCAACTGAGGACTATACCCGGAAGTGAGGCTGGCCGTGGCCCCGATCTTCTCCAGGAAAGCCTTCCACACTCGGGAGGTGAATTGGGGGCCACGGTCCGAGACCTGTCTTCAACTCCATAGTTCCTCTCTGCGGGGGTAAGCTTTTTCGAGAAAAAGGCACAGCTATACATTTTCTCTGGCTTACCTTGCCGCTGGGAGAGGACCCCACCCATGCCCTCCTCAGATGCGTCCACCTCCAGGATGAAAGGACGAGCTGGATCTGGGTGTTTTAGGAGGGGCGCTGTGGTGAACCTCTCCTTCAGCCTCTTGAAGGCAGCGTCAGCCTCAGGGTTCCAGGCCAGCTTCTGAGCCCCCCCTTAAGGAGAGAGGTGAGCGGGGCAGCTATGGAGCTGAAGGACCTGATGAAACGCCGGTAGAAATTTGCGAAGCCCAGGAACCTCTGTAGGCCCTTGATGGTGGTGGGAGCTGGCCATGACCTGCCGGCGTCCGTCTTCGCTCTTTCCATGAACACCCCCTGAGGACTGATCCTGTATCCCAGGAAGGAGATGGCCTGTTGGTGGAATTCACATTTCTCCCCCTTCACCAACAAGCAGTGTTCCCGGAGGCGGAGTAGGACAACTCTGACGTCCCTGACGTGCTCCTCGAACGTAGCCAAGTAGATCAGGATATCATCGATGTACACCACCACCTGTCTACTCAGCATGTCTCAGAACACGTCATTGACGAAGGACTGGAACACAGAAGGTGCGTTGGCGAGGCCGTAGGGCATGACACAATATTCATAGTGGCCGGAGGTAGTGCTGAATGCAGTCTTCCACTCGTCTCCTTCCCGGATTCGGATCAGGTTGTAGGCACTCCTCAGGTCCAACTTGGTAAAGTACCGGGCCCCTCGTAGCCGCTCGATGGCACCAGATGGGGGGGGGGTGGGGTACCGGTACTTGGTGGTGACTGCGTTCAGCCCCCTGTAGTCAATGGACGGCCTCAGTCCTCCGTCTTTTTTGGCCACGAAGAAGAAGCTGGCGGAGGCAGGAGAGGTAGAGCGCCTGATGAACCCCTGTTTCAGGGTCTCCGCCACATACAGTGGGGAAAAAAAGTATTTAGTCAGCCACCAATTGTGCAAGTTCTCCCACTTAAAAAGATGAGAGAGGCCTGTAATTTTCATCATAGGTACACGTCAAATATGAGAGACAAATTGTGGAAAAAAATTCCAGAAAATCACATTGTAGGATTTTTAAGGAATTTATTTGCAAATTATGGTGGAAAATAAGTATTTGGTCACCTACAAACAAGCAAGATTTCTGGCTCTCACAGACCTGTAACTTCTTCTTTAAGAGGCTCCTATGTCCTCCACTCGTTAACTGTATTAATGGCACCTGTTTGAACTTGTTATCAGTATAAAAGACACCTGTCCACAACCTCAAACAGTCACACTCCAAACTCCACTATGGCCAAGACCAAAGAGCTGTCAAAGGACACCAGAAACAAAATTGTAGACCTGCACCAGGCTGGGAAGACTGAATCTGCAATAGGTAAGCAGCTTGGTTTGAAGAAATCAACTGTGGGAGCAATTATTAGGAAATGGAAGGCATACAAGACCACTGATAATCTCCCTCGATCTGGGGCTCCACGCAAGATCTCACCCCGTGGGGTCAAAATGATCACAAGACCGGTGAGCAAAAATCCCAGAACCACACGGGGGGACCTAGTGAATGACCTGCAGAGAGCTGGGACCAAAGTAACAAAGCCTACCATCAGTAACACACTACGCCGCCAGGGACATAAATCCTGCAGTGCCCTGCTTAAGCCAGTACATGTCCAGGCCCGTGCTAGAGTGCATTTGGATGATCCAGAAGAGGATTGGGAGAATGTCATATGGTCAGATGAAACCAAAATAGAACTTTTTGGTCAAAACTCAACTCGTCGTGTTTCGAGGACAAAGAATGCTGAGTTGCATCCAAAGAACACCATACCTACTGTGAAGCATGGGGGTGGAAACATCATGCTTTGGGGCTGTTTTTCTGCAAAGGGACCAGGACGACTGATCCGTGTAAAGGAAAGAATGAATGGGGCCATGTATCATGAGATTTTGAGTGAAAACCTCCTTCCATCAGCAAGGGCATTGAAGATGAAACGTGGCTGGGTCTTTCAGTATGACAATGATCCCAAACACACCGCCCGGGCAACGAAGGAGTGGCTTCGTAAGAAGCATTTCAAGGTCCTGGAATGGCCTAGCCAGTCTCCAGATCTCAACCCCATAGAAAATCTTTGGAGGGAGTTGAAAGTCCGTGTTGCCCAGCGACAGCCCCAAAACATCACGCTCTAGAGGAGATCTGCATGGAGAAAGGGCCAAAATACCGTGTGTGAAAACCTTGTGAAGACTTACAGAAAACGTTTGACCTGTGTCATTGCCAACAAAGGGTATATAACAAAGTATTGAGAAACTTTTGTTATTGACCAAATACTTATTTTCCACCATAATTTGCAAATAAATTCATAAAAAATCCTACAATGTGATTTTCTGGATTTTTTTCCTCATTTTGTCTGTCATAGTTGACGTGTACCTATGATGAAAATTACAGGCCTCTCTCATCTTTTTAAGTGGGAGAACTTTCACAATTGGTGGCTGACTAAATACTTTTTTTCCCCACTGTACCTCTCCATGGCCTCAGTCTTCGCCATGGAAAGGGAGTAAATGCGTAATGGTGCCTGATCCAAGTGGTTTATTGTCCAGCGAGGTGACGTGTAGCGGAGAAGGCAGTGGCACGGTGGGGAACCCCCATTCAGAGACCAGCTCCCTATCTATAAGGTTCCCTGCTGATCCGGAATCTATCATTGCAGTGGAAATGGAAGAGAAGGAATATCCAGTCACCGTTATGGGAACTAAAAACAATGGTTTTGTGATAGGAGATGACGTAACACTCACGGAGCGGCGACGGCAGTCATACCACCTAGATTGGGGGCCGCCAGGAGACCTGTGGTCCATGGTGGTATAGGGGGTGCTGCCCACCTCCATGGGTGAGGACTCGGAGGCAGGGCGGCATCCATAGCTCAGATGGGGTGAGCGTCGAGGCTCTGAGAGGTGTTGGGAACGCCGTCTGTCTCTCAACATGTCGTCAAGACGGATGGATGTGGCGATGAGGGTATCAAGGTCCATCTCGTCGTCCCGACATGAGAGTTCCATCTTGATGTCCTCCTGTAAGCCTCTCCTGAAGGCCGTGCGCAGAGTACCCTCATTCCAGCCGGAAGACGCCGCCACCGTGCGAAAGCTCAGAGCGTACTCGGACGCGGGCCCCTCTACCTGTTGTAGCTGGGGGAGACACTCACCCCCGTCCTTTCCCTCCGTGGGATGATCAAACACCGCCCTGAACCGAGCGAGGAAGGTGGAGTAGGGAAGCGTTGCGGCCTCACCTCCTTCCCAGACTGCCGTGGCCCAATCCAGCGCCTTTCCTTTAAGTAGCGAAATCACCAGCGCTATCCTGGCTTGGTCAGATGGATATGCCCCAGGCTGACGCGCCAGATAAAGTGAAACCTGTAGCAGGAAGCCACTACTTTTAGTAGTTTTACCGTCATAGTGCTCCAGTAGGGCGAGGGGTCCCTCAGAAGTTGGTGATAGCATGGGAACAGGTGGACTGGGTGCACTCGCCGCTCCCTGAGGTGGAACCGGAGCTCTGGGCAGATTATGCCGAGTTTGGAGCACTTCCTAAATGGCGGCGTTCAACTGGGCAAGCTGCTGCTGCTGCTGGTGCTGGTCGAGGCACTGGGAAACTCCAGGAGGATTACCTGCTGCATCCATTTTCATGAGAGGTGTGTAATTCTGTGATGAGTACTGAGGATATGAAGAGGCAGGACACAGACACAAGAATCAACAAGGTAAAGGTGAACTTAACAATGAGAAAGCGAATAACAAAGAGCGCGTAAACGACACGATGCTAACAATTACACACAACAATGACTGAACAGTCCGGGGCTATATAGTGGTGGTGATGAGATAATGAGGTGCAGGTGCGCTGGAGGTGATTAGGGTGCGTTAGGTTTCCATTCCTGTGTTGCCAAGGTGGTGCGCTCAGACCGGTGGCTCAGTAGACCGGCGAATCAGAGCGCTTGAGGGGAGCAACGGGAGGAGACGTGACAATAAGAGGTAGGCCTACCTGTTTGACAGATTTAATTAGGCTATAGGCTGCTATATCCATAAATTTGTTGGTCAATTCCTCCACACACCAAACAACTCTTTAAATAGCCTACCTCCATGTCAGTGATGGGCTAAGTTAAAACCAAGACTCAAATTGAGGGGGTATGAGAGGGTATGCCATAGGCCTACCTTTTATTAAAGAAAATAGCAAAAAGCACAAGCCTACCCCTTGTTAGCTTAAGGTTTTGAAGAAAATAAAACAAATCCGATTATATAAAGTGATAACAGTGTGAAATACCTGGGAAAGACTCTGATGCATATGGGGATATCATTGTTTCATTTCTTTCAAATTCATAGGCTGAGCTACAACCTTCTATAGCCAAGGAGACAAAAAATAGACTTTGCTTGGGAAGTAATCTAATTATGTCACTATAAATTGATTAAGCTAATCACTTTCTGTACAATAGAATATGTTTAAATCCTGACAGCTTTTAGGGAAACACTTGTTGTAACCTTCTCTCGTTGGGTTAAGCCATGGAAGAAGAGTAGCCAGCAGTTAAAGCTTAACATGTTCTGCATCAATAGGCCTACTCTGTCTGGGGTGGAAAGGTAGGCCTAACTTTTCAAAGTACTATGTTCAGATTCCTAATGAGTTCTCAGATTTAGTTATTTGCAAACAGGGACAGTTTTGTTACACACCATTCTTAGCTTGTCATTTCAGTCATTTGTGTGATATTAAAGAATATTCTGCTAATATGTAAAATGATGTAGAATTGCATGAAAAGGCTATTTTTTTCTCTGACCTGCAAATACGATGATAGATTCATGCAACGCTTTTACTATGAAGGAGATCTTTCCACCCCTACTCTTGTTCACGGTGGTCTACGAACCCACAACCTTCTGGCCTGCCGCTCTGTGTGCTATCAAAATTCCTGCGTTGCCATGTAATGCTTACAGGACGAAGAACAGTTTCTAAAACTGCATATCTAAGTCTCTGGTCTGTCCAGGAAGTGAGGGTAAACTGTAGGCATGTTCTAAAAATAAATATGTAAATAAGTTCCCTTTTTATTATTATGATTTTGGGTATAGCGGAGGGTCACTTTTTTTTGTAAGCGTTCAGGGAGGGTTTAGATAAAATATATTTTGCTGAGGAGAGGGCCATCCATTTTCATTTCAGAGAGGTCCGATTTTCTCCAAGTAACCCTTACAAATAACGTTCACTCCCTAATTGGTCTCTGAAAAAGATCTAATGTCAAAAGACCAATTAGTGAAAAAAACATTACAATTGTGCTGCCTGTTTAAACAAGTTGAGAAAGAGAAGAGAAGGAATATACTGTAAGTTGTGATATTGGGTTGGTGAAGGAAAATCAGCTCACCATTCATTTACTGACTCTGTCTGGCACATTGAAGGTAAATAACTGTATTCTTAATTACACTCATTTTCAGTTTCTAAAGAATATTTTTTTTATGGCAAATGCAAATGATTATGCAAATGTACCGTGAAGCTCTTGAGATGAAACTAACCAATCCTAGCGGTAGACAGGTAGGTCGGCAGAGTCTTTGGCTGTGTGTGTTTTTCACGTGATGGACAGGTAAATCAATATTTTGACTTCAGACACTGGTTTTTGTCTTACAAGAAAAGCGATGGTAATGGAAGGGGACTGTAAATAAGTGGAGGCTTCTTGACAAATTAATCCATTATCATTTCCCTGTGTCGCCTGGTGAGCAGATTTGCCATTTTATGGGGCAGGAAAAAGGAGCCTGTAAATCTGTGAGGCCGAGTGAGAAGCTGAGAGCAGGCCAGGGGAGAACACATCTCCCATGATGCAGCAGTTTATCTCCCTGTGAAATGGCATCTTTATCTGCCTAAATTAAGTTTTGATTCCTTGCCACATACGGTGCCGCAAATCACTTTAATATTGATATCAAGGGCAGCAGTTAAAGTAACGCTGAAGCCATCGAAAACAGCTTTATTGTGTGGCACATACTGTCGTCACTGTGGTTTACAGTAATAAAAATCACCTCTGAACTGCTGCTTTGTGTGCAGACTATATCAGGCCGTTTGTCATCATTTCCAACTCTCTCTCTCTCTCTCTCTCCTGCAGCTTGGTCTCACTGAGATCTCTGCCTGTATCTCACTGTTAGGGGACAGGGAACCCTCCGAATGTGCTGCAATTTATGGGTAGGATTAATTTCCGATTCAAATTTCACTCTGAGATGTGTATCTACTAAATTAGAAAGAAGCTCTTTTGGGTGGAGAGACTGCTTCAGACATTACGTTGCATAATCCTTCACATCACGTCCTGCTTGAGTGTGGTGTTTTTCCACCAAACAAATAAAAATCAGTAGTGCACACAAAATGTACTTTTTTGCTTAAGTTTTCATGTACCAAATAAAAATATAATACAAAATCTCTACCGATAGTTTTGTCACGAGAACTGTTACGTTAAATAGCAAATGTGCCTACTCTGGTCTTGGCACGTGAGTTTTAGCCAACAGCTCGCATATACAGTGCGGGTAGGCTCTAGGGGTAGGCTAATCTACATGATGGGATTATGGATAAGAGAGAGAATGTTTTTATTTGTCAAAACGGCAGTCAAGCATCGATCATCATGTCACCAGAATAAGACCCTCGACATTTATTGGAAAGAAGCATCAAGCTCATACCATGCACTTTCACCACCCTGTGAAGTTCATCATAATTTATTTACTCTGTAGCCTAATTTAAATTGCATGGTTTCCCGAGTCATCACGTGACTCCAAATTTACTTCGATGACGGTTATTATATCAATATTTGCGCAAAATGCGTTTTGGCTGCCATTTCTCGCATTATTAATTTTAGCGAGACAAAAAGAGCCCGCCATGTCGAACTAACAAATGATCTGTCTGCATTTATAAAATTGTACCGATACTTCCTGTTTCCATCACAGCTGTCGTGATTTTTAAAAATATTGTATGACTTTACTCACATAAAAACTGTGGATTGAAACATGGTTATTCACACCCCCTTTTTCCACATTTTGTTGTGTTACAGCCTGAATTTAAAATTGATTCAATTGAGATGTTTTGTCACTGGCCTACACACAATACCCCATAATGTCAAAGTGGAATAATGTTTTTCGACATTTTTACAAATTAATAAAAAATGAAAAAATGAAATGTCTTGAGTCAATAAGTATTCAACCCCTTTGTTATGGCAAGCCTAAATAAGTTCAGGAGTAAACAATTGCTTAACAAGTCACATAATAAATTGCATGGACTCACTCCAATAATAGTGTTTAACATTATTTTTTTATGACTGCCTCATCTCTGTACCCCACACATACAATTGTCTGTAAGGTCCCTCAGTTGAGCAGTGAATTTCAAACAAAGATTCAACCACAAAGACGAGGGAGGTTTTCCAATGCCTCGCAAAGAAGGGCAGCTATTGGTAGAATATCCCTTTGAGCATGGTGAAGTTATTAATTACACTTTGGATGGTCACTACAAAGATACAGGCGTCCTTCCTAACTCAGTTGCCGGAGAGGAAGGAAACCGCTCAGGGATTTCACCATAAGGCCAATGGTGACTTTAAAACAATTACAGAGTTTAATGGCTGTGATAGGAGAAAACTGAGGATGGATCAACAACATTGTAGTTACTTCATAATATTAACCTAATTGACTGAGTGAAAAGAAGGAAGCTAAGCACTAAAGTAATACTGCAAAAAATGTGGCACAGCAATTAACTTTTTGTCCTGAATACAAAGTGTTATGTTTGGGGCAAAGCCAATACAACACATTACTGAGTACCACTCTCCATATTTTCAAGCATAGTGGTGGCTGCATCATGTTATGGGTTTGCTTGTAATCATTTAGGACTGGGGAGTTTTTCAGGATAAAAAAGAAACGGAATGGAGTTAAGCACAGACAAAATCCTAGAGGGAAACCTGGTTCAGTCTGCTTTCCACCAGACACTGGGAGATTAATTCACCTTTCAGCAGTACAATAACCTAAAACACAAGGCCAGTTGCTTACCAAGAAGACAGTGAATGTTCCCGAGTGGTCGAGTTACAGTTTTGACTTAAATCTGCTTGAAAATCTATGGCAAGACCTGAAAATGGTTGTCTAGCAATGATCAACAACCAATTTGACAGAACTTGTAGAATTTGGAAAATAATAATGGGCAAATGTTGCACAATCCAGGTGTGGAAAGCTCTTAGAGACTTACCCAGAAAAACTCACAACCGTAATAGCTGCTAACGGTGCGTCTACAAAGTATTGACCATGGGGTGTGAATACTTATGTAAATTAGATATTTCTTTATTTCATTTTCAATAAATTTGCAAACATTTCTAAAAACATGTTTTTACTTTGTCGTTGTGGGGTATTGTGTGTAGATGGTTTGAGAGAAAAAATATATCTTTAATCCATTTTGAATTCAGGCTGTAACACAACAAAATGTAGAATAAGTCAAGGTGTATGAACACTTTCTGAAGGCATCGTATGCCTCATCCTAAATCCCAAAAGCAAATGGCAACATCAATCCTAAGTAGTCTCTGATGAGACTCTGAGAATATTAAAGTTTTGGTGTGCCTGAACAGTGTGGGGACATTACTTCTCCTAACTACCGTAGGCCATCAGCAGGGCTATAGAGAGACACAGAATACTGACTCCTGCTGTTTATTGTACAATTTAGTCTGTGGTGTGGTCAGCCTGATTACCACAACACACAGCCTCCCTCTCCTCCTTCCTTCTCTAATTAACAACCACACCATTAATAACACAAGAATGGACATTCAACACTTTTGCTGTCCTTTAATTAAATAAAATTGTACACTAGTATGAGTGGAGGAAAGAATAGCCTGCTTCATCTGTGCACTAATGAGTCTATTTGTCAGAGCGTTTGGTAGCAATGTTTAACCATGCACTATTTACATGGTACTATATCTACTTAGAAGTTACAAGGAGGCAATTAATAGCCAACATCATTACGCAATAAGCATTTTTAGTTTCTTGGGTATTCAATAATCATTACGAAGTAGTTACAAAATAGTGAAATTATGCAGGTTAGCGTTTTTTATCATGAATCTAGTTTTGGAGGCAGCTCTGCAGAGTGGTCACTAGCTGGCACAACCACAAAGTCATAAAATCGGATTTTTAACCTAACCCTAATCTTAACCACACTGCTAACTCTAATGTCTAACCCTAACCTTAAATTAAGACCAAAAAACTATTAAAAAAATAATAATAAAAAAATTACAATACAGGCAATTATGACTTTGCAGCTGGCCTATCTAAAGGGAAATCGCTCAGTCCTGCCTCCAGGACAAGAACACATAGACTACTGTATATAGACTACTATACTACTGTATATAGACTACTATATATAATATAATAATGATATATGCAATTACCATGTAAACAGTATTGTAGTAGTAACATTAGCCCGTTCCCCATGAATTAACAACAGATTACATCTGTGACTTTTATGTATGACCTTCAAAATCTAATTAGAGTCCAATGAAAATACTGACTGCAATTATACAAATGCAGCAGGTTTTCATAGAGTGTTAATGTAAAAATGTAAATGGCATAATCTGCTTTATTTTATTTTCAATTTCCCAGTATACTACTGTTCATGCAGTTGTATATTTAATACATTAACGTATTGACCTACAGTAACTGGATCACTAGGCAAATCACCACACTGAAAGTGATTCTGAAAAGACAGTAAACCAGGTTTTGATTAGAAGTCTATTTGAGGGATGGATATTTTGGAGCCCCATCATGCCAGTCAGCCTGTCTCTCCAATCCCACAAGAGTTCTACTGGCAAAAAAAGCAATTTCCTGCATCTCGTAACTCAAATTGAAATGTCAGTGAGATGACAACGGCCCATTGACATCATTGTTCATTCACCTTAAATGGAGGGAAGGTGATGAGAATACCCTGTTTCTTAAATTAGATTTACATTTACAAATGGTTATTTTCACTTTTCAATTTTTTTCAGGCATAGAGCTACTGTCGACTTCACATTTCACATGAATCACAGAGATTCCAGGTAGTGTACGATTCTGTCATCATAAATAATCTTTCAGCAGCAGTAAACTTAAAAAAAGAAAAAACTTAATTTTCTAATGGAAAAAGTATTGCCCTAAATACAATAAAGTCTTTGCCATTTTCTCTCTTTGCAAAACAAAGTTATGTCTAAAAAAGTAAGACTCTACATAGACCTTGATTGATGTGCAGTGATTTCTGAAAATTGTTGCGGATTGAATCATCAGATCCCCAAAGCCTAAAACTATGTGTGCCTGTATAAACTCTACAAACCCCACTTTTACTTGTTTCCAATTTTGCGCTTGCTCCTCAAACTCTCTTCAGCCCATCTGTTGTGGCCATGACTCGTAAGGCTTTCTGATATAACCAACCAGGACATTGTTCATTCATACAATATGTTGCCCCTGGAAACAAAACTGTTAGAGTGCTTAGCAGCATTGATCTGTACCAGAAATGTCAACTATACTGGTCTATTCAAGCAGGCTCCCTACTGTAATTGGCAAAAAATTAAATGCAACATGATATTGATCTCCCTCCATCCAGGGTTGCATCGTTATTTCAATAGACACATTCAATGTCAATGAGATATGAAGCTTGTTGTGCAGAATCCATTTATTTATTTTCTCCTGTAGGCCAGACTCTGTGGGAGATGGGACTGAAGGAGTCAGGCAAGGCCAAGGGTGTTGTGACTCATTCATGCCCCTCTGTGGTAATTATTGATCAGGTCTTGTGACATTGCTGCATGTAAGGCCTAATGACTGTGTCTAAATGAGAATCAGGAGTGTGGCTGTGACATGAACAAATGCCAGTTAGAGAAAATGTGTTTCCTGATTGAATTTCAACAGTTTGATTCGATTTGTGGCCTTATAAATAGATGTTGCCTTATGTTTGCTCAGTAAGCAATATTCGTGCTCAAATAACTTTTACAAAAATATATTGTAATAGCCAAATACAAATGATAGTCATTGTAGGGTATAATATCACTAGTAAAAACCTTGTGATAACATATATTTAAATTCAAATCTACTGTAACTGATTAGGCTACCGCTACATCACCAAACATGTTAGGGTGAATTTCAATGTCCACAGGCTATTCTTTACAATAGCCATACTAATTTGTGAACATTTTGGGGGAATTTTGGAAGAGAGTTCAACTTAAACCATCATAGCAAGGGAAATTAGTGATGGTATGCTAATGCTTATCAATAACTCCACACACTCCTACAGACAGGTTGCCTGACAATGTCACGAAAACGAGCTATTTGTTGTTATGATTCTGGATGACCAGATAGCTAGCAACAATGAGAAGAAGCTGCCATGTGGGGAGGTGTCTCGTTTCAGCTAGCTGCATCTTGTTATTGATACCATGTCTTATTTTGAGGTGTTTTGACTCATGTTATGTCTATGCTAATATGGCAAAAATGTACTAGGTAGCTGACCAACAACTGTAACAATGTATTTGAGAACCAGTAAGTGCTCATTGTGCAAATGTATTTATGCTTTCAATAAACATTTGGAGAGGAAATACAGTTTACAGTGTGTCAACAATCATTTGACTCTAAGGCAACCCCGTCTATTTTGCCCCAAAGTTGTACACACATCAGTTTTTTTGTTAAACCACCCACCCTTCTATAGTCCATCAATAACATCCATTCCGAGGTGCCAGGCCGGGTTTTGATATGGCAGCCACAGACAGGAGTCGGTCGTATTTGGATTGGTTGAAGACGCATGGTGCTGAGACGGAGCCTTCTCTGATTCAATTCGATCAGTGCGTTAGACAGTGCGCTAGACTGAGGTTGTATGCGCTCTCGCTTGATGGAGTGAGGAGAGCGGTAGAGGCAGTTACGGAGGACTTTTGTGAATTTTCAGATTCGGAACAAGAACTACTTATCAAAAAGACATCGGCCCATAGATTCAGCTAGACCAGTTAATCATTAAAGTGAACAGAGCAAACGGTAATTTCAGAGGTTTTCATGCATACCTTCATATGAAACCAATCTAATATCTGTCTTATTTCAAAACTGTTTCACTGAAGTCCTGGAATTTGTTGATTCTCTATAAATTTTCCTCCCTCGTTCTACCTTCCCTTTCTATTCATCAAATTTGAGGCTCTGAAAGATTTCATTGCCGCTGCTGCAAGGACTGTTGATCATTTGGAACGTCATTTGATAGCCACTGGACTTGCTTCATCGCGGAGTTTTTGACTCCTCATCATGGGGTACAGTGGACAAACTGCTAGAAGTGGAAGAAGAGGAGTCGCGGGATGCTTACTGCAGATGATCACCATTTCTTTGGTTTTTCTAATTGCCTTCGTGGATATCGGAGCTTCTCAAGGTAAACTATCGAATTTACAGCCATACCTGCTTGCAGAAAATGCTCGAGCTGAGTGCTCGAGTGTTGTCCAGATAACCAGTTGTGCTACCGATGCCATCAAAAAGTAGATACTTTGTAGGCTACTGGATTTTCGCAACAAAAAAATAATAGTTAGCCTACATCAAAATAAATTGTCTACACTTGCCACTTAATGCCCTCAACGAAAAAAGCCCAGAGTCGCATATCGTTTAGAATGGAAAAATGTACAGTAGCCAAAATGTAATGTCTGTGATGGCACACCATGAGCACTGGGCTATTTACACCGTCAATTACTGTTTCTTCTATATAGACTACTGAATGAGGTGGATATCGAAGTTTTTAAAATGTGTTAGGCTATTCATTAAAATGACACAACTTCAGTGAAGCATTAGGTTGGTGTAAACAGAAAATGGTCTTGGTTGACCATACCCATTTTTGCTCCATTTTAAGATCAGTTACATGTTTTTTTTATATTTTTTATTATGAAAGATTGGGAAGCTTAAGTTACACCTGAGTCATATAGTCACAATCTTTTCCTTTATATTTATTTATTTATTTATTTCTCTCTCTCTCTCTCTCTCTCTCTCTCTCTCTCTCTCTCTCTCTCTCTCTCTCTCTCTCTCTCTCTCTCTCTCTCTCTCTCTCTCTCTCTCTCTCTCTCTCTCTCACACACACACACACACACACACACACACACACACACACATACACACACACTGTGACTTCAACTGTGCGATCACAGTGCGCTGGTTGGGATATCTTTTATACGAGACTATAAAAAAAGAGGTATCTGATAGTGAAGCTTCTCTGGCTGGCATCTTACATAGTATGCTTAATACAGCAATTGGAAAATATTTTGATTTAACTTACTTATTACTCTAACCCCATCAGCAAAATTCGGTTTAATAACTGCATGTGGAGGCTTATCTTTGTCATACACTTTTCCCACATTTATCATGTTGTTGCTACAATGGGTTAGATCAATCTTATCATTGGATTTTACTGCACTCATAGACTTTTATAATAGAGTATGTAGTTGTGACATACGAAGTTGCCGCCTATTGTTGTGGATTTTCATCGCCTTTCATTTGCCCCTCCCTCCCTCCCTCCCTCCCTCCCTCCCTCCCTCCCTCCCTCCCTCCCTCCCTCCCTCCTCCCTCCCTCCCTCCCTCCCTCCCTCCCTCCCTCACTCACTTCTTGTTGCGAGGATGGTAAAGTTAGGGGTTATAGGTCACTGCCTCATCCATCAGGAAAGTTGCTCCTCACATCTGTTGTCCTTGGTTATTCACCTGCTGTTATCTGAACAGTGGTACTGTGCTGAGGCTAGAGGCATCGGTCAACAATCTGTTGTCCTTGGTTATTCACCTGCTGTTATCTGAACAGTGGTACAGTGCTGAGGCTAGAGTCATCGGTCAACAATCTGTTGTCCTTGGTTATTCACCTGCTGTTATCTGAACAGTGGTACAGTGCTGAGGCTAGAGGCATCGGTCAACAATCTGTTGTCCTTGGTTATTCACCTGCTGTTATCTGAACAGTGGTACAGTGCTGAGGCTAGAGGCATCGGTCAACAATCTGTTGTCCTTGGTTATTCACCTGCTGTTATCTGAACAGTGGTACAGTGCTGAGGCTAGAGGCATCGGTCAACAATAGTACTGGAAGGCATTATTGGTTTAATATAGATTTTCAACGGGTTGAATATTATTAATTCAAGTTGGTTCAGATTTTTTTGTGTAGGCCTGTATCATTCTTCATTCTTTTAATGCCTTCTGATATTTTATTACAGTATTATGAACAGAGACAGATGTATATTAAACAATGTTTTCTTTTTAATATGTTATCACACAGTAAATAGCAGTGTAGAACACCCAAACCCATTTACCAAATCGACTCCCTACATAGCTGGATTGTCTGTCAAACAAAAAAAGGGCATACAACTATCCCCTCGGGTGCATTGAATGTGCATTCCTGTATGTGTGTGTGTGTTTTCCTCAGGAGGCAGATGGGTGGCCTCTTTCCTACCGTATATGTACTATGTGAAAATCCCAATCACATCCATGCACACATAATGTAATGAATGGTGTGAGGATTGTTCCACATTTTCTGTGTCAGAACTCAGGGCTTTATTAACACAGACCCAGCTGGAGGAGGAAGGATTTTTTTTTTAACGAGTGGTTTGAAAGTCACGCTTTCGCCCTTCATGCTCTGGCTCAGTCCAAGAGTCGCCTGCAATTTCAAATTGCAGACCCAACACCATCATTTCAGATGATCCATACAGGGAAAAGCAACCCACATTCAGTCTGTCCTGGCCCCAGCCCCAAGCCCAAGCTTCCAGCCCCATCCTCAGCTACCAGCAGCTCCCAGCAGCTCCTAGCCCCATAGCCCCAGACCTAGCCCCAGCTCTCAGCCTCAACCCAAGCCCCAGCCCCCTGTCCCAGCCCCAGCATCACAGTCCCCTACATAGTTAATGAGGAATGAGCAAAGGAGAAAACGGAGGATGAAAAACAGCTCTGATTTCTGAAGGGCAGGGCTAGGATGACATAATGGTCATTCCAGAACCCCGGAGAGGCCTGTGTCATTGACTGGAGTGGGAACACGAACCAGGTCGTTCCCTGTCCATTAAGAAGTCGATAAGCCAGGAGAACATTGTTTGGGGCTAATTAATGGCCCTGCCTTTTTTGGACACTAATGAGCTGCCTGTGCACATTTCCAAATCACTGGAGAGTCTCTTCAGCGCAGAAAGACTCACCCGTTTGGTGATTACAGTGTCTCACTTACCCAGCTGCAGCGTCTCCTGCTCTGCTCTGCTCTGCACAGCATTATCCTGGTGCTTTTCCCTTTTAGATAGTGAGGAGTGTAAGGAAGCCAAGGGTATTTTTTAAAATATATAGTTGATAGTATGGGACAGACTCTTGGGATGGTAGCTCCTCATGGTGAATTTAAACTGTCTTGTGCTTCTTATTAGTCTATGTTTGAACCTGTACTCTTGACAAGGTAATCCACCTAGCTTGATTCCAGCAGAGAGAGAGAGAGAGAGCGTGATACAAAGAGAAAGAGTGAGAAAGAGAGAGAGGGAGAGTAGAATGGAACTTCCGTTTGGAAGGGCTCCCACTCCCTCTACTCCCAGCTGGCCAGCTATCACTCTGTGACTGTTTGAATATGCAGATGAGCTGAGGATGAGAGAGAAGAGGCAGTGGAAGAGAGAGTTTATCTTGGATCGTTCTCCAAACAGTGCATAGCTAAATCAATGTATAGGCCTATTTCAAATACCTCCCAGCACACCCTGCTGTCTCTCCGGTATGGAATTACACAAACAATATTGAACTAAAAGTCAAACGTGTTAACGAGATTTAAGTATATTTTTACTTAAATTAAAGGCCTATTAGATACATGAGATACTTCATAACAAAGAGCAGTGTGACGCCAAATTAGCCTCTCTGTCCTCTTCAGACACTGCTGCTTCAGACACTGTGTAGAGGCAATGATCATCACTGTGCTTCTCCACATGTAGCTCTCCACATGTAGCGGTTCCGGTAGCATGCATTGAAAGACGTATCTTTCTTGTGTCTTTCTTTTGCAAAATGACTATGAATTAACATATATTCAAATAATTGTCAACATATAACATCACATTAAGGTGTGGGACGTTCGCTGTGTTACAGGGAAGAATAGCAGGTCTATTTTGGTCCCTCGTTGGTGCAGATGCTAGCCTAGCTTCTAACTAACGTTGGTCCTGAACATCTCTAAAACTAAGAGCATTGTATTTGGTACAAATCATTCCCTAAGTTCTAGACCTCAGCTGAATCTGGTAATGAATGTTGTGGCTGTTGAGCAAGTTGAGGAGACTCAATTACTTGGTGTTACCTTAGATTGTAAACTGTCATGGTCAAAACATATTGATTCAATGGTTGTAAAGATGGGGAGAGGTCTCTCTGTGATAAATAGATCCTCTGCTTTTTTGACACCACACTCCACAAAGCAAGTCCTGCAGGCTCTAGTTTGATCTTATTCTGATCATATGGTCAAGTGCTGCAAAGAAGGACCTAGTTAAGCTGCAACTGGCCCAGAACAGAGCGGCACGTTTTGCTCTTCATTGAAATCGAGTGCTAAAATCAATACTATGCATGCCAGTCTCTCTTGGCAAAGAGTTGAGGCAAGACTGACTGCATCGCTTCTTGTTTTTGTAAGAAACATTCATGTGTTGGACATTTGAAATTGTTTGCATAGTAAACTTACAGACAGCAATGTTACTAGGCTTGG
This sequence comes from Coregonus clupeaformis, assembly GCF_020615455.1. Classification (NCBI taxonomy): domain Eukaryota; kingdom Metazoa; phylum Chordata; class Actinopteri; order Salmoniformes; family Salmonidae; genus Coregonus; species Coregonus clupeaformis. The sequence continues at coordinate 42,447,038 of NC_059200.1, forward strand.
GTGGTATACCATATATACCAGTGGAGGCTCCTCAGAGAAGGAAGGGGAGGACCATCCTCCTCAGTGAATGTCATAAAAATAAAAATAGTGAAACATTAAAAAAGTGATATGTTTTAGATAAAACTATACTAAATATATTCACGTCACCAAATAATTGATTCAAATATTGTTTTGAAATTAAGGTCTACTGTAGCCTCAACAGCACTCTGTAGAGTAGCACCATGGTGTAGCCGGAGGACAGCTAGTTTCCGTCCTCCTCTGGGTACATTGACTTCAATACAAAACCTAGGAGGCTTGTGGTTGTCACCCCCTTCCATAGACTTACACAGTAATTATTACACCTTTTGGAGGACGTCCTCCAACCTATCAGAGCTCTTGCAGCATGAACTGACATGTTGTCCTCCCAATTAAAGGACAAGAGAATGAATCTAGTACTGAAAGCATAAGCTACAGCTAGCACTGCTGTGCATAAAATGTCATGAGTAGTTGACTCAAAGAGAGAGAAAAACAATAGTTTAACAGTTTTTAACAAATTAATTTCTTTAAAAATGAAGAAGCAAGAGAGAGAGAGATAGAATGAGCTATATTTTGTATTTTTTTCTCTTTCACCTTCACTTACTTAGCTAGCAAATGCAGCTAGCTAGCAAGTTTAGCCAACTCAAACACCCGTCTCAAAGAGAAAGGGATGCTAAATTACCTAGCTGGCTATGGCTATCCAACACTGGAACTCTTCCAAGTCAAGGTAAGCTTTTGGTTTTATTAATTTATTGCCACCGGGGACCGTTTATGATATGAAGGTTTGGCTTGGAAAGGTTTTTTCGCCTGGTCACAGCCAGCTGGTGTGTTGTGCACTGAAGTCCACAATCGAAGGGAAAAGGTGAGAGGAGGAGAGCGCGTAGATGTGAGAAGGCATTATACAACGATCTGGCTGCTATGAAAGGGAACTGATTTTGCGTGTGATCAGGGGTGTATTCATTCCGCCGATTCTGTTGAAAAGCGTTTCTTAAACGTAAGCAAACGGAACAAAACAGGGATAAACATACCTGAATTTGTCCAATAGAAACTCTCGTTTGCAACTGTTTTCACAGTTCCCAGGTCCAGAACAAATTTAAGGAAACGTACAGTATTATACAGTTGCCATTGGCATCGGCTAATGGGAATCCTAATCAAATCAACCCAATCTAACCAAACACAACCCAATCTAACTAAACAGAACCATGGGAGTCTGTGGACTCTCTCTCTCTCTCTCTCTCTCTCTCTCTCTCTCTCTCGCAAGCGCCAGGGTTGTGGGTTCGTTTCCCACGGGGGGCCAGTATGAAAATGCTCTCACTAACTGTAAGTCGCTCTGGATAAGAGCGTCTGCTAAATGACTAAAATGTAAAAAAATGTTGTATGTGTCCTCTGAGCTTTGTTTACGGAGAGAAAAGCTACTGGGATCTTGAAAAAATATTGTTCAAACTACCAGAAAGAGTTTGTCATTTTTTAAGTGAAGGGAAACTTAGGATGGAGGCCTAACCACACATGCAGAGGCACACACACGCACTTACACGCACACTCTCATGCAAGGATTTCAAGATTGATCAGAAAGTGTGTTAAAAAAATGGAGGTAAGTGAGAATGTTATTTCTATCATTATTATTACTCTAACCGTTTCCCTCCATTGCCTGGCAACTATGGTCCCAGAGGTGCTGCTAAGGTTACAGCCATTGCGGTCATTTCACAAACGCCGCCTGTATTCACAATGAGCACATTGTATGTGGAGGAATGCTAGCGAATTACATAGCGCTAAGACCTTTTGGCAATGCCCAGAAGGTGACAAGGTGACGCAGTCTATACTTTAAAGCCCATATTTAATTGAGGGAAAATGAGACTCAGTAACATAAGCACTCACACATAGGTGATGGCAAAGGGCAAAACCCAACGCTGTGTATGTCATCAGAAATGGCCACCCGGTGCCTTTTCCTCAGGCTGATGATGTCAGAGGAACATGCTGTTTGTTGGCTCTAACCCAGACGGAGTGTGAGTGTGGTTCAGTGTGATAATTACTGTGAAAAGGGACTGCTGAGTTTGTGTCCCCACACCTGACGTCACTTTCTATTTTTATTGGGGAGAAAAGGTATACGACTATTACTGCACTGGATGTGTTTGCAGCAGTGCTGTTGAATCCGGATATCTCCAGCTGTGCAGATGCGGCTAGATACAGTATCATGGGCACAGTAACGACTCCCAACATCCTGTGTGTCGTCTGCCTTATTCACTGAGCTACAAAAGAAAGGAGAGGGGTGAGGGAGGGAGGGAGGGAAGAGAGGGAGGAAAGAGAGGGAGGGAGGGAGGGAGGGAGGGAGGGAAGAGAGCAGAGAGATACAGTAGAGAGGAAAGGCGGGAGAGGAAGATTGGAGCGGGTGAGAGTCAAAGAGGAGAGAGAGGAGGATGTAGAAGTCGAGAGGGAGAGAGAGAAGATGAGAGGTTGACAGAGAGTGAAGAGGAGAGGAGAGTGTCATTAATCACCCTGCAGTGTGACACTTTAAACTGCAGGAGAGCATCACAGTGCAACATTCACTTCTATTAGCTGTACATTAGCAGGGCCCAGCACAAGTAGCAGCACTTGACAAGCAGGCCTGTGCCAGAACGGCTGACCTGTGTTTCAGCACAACAGATACTCCTCTTCACTACCACCCAGAGAGCAGAAAGCCTCTCCCATTCACATCACATACACAGCTGAAGTGTTGTGTGTAATGTGTGTGTGTGCGCCTGTGTGTGTGTGCACCTGTATGTGTGTGTGCGGCTTTGTTTTGACGAGTGCTCAGGGTTTGGAGTGAGACAGAATGCATTAGAGCTCAGTGAGCGATCATTCTGTCTGACTGCTATCGCTAGTGTACTGTGTCCCATTTTGACTTTTGACTGCATTAAGTCACTGAAAATGGTTATTGAGAAAGAGCCCTGTTCTCAATCGACCTACCGGCTTTGATAAGGGATGATGATTACTATGGTGATGGTGATGGTTACCTGTGACCTCACCTCTGTTTTGAAGTGAATGCCAGATAATGGCTCTCCCAATTTAAGGTGGCTGGTGGCTTGTAAAATTCACAGTAATTTCACATTCAGAGGGTGAATCAGCTAACATCCCAGTAATTACACTGAAGGAGGAGGGGAGTTGGAGGAGAGGAGGTTCAGGGGATTACTACAGCCCCCACTCCTCATGGAGAGGCCAATTATGATCAGAGGTGAGAGAAATGGAGGATCAGAGGGAGAGAGGGAAAGGGAGAGACAGGGAGAAGGAGAGAAAGAGAGAAACAGGGAGAAGGAGAGAAAGAGAGAAACAGGGAGAAGGAGAGAAAGAGAGAGACAGAGAGAAGGAGAGAAAGAGAGAGACAGGGAGAAGGAGAGAAAGAGAGAGATGGAGAAGGAGAGAAAGAGAGAGAGGGAGAAGGAGTCAAAGAGAGAGACGGGGAGAAGGAGAGAAAGAGAGAGATGGAGAGAAAGAGAGAGACAGGGAGAAGGAGAAAAAGAGAGAGAGGGAGGAGAGAAAGAGAGAGACGGAGAAGGAGAGAAAGAGAGAGACAGGGAGAAGGAGAGAAAGAGAGAGACAGGGAGAAGGAGAGAAAGAGAGAGACAGGGAGAAGGAGAGAAAGAGAGAGACAGGGAGAAGGAGAGAAAGAGAGAGACAGGGAGAAGGAGAGAAAGAGAGAGTCAGGGAGAAGGAGAGAAAGAGAGAGACAGGGAGAAGGAGAGAAAGAGAGACACAGGGAGAAGGAGATAAAGAGAGAGAGGTAGAAGGAGAGAAAGAGAGAGAGAGGGAGAAGTAATTTCCAATTAAGTGGCCCTTCTCATGCCGTTATAAGGAGAGGGACTGACAGGGCACATCATGAGTGAGCACAAGTACACACTCTATCCTCTGCCCTTTAATTTGTCTTTCTTTTCCCTGTGGGCTCCACTGGGGTGCAACCACAAATGTCCTGTTGTTTTTCCATCTTTCCATGCCCTTAGCAGGAGAACAGCCAGGGGAAATCACCTTATAAGGGCAGGTAAAAGACTAGATTTTATGGAATCTTCGGTGGGCTTTCAATGTTGTTTGTTGCTACAGAATTGTATGCTTTGTGTTATGTGACTAGCTATGTAAATCTATATGTGCTTTAGCCAAGCCTTTTGTCATTTGTTGTCATGCCATAGGCTGCATGGTTTGGCATTGCAACGAACACAACAGAGGAGTTAGCTAAAGCAAACACAGATCTGCTACATGGCAACAGTTCTTGAGCCACTGTATACCTCACCTGGTGAAATACTGCTTCTGCCTACTACCTGACATACACAGTAAGTGGACACTAGACCGCAATCTAATTGATGTCCTCTCCTGTAGCTATGCTGTAGCTATGGATGTTAGTCTACATTTTTAAAGAGGATTAGGACACAAAATAGGCAGAGTGAGGGGGATTTGGGACTGAATTGGTATGCTGCTGGCATACAGATGTTACACGAATACAGCAGACACTACAAAAAGCCCCAAAGTGCTGATGAGCACCAAACAGCCCAGTCAGTCGTATGGCTGTTATTTCCCTGCTGTCCTTTTTAATGGCGTTCCCTGCAGACTCCCAGTGCAGCCTTGCCCCAGCAGGTACACTACAGTACAGATTCTGTATCTTAATTTGATCACTCTGTTGTCACAGAGAATTTTAGCAGGAAATGCAAATTGTAAAAGGCTTCTAAAGTTTGTAATTTCCACTTTAAAATGTCAGACTTGATTTGCCCTGATGAAAAATGTATCAACCCCTACATAAATTGCCCATTCATTATACTCCACATAATAATTAACATTTCCTGCAGCATTCATTTCCTGCTGTGAGAAGCAGGGTCAAATTAAGATAATGCATCTGTAGGCTATAGGACTGTACAGATTGGGACGTGGCACAGAGCTACAGGAGGTGGGGAAATAGAAACCACCACTATGTGCCATGCCATACACGTACCTCAGACCCCAAACTGCACAGAATAAATAATCTAGGCCTACAGTGAGCACAAATGGATTTGTGTCCCATTATAAGAGATAGGAGGGTTTTTTACTTTCAAGAAAACTACAGCTCCTTCTTTCTTTGGAGCTAAAGTCATTATAAAGTCATCCTAAATCATGCAGCGCAAATGAGAAAGACCTGGGTGGCTCACAGCAGCAGCAGCACCAGCAGGAGGAGGTGGCTGATCTGAGCTGATGGGTGTGTTAACTAATCCGACACCTCCACCACCACACAGTATGGAGCAGAGCAGGCATCGTCTGCATCCTACTGTACTATACTGTACTATACTGTACACCACCACTATGGAAATCCTGCCTCCTTAGAGAGCTCCTGTCTATGCCGTCTACTGATTGGCAAAGCTAAAACTTTAATTAATCCGGGCACTGCCATGTCTTCTTGTGCAGAGAGCTAAAGCTTGCTGCTTTCACTGTGGAACACTGGTAGAAGAACACAACTCAATCAAATATTAAAAACCCTCAAAGAATAGAAACAGCCTTAATCCATCATATAAGTCATGTATCTTACTGCCTGATATTTTGTTAAGCAATAACACGCTACATCAGATACAGAAGATGTAGTAAACTTTATATTATTCTACTGTATCTGTATCTGTACTGTACTGTACTGTATTGACGCGAACTGGCTGAGTCAATTCAGTGGCTAGCTTTGCACTTGGCTAGCTAACACTAGCTGCTAGGGGTAAGTCATAACCTACACTTGTGTATTTTTTTTTTTTACATATTGATAGCCCGAGTCGCTCAAGGAATTCGGGACATGGGTGACTAGTTAATGTTAGTTTGGCTCTCTCTGTGTATTCGTGCCGTGAAAGGAGAGGTTCTTCTTTGTCTGAAAGCAATGGCTAGCTAGTTTGCTAACTATTCTAGCTAGCTAACTAACTAGCTATCAGCAACGGTATAGTTGTTTCACGCCTGAGAGTGCCTAAAATTACGCCAGCTGGCTGCCTACAATAATCACATACAATAATTGCCTACCATTCAGCTGTTTTCTAACCTCATTGTCTGAACCGTTAACGTTAGGTAGCAAGTGGCTACTGTGCTTGAAAATTAGCAAGCTTGTTGCAACCTGGATAGCTACTTGTAAACAATAGCTGGAACGACCGAGTGAACAGACGCGAACTGGCTGAGTCAATTCAGTGGCTAGCTTTGCACTTGGCTAGCTAATAGTAGCTGCTAGGGGTAAGTCATAACCTACACTTGTGTTTATTTATTTTTTTCATATTGATAGCCCGAGTCGCTCAAGGAATTCGGGACATGGGTGACTAGCTAACGTTAGTTTGGCTCTCTCTGTGTGTTCGTGCCGTGTGTTATGACGAGGTGCCCGGACGTTTTCACGGAATAATACTGCACCTAGTTAGCTAGCTGAATAAACTGGGTTAGTCTATTCCTAGAAAACATTGAACCGCTGTAGTTTACAACAATTATAGTTTCTGAGGTGGAAGTTGGGAGAGTTATATTTGGGAGTTGTGGCTCTCTCCTTTCCCAGATGTTTAGTTCATTTTATTCCGATCTCCTCTGCATTATTGTAGCCATCTGCTGCAGCCTGTCAACTATGCCTCTGCCTATCCCTGTTCTCTCCTCTCCGCACAGGCTACACAAACGCCTCACACCGCGTGGCTGCTGCCTCTCTAACCTGGTGGTCCCTGCACGCACCACACACCTGGAGTTCCAGGTCTCAGGCAGCCTCTGGAACTGCCGTTCTGCTGCCAACAAGGCTGACTTCATCCCAGCCTATGCTACCCTCCAGTCCCTCGACTTCCTGGCGCTGACGGAAACATGGATTACCACTGAAAACACTGCTACTCCTACTGCTCTCTCCTCGTCTGACCATGTGTTCTCGCATACCCCGAGAGCATCTGGTCAGAGGGGTGGTGGCACAGGAATCCTCATCTCTCCCAAGTGGACATTCTAAATTTTTCCCCTAACCCATCTGTCTATCTCCTCATTTGAATTCCATGCTGTCACAGTCACTAGCCCATTTAAGCTTAATATCCTTGTCATCTATATCCTTCCAGGTTCCCTTGGAGAGTTCATCAATGAGCTTGACGCCTTGATAAGTTCCTTTCCTGAGGATGGCTCACCCCTCACAGTTTTGGGGGATTTCAACCTCCCTACGTCTACATTTGACTCATTTCTCTCTGCCTCCTTCTTTCCACTCCTCTCCTCTTTTGACCTCACCCTCTCACCGTCCCCCCCTACTCACAAGGCAGGCAATACGCTTGACCTCATCTTTACTAGATGCTGCTCTTCTACTAATCTCACTGCAACTCCCCTCCATGTCTCCGACCACTACTTTGTATCCTTTTCTCTCTCGCTCTCCTCCAACAGTACTCACTCTGCCCCTACACAGATGGTAATGCGCCGCCGCAACCTTCGCTCTCTCTCTCCCACTACTCTCTCCTCTTCCATCCTATCATCTCTTCCCTCTGCTCAATCCTTCTCCCTCCAATCTCCTGATTCTGCCTCCTCAACCCTCCTCTCCTCCCTTTCTGCATCCTTTGACTCTCTGTCCCCTATCCTCCCGGCCGGCTCGGTCCTCCCCTCCAGCTCCGTGGCTTGATGACTCATTGCGAGCTCACAGAACAGAGCTCCGGGCAGCGGAGCGGAAATGGAAGAAAACTAAACTCCCTGCCGACCTGGCATCTTTTCACTCCCTCCTCTCTACATTTTCTTCATCTGTTTCTGCTGCTAAGGCCACTTTCTACCACTCTAAATTCCAAGCATCTGCCTCTAACCCTAGGAAGCTCTTTGTCACATTTTCCTCCCTGCTGAATCCCCCCTCCTCTCTCTCTGTGGATGACTTCGTCAACCACTTTGAAAAGAAGGTTGACGACATCCGATCTTCGTTTGTTAAGTCTAATGACACTGCTGGTCCTGCTCACACTGCCCTACCCTATGCTTTGACTTCTTTCTCCCCTCTCTCTCCAGATAAAATCTTGCGACTTGTGACTGCAGGCCGCCCAACAACCTGCCCGCTTGACCCTATCCCCTCCTCTCTTCTCCAGACCATCTCCGGTGACCTTCTCCCCTACCTCACCTCGCTGATCAACTCATCCTTGACCGCTGGCTATGTCCCTTCCGTCTTCAAGAGAGCGAGAGTTGCACCCCTTCTCAAAAAACCAACACTCGATCCCACTGATGTCAACAACTACAGACCAGTATCCCTTCTTTCTTTCTTTCCAAAACTATTGAGCGTGCTGCCTTTAGCCAACTCTCTTGCTATCTCTCTCAGAATGACCTTCTTGATCCAAACCAGTCAGGTTTCAGGACTGGTCATTCAACTGAGACTGCTCTTCTCTGTGTCACGGAGGCTCTCCGCACTGCTAAAGCTAACTCTCTCTCCTCTGCTCTTGTCCTTCTAGACCTGTCTGCTGCCTTTGATACTGTGAACCATCAGATCCTCCTCTCCACCCTCTCCGAGCTGGGCATCTCCGGCGCGGCTCACTCCTGGATTGCGTCCTACCTGACCGGTCGCTCCTACCAAGTGGCGTGGCGAGAAGCTGTCTCCGCACCACGTGCTCTCACCACTGGTGTCCCCCAGGGCTCAGTTCTAGGCCCTCTCCTATTCTCCCTATACACCAAGTCACTTGGCTCTGTCATATCCTCACATGGCCTCTCCTATCATTGCTACGCTGACGATATACAACTAATCTTCTCCTTTCCCCCTTCTGATAACCAGGTGGCGAATCGCATCTCTGCATGTCTGGCAGACATATCAGTGTGGATGACGGATCACCACCTCAAGCTGAACCTTGGCAAGACGGAGCTGCTCTTCCTCCCGGGAAGGACTGCCCGTTCCATGATCTCGCCATCACGGTTGACAACTCCGTTGTGTCCTCCTCCCAGAGTGCAAAGAGCCTTGGCGTGACCCTGGACAACACCCTGTCGTTCTCCGCTAACATCAAGGCGGTGACCCGATCCTGCAGGTTCATGCTCTACAACATTCGAGAGTACGACCCCTGCCTTACACAGGAAGCGGCACAGGTCCTAATCCAGGCACTTGTCATCTCCCGTCTGGATTACTGCAACTCGCTGTTGGCTGGGCTCCCTGCCTGTGCCATTAAACCCCTACAACTCATCCAGAATGCCGCAGCCCGTCTGGTGTTCAACCTTCCCAAGTTCTCTCACGTCACCCCGCTCCTCCGCACACTCCACTGGCTTCCAGTTGAAGCTCGCATCTGTTACAAGACCATGGTGCTTGCCTATGGAGCTTGAGGGGAACGGGACCTCTGTACCTTCAGGCTCTGATCAGTCCCTACACCCAAACGAGGGCATTGCGTTCATCCACCTCTGGCCTGCTGGCTCCCCTTCCTCTGCGGAAGCATAGTTCCCGCTCAGCCCAGTCAAAACTGTTCGCTGCTCTGGCACCCCAATGGTGGAACAAGCTCCCTCACGACGCCAGGACAGCGGAGTCACTCACCACCTTCCGGAGACATTTGAAACCCCACCTCTTTAAGGAATACCTGGGATAGGATAAAGTAATCCTTCTACCCCCCATAAAAAAATAAAATAATAATATATATTTTTTTAAATTTAAAAAAAAATTGTAAAGTGGTTATCCCACTGGCTATAGGGTGAATGCACCAACTTGTAAGTCGCTCTGGATAAGAGCTTCTGCTAAATGACGTAAATGTAAATGTAAAATGTTAGTCCATGCCGCTCTGTCATTGCTTGTCCATATATGTATATATTCTTAAATTCCATTCCTTACTTAGACTTGTGTGTATTGGGTATATGTTGTGAAATGTTTTATATTACTTGTTAGATATTACTGCACTGTCGGAGCTAGAAGCACAAGCATTTCGCTACACCCGCAATAACATCTGCTAAACACGTGTATGTGACAAATAAAATGTGATTTGATTTGATATGTCTATGGCAATAAATCGGTCCCCCCCCAGCACGTTATCTCCTGAGTTGTCCGTGGAGACACAGGCATTGATCTTGGTAGTGCTGTGGTGTATGTATGTCAGCATTGAGGCAGGCGGGGGGACGTGTGGAGGGAGGGAGACATGGGGAGAGGGAGGGGGATATGGGACCAGAGCCCTTTAGTAGAAACATGAGATCAGAAGACCCACGCTCTGCGTTTCCTGTCTAACGTTTGTCAGCATCTCCCTCTCTGTAATTCCTGGGCTCTTAAAGCACCTGATGAAAGGCCAGCACAGATAAATGTTTGTGCTTCCTTGTTTTTCATGGGGCTTAAATGAGGGACCTACTCCTCCCTCCCTGCCTCCCTCCCTCCCTCTCCTCCTCCCCTATCCTCCATTCCTCCCCCCCAAAATTTCACAAGCAGAGTTGTGGTTTCTGCTTTACATTAGAGCTCAATAGAGGCAGACCTGGGATGCTAGAAGGGCAATGTTACTTCTTGTCCCCTTACACTAATTAATGGTCTAAACTGGAACGTGAAATGAGGCAGGGGGTGCAGTAATGGGGAGTGAGGATGGAACACTGCTACATAAGGCCTATATATTTGGCCAACCTTACCAGGAAGGAGTAAATGGAGTTTGGGGTGGTGTGTGTGTTGTAGGGGAGTCTCTGGGTTATCTAAGCAGATAACAGCTTTGCGTCTCACCCCTAAATCACTGAGGCTGGTTCTGGACAACATTAACCACTGCAGAAGAAGAGATTATACTCCCACCCGTTGACTTAGACCTGTCCTGCTAAACATTTACCAGTTTTCCCTGGGATCCTCCCCACTCACACACACACTCTTTAACCCTGACCTTTTGAAATACTGTCTGAACTTCTGCATACGTTTTGTGTGTGTCTGATAATAACTGACCCTGGGAGGATAGTCTGCTCTAGATTTATCGATGACAAATACCAGGCCATTCATCCCCAGGAAATCAATCTTTCTCTTAATTCCCCTCACTTTCCTTCCATCTGTTATCTACAGTGCTGCAAAACAGACGTTTAAACAGAACAGGCCATTATGACCAGGGCCCCATTCAATGTTTGTCAGAATGTCAATGTGTAATGTTGTTGTTTCTTACTCTGTCTGTTCAATGAGGTGCTAAATTAAAGCCAAGGCCATTGGTTTGCAGTGCCGTGGGTGAGTGTGGGATCGATTCTCCTCCGTCTCAGGTTATTGACTTAGAGAGAAAAGAGAGAGCGTGACGACCGTGTGTGTCAAGAGGCTTAACACTTAAGAAATAAATGTTATTGAAATCATTTATAATTATATCGGAATTATGATCAATTGTTGTCTTTGTTTTGATGTTTAATAACGCTCTCACCAGACACTCACCATTAGAATTCGTCATTAGAGGTCTAGCCACGTAAATAACCGCTACTCTGCATATTCTGCCCAGTGTTGCATTGTTTTTCCCCTTTAATGTGTTTTTAATGCATCTCGTCTGCGTGTGTGTGTGTGATGGACCCCCTCCACAAACTCTGACCTCTTTTCTCCAGTTTGGGGCTTGTTACTGTAATTCCACCATTATTTCTCAGCTCAAGGTGGCTCTTGGGTGTCAGCACTTTTCAGTGTTTGTACAGCATGTGTTTGTGTGCTGGTGTGTGTGCCATATATCTGCGATCAGTCCCCAGTGGCTGAAGCAGCTAGCTGGCAGGCAGAGTTACACTGGGCTAATTTAAAACGGGCCCAGTCAGAAACTCCATGGCGAAGGGTTACTTTACGACTCCCCTTATCCTGGTTGTGAACCGCATTGTCATAAAGTTACAGTAAGTCTGCTCGCTAAATGAAGGGTGTCTGTGCTGTATTTCTCTTCAGAAATGCAGTCAGGAACCAAAGTGTAGAATACTGTTAAGTCTGAAGTTGTCAGTCAAATTAAAGGGCCTCGTAGACAAAATTACTTTACTCCATAGCCCCAGAGAGACACTTCTCATACCACTTAGTCCAGTGGAATGAACAGCCTTATGGAGATGAGGTGAACATGACAGAAAGCAGCTCATACAGGGGTCAGTGGAAGTTAAACATAATTAATCACAGATGTGGAAATGAGGTCAGGGTGATGTGTGTGTGGGCTCTAATATTCCCACAGAACCAGAACTGTTACAACACTTTCCTCTGAGTCTGAAGGGGTATGAAAAAATCGTTAAACTGTAGAGTAGCACAAATCTGAGGGCAAACATTGGATGGATTATATTTTTGATGCGATATTGTATGACCTTCTTCAAATGGTAGGACATCAGGGAGGCAGCACACAGAGGGCCCAGATAATCAGATATGTAGCACATATTTGGTTTCATACTCTTAAGAGAAGCATGGAAATAGTTAAGTTAGGTAGGGGGTAGAATGGGATAAACAGTTCAGAAGTGGTTGACCAAATAGAGAGCAGGAAGAGGATGAATAATTAATGTTGTTGTGATGATCAGACCGGAACAGAAACTAACACAAAATGGCTGTTTTGAAGGTCAAAGGCCTCCAGCCATCGATCCATCTTGATTGTTATAAAAAGGAGGCTTGTAATAGAGGAAGTTGTTTGGTGTATGGAATAAATGATTGATATGAAATGAGATGACGGGTTTATTCCTAGTTAAATAAAGGTTCAATAAAATAAAATAAATAAAAAATACATTCCTGTAAGTCCAGACCCCTATAAACCATGACCCCATACAGTAACACAGCTGTAGGAGAACCAGCTCGCCAGTGTAAACCGATACACCGTAATGGGTTGCTGTAGCTATGCTGTAACATGTGCACCGGAAACCGATAATTCACTGGTGACACACAAAGCGTAGGGGTTCCCAGGTTTCTAGGCTGACACGGGGTAAGCCGAGCTGGCAGGTATTAGCTGGGGGGGGGTTACTCACTGCACCACAGAGAGGTGGAGGGGAAGCCACGCACCACGGCAACGGTTGCCATGTGAACGGGTCATACTGTGCAATGTAAGTCACACGTCCTCTGAGGTGTTTCCTCCAGTAGCCACCAGCATAAATGCCAGCATACACATTCCCTTACTCCTCTCATTTGCAAAGGAACACATTACTAAATCATCATGTTTTTGTTTTTACAACAAAACTTACTAGCTTTCCGCCGGATACATTTTCTGTGTTTTATCGCTGTTATTCCGTGTGAGATGCTTTATTGTGTAGCTAGGCTCCAGCGAGCACGGGCTCCGCCAACAAAAGCACAGAGACAGGCCAAAGAGGAAGACTAGAAAGAGGAGGAGAAGGAAGAGAAGGAGGAGGAGAGGAAGGAGGCAGATAGCACAGCCGCTTCTTCTAAGCTATGTGGCTTTAAGAGGCAGTTTGAAAAGGCATTTTAGTCATTTAGCAGACGCTCTTATCCAGAGCAATCTACAGTAGTTAGTGCATACATTTTCATTAAAGCAATTGTACACGAGAGGGCGTGCTAAACAACTTTTTTAGCACGGCCTAGTCCCGACACATCTATGGTTGCTAGCCAAGCCGGCTGGCCGTTCATTCTATTGGGTAGGTTGCCAGAGACGCGACCCAGTCATTCAATATTTTTGTTCTATGGACGCGACTCAGTCGTTCGTTCTAAATGTTCCGTTGCCATGCTGGCTGGCAACGTTCTTATCCCCTTACTTGCTAGCTAGCCAACTACGATTAACACAGTCAGGTCAAACGGTGCAGCTAGAATAACAACAAAATAGCTGCATTTGGGTTTGTTTAAGCTGTTTTGGATACATCCATAACAATGAGCTAATGATGCGCAATTTCGCCTGGCATAGAAAATGTGCTCTCTCATCAGGACACTGTTGTTCGGAGGAGCTAGCCAACTACACAGCTAACACAATCACTTCAAACTGAAGCTGGTAAGACAGCAAACTAGCTGCATTTCATGTCGTTTGACCTGTTTTCTATTGACATTCCTTTGTATATATCCATAAAAATGATGCTGATTCATGATTTTGACTGGCTGAGAAAAGTCTGTCTCGTCCTCACACGTTAATTCTCAATAGGACAGTGGAGGGAGATCGAATTTCAATTGTGAAACTATGTTGCAAATGTCGAGAGACAGACAGCAACTTTTGTACAAACCAAATGTTAGGCTAGAAGCAAGGGGAAATAATGTAGATGCCTTTTACAGTGGAGATCAAGTTAATGAATTGGCTGGCTGGGCTGATGGGACAATGGATGCGCAGGGGTTTCTAAGATGGAACAGAAAACAAAATGCCAATTTTTGCATCGTAGGCTTACCCGTGCTGCTTAACAGGTTTTTCAGTATGGCTTAGAATGTGTCTCAACCAATCAAAATGCTTGTTTTGACCAACCCGTTCTGATCAACTTTTTTACCGTACTCGTCCCCTGTGGGAAATGAACCCACAGTGCTGGAGTTGCAAGTGCCATGCCCTACCAACTGAGCCATACGGGACCAGTAAGAACATTAAGTCTACTAATAAAGCACAATGTTGAAAAACTAAGAATCTGTAGTAAGGATTGGGTTGCTTTTATTTCCTCCGAATCATATACATGTTTTTCTTTACATTCGTCTCCTTTTGGGGAATGATTGGGTATGGAAATCTGAGCCCTATTGGGTTTCCATCCTGTGGAAACCTGCTTTTGGTTTTAGGGGGCCATTTTTCTTGTTGGCATTTTGTTTCCACCATTGATTGAATATGAGAGACGAGGGCATGAGAAAACACGAGCTTGAATATTTACATTGAAGCTTCCATTTGGGTTCTGTTCCTGTAGTTTGTTTTAATAAGAGCTTGACAGAATGCAGTGTAGGGTTTCAGGAATTTCCATGGAGCATGTCAAATCCAGGGAGCGTCAATGGTCGGCCCTGTAAAGTCAACGGGACTTGAAGCGGGTGACGGTGTGAGTGGAATGGACAGTCTAGGACAGTCCTGACAGACAGACAAACAGACACAGTGTGGGTCTCTGGTGAACCAGGGGTAGGACAACAGTGACGAAGAGTGTAATGGATGTGTCACACAGAGTGGATGTAGCCTAGATGTCTAACCTCTATCAGCGGCACCACGTCCCCTCTTCACTGCCTGTCACATCTAACCAAACTCTTCATTTTTTATTCTCTCTTTCTCTTTGGATCACTCCTTTCTATTTGAGGAGAGGGGAGGGGGATGGGAGGGCAAGTGTCAGGGAAAGCAGACAGGGTTTCTTTTAGAAAAACGCTTGCAATATTACATCTGTTCTGCCTTACCCTAGTAACATGGCCCAAATGTGCCACATTTGTATAGGGGTGGTCTCAGGGGAGAGAGGCAGCCATTTTAATTCAATAAACTGCCAAACGACAATAATGGTTCCCCCCCTTTAAATTTCAGTCATCTCACTTTGGTGATAAGATTACGAGCCCTTGGCCATATTGTTGTGATTATGTTTGTTTACATGGGTGGGAGGTGTTTACGCAGGAAACCGTAGGCCCATTTTTTTCTTTTTCATCAATTAGCTACTGGAGAAACTGAGAATCTGTGGATCCAGAGCTGTTTTTGCTGCGGCAGTAGACTGCTGCTCTACTTTTATGATCTCTGGCAGACGCTGATAATGATTCTCTAACTAGCGCCACACTCCATGTCTTCCAGTTGGAGCGCGCTCCCCTGAGGTGGATAGTCTCAGCTTTGGTGAAAAACGTCTGTAATTGCTTTACACAGATGCAAGGACACACATTGTAGGGAGGGTTTCAAAGCTTCTGCCACATAATAATTGCTAGCAAGTTTTAACTTTGTTTTTCATCTGTTTTTCCATTTCTTTAGTCGGCTGAATAACTTCCCTGAAAGAAGACGGGAAAAAATATAGGCCATATGCAGATTAGAGTTTGATCATTTGAAAATGATACAATGGTGTTGTGCATCAACGTAGCATTCTGCAGTAGATTATAGACGGTATACACCTCTAACCCATCCATCTGTTGGATTGGAGGTGGCATTTCCAACCGGCTAATCAGATGATATTCTCCAGCTCATCTCTCCTCAGTACCTACCTGTCTAACTCTGCCGCTGTGCATTGCAAGGTTAGGTCCCATTACTACCACCCATTAGTAACAACATTAATATGGTAATTTCCACACTGTAAATACAGTGAAATAGGGGGACTATGTACAAAAAGTGCTGTAATTTCTAAACGGTTCACCCGATATGGATGGAAATACCCTAAACTTAAAGCTGACAGTCTGCACGTTAACCTCATAGTCATTGTATCATTTCAAATCCAAAGTGCTGGAGTACAGAGCCAAAATAAACTGTCCCAATACTCACTGTAACTACTGATCTTTCAAGCCCCAGGCTTGGTGAGGCATCATGCTGGATATTGTGACTTTTGTTTGGCTCCACCATAGAATTAGGAATTAGGTTACTTAATACGTAATTTAATAGGATTTCTATGGGCTCCACAACATGTCACTAGTTATCTCCAATGGCAAATGGCCGTGTCTTCACCAATCACGTCTAGGTTTTGTTAAGTTTCCCCGTTTGTCCCTTTTTTTCCTCAGGATGAGCAGCCATTTAGAGTAAGGGTCAGGACTGTAATTGACAGGCTGAGTTAAACAAATCTGCCTGGCCCTGGCTGTAGCCCACAAGCCCTATCCCCCCCCCTGCTCCCCCCCGGCCTCCCCCTGGTCTAATCTAACTAATGCACCCAGTGTGTGTAATGGAAAGTGAATTAAACAGAGAAAGCTCAATACCTGATCTGTCCGACGGAGCTGCCTGCATGCACATTAGCAGTTTCTCTGCAATCCCCTGTAATTGTGTTACACGAGTTGGCCGCTGTAATGATCAGGCCTTACACACACTGGCACTGTCGTTAATTGCCCCCTCCTCTGGCTTGAAGACGAGGAGCATGCTATCAGGACCAGATTACATCACATGTAGAGACGAGCACAGCAACCTCCCTCAGGCAGCAACAGAATGAAAAGCCTTTCTGTATGTGTGTGTGTGTGTCACTGTGTTTAGGTGTGTGTGTGTGTATAGGTGCTTAGGTGTGTGTGTAGGTGTGTGTGTGTATAGGTGTGTGTGTGTACAGTTTGAGTGTGTATCTGTCTGTTTTTTTCTCCATTGTGTTTTCACGTGTATATATATTTTTTTGTGTGTATCTGCTGTGTTGTTGAACTCTTCATATCTGCTTTTTTCCTTCCACTAATCAGCATCTCTTCACTCCCCTCTACCAACCCCTCAGTCTCCTGCTGTGTGGCTTTGTTTTTCTCCTCATTTCTCTCACTCTGTCATTCCCAGAGCTCTGATACCTGCTTTCTGTCTCCTATGCCAGAGACCATAGCGGGATGAGAGGAACACACCCACTCCTCCCCTCCTCTCCTCCTTTCCCCTCTTTTCCACACGTTTCTCCTCCTGGTCTATGTGGACTGACTGGAGGGTTAGGAAAAGAAGGTCTCTCTGGATTAAAGAGTAATTTCTCCTAATTGCATGAAGCTGACGAAGCAGGTGAAGCAGGTGAAGCAGATGAAGGTCTCCTGTAAACAATGAGAGTGATGAAAGTTCAGGTATAGAATACAAAACACAGGCTCAATCTTCATCCAGGGTTCTTATTTACAGTATAATAATCTGTACTATTTCCTATATCTGTTTATTTGTCTGATAAGGCTTCATTTCCATGTGGGAAACCGGGAAACTGACAGATTTCAGTTAAAGATAGTGGTTTTATAAACCAGATGTTTTGTCCTTATCTTGTTATTTGTATCGGGATATTTTACATGATACATGGGGGTTTTATCAGTACATAAAACATATGGATTACACATTTCAACTCCTTGGTTGATGGAATTTTAGTTACAAACTGAGATAACTAAGAAAGGAGGAATACAGAGTTGGGGATTTGAAAACGGCCACTAAGGAGTTTGTTGTGTTGATTTGTTTTGTGTTGCCATGTGAACAGCCATTTGTCCTGGCCCCTAATGGAGAGCCCAGTTTGAATCCAGAGCAGCTCTTTCAATATTTATACCTCTTAACCGGCTGATTTATAATGATGGGCCTTTGCCTCATTCCACAGCAGCAGGACGCCGCGCTGTGCTCCATAGATAGGAGTGAGAGGAGAGATGGAGGGGAGACGGCAAGACAGAGCAGACATTATAGGCAGAGGAGACGTTTTAGATGAGAATGGTTGCTTTGACACCTTAAAAGGACCATCCCTAAACCCCCTGAAATCAAGGGGATTGTAAGATCTACAGAAATGGTCATGTGATGCCCATTCTGTCCTGGGTGGCCTCACAGACCTCTGTATAGTCTTGTAGGTCATTATCTCTCCCCCCCCTCCGTTCCTAGTAGCTCCCAGGGTGCACTGCACGACGGTGTCCTGGCACCTACCTCCCAGCTGACATCCCTTGATACATTGCCTGGGAAGAGGATCTGTGTTTGGGAGCCTCCCTGGGGGCTGGTTTGTCAGAGACAGGGTCATCAGATATGCCTGTGTGTCAGTGACGTGCAGTCAGGGTAGGCAGGGTAGGCACTGATAATACTTTTTAAAAAGCTGTTATGAAAAGCCAAATATAAAATGTAACTATATAAAAAATGGTTACAATTTATTGTTGTCTAATGTTTTTTCTCATTGATTCTGGTGCATCAAACCCTCAGGAAAGGCGCCAAGGTATTCAAACCTTTCTTTCCATCCATTCAAAGCCATTAACATCCTTGATGCGCACGGCCTTATCTCACTCCACTCACTGTTAATGGACAGGATCAGCTGCTTTGCCTAGTTTGAAGTATCTTAATTCAAGCCAATTTCATATTTTGCACATGCATATTGCTTAAACATGTTGTGTGGGTATTGCTGGGGTAAGCTGTGCACAGCAACCACCATGACACCATCTCCCTCACAGCTAGCTGTCGGGCAGTTGAACAGAGTGAGTACTGGTCTGTTCATTTGACTGAAACCTCATTACCAATTAATACTTTTACACATCTTGGACATTTACTTTTGTTATAACTACCGAAAACTATATGTATCCCTGACGTTGTGTTATATTTCTGATGTCAGTGATCTGAAAGCCACGCATCTGATTAGCTAGTCAACTACTTCACTTCACACTAATGGCACGGAATAGCCATGATCATTGGAATAATTTTAAATCCATGTCACAGTGATATGAAAAGTCACTCTGTCCCTGTCCTGTCCACATGACCCTCTGGTACTCACCGCAGGATCAACCCATCTGTTCCCCCCTTCCCTCTGCTGGGGAGAGAAGAGGTAGAGTGTGAGGAGGAGGGAGATTGTTAGAGGAGAGACAAATTGTAGGAGAGAGAGAATAAAAGAAGACAAGAGAGATATATTGACGCTGAGGTGTGTAGGAGGATGATTCAGCCATCCCGGCCAGGTTGTGTGGGATAATCTTCAGTGGGATAGAGAAAGTTGTGGAGAGGAAAGGGAAGGAGACACTAATCCTTCTGGTTATTCTGGTCCTCCCCTCCCTGTCTCTCCGTATGTATGTTCCCTATCCTCAGCCAGGTCCCTGTGCTGTTGGGATATAGCCCCCTGTCTTCCTACTCATCCTCCCTCATCCCCTCTTCTTCATCTTCTTCTCTTCCCCTATGCGCTCTGTTTGTTTTCTGCGTTGTGTCTCAGTGACATTAGCCTCAGTAATCCTATTGAAACGGCCTCAGACACCCAGAGTCGGGTTCCGTAGGGTTCCGGCGTTTCCATGGAGATCACATGATGCCTAATTAAGCTCATTAAGGCTCATTATTAAAGCTTGTTAAATCTCCTCTTGACATGGAGGCGCAGCTCCTGGTGTCTGACTTTAGTCATTCATACACACACACACACACACACACACACTCCCAGGTCTAACTAATGGGTTTTGGCTGTGTAATTAAAGCTGTCAGTAAGCCCTGTGGTCTGCCCTCCTCCCTGGCTAGAGGGGACAGGAGGGTTGCATCACTGGAAGTCTCATTACAATAACGCAGACACGTTTGGCACAAAATCTGTTGAATTCTTTGAAATATACAGTATACGATGTCCTATCTATTCTTAGGGTAATACCAGGAAAATATCATCTGAAATAAACAGTAAAAAAAGTTTATCAAATCTCCTTCAGGTCTTTTTTCAGACATTAGTATTTTTTTTTGATGTTGCTGGTCATGAATAACACATTTGAGGCTGAGGAGAATCAGCCTGTGTAACAGCTGCCTGAATAAGATTCAGAGAGAAGAGTGAAGGCCCTCACACACTGTCTCCCTCAGCAAACAGGATGGAAAACAACCAGGCCTGGTCACACACACACACACACACACACACACACACACACACACACACACAGAAGACCATGTAACTCCCTGCTCCCCTAACCTCTCTTGGCGTTTACACCTCCATTCAAAATATTGTTCCTTTGGCTCAGAGCTGAAACAGTAAACCGTGGTGAGTACGGCCGTCTTCAGGGGGGCTGTGGAGCCGTGTGTGTCGCTCTGTACTGGGGTAGACAGTTGGGCTCAGTGGGTGTACAGGGGCAGGGAGTCTAGAGAGAGGGACTCCTACAGAACATGAATCAACCCTTTGATGCTGACTGGCCCTGACATCAACAATGAGGCCTTTCACAGTCCTCACTCACCTCTGAGGAGTACCTCACACAGACACACACAGACACACACACACACACACACACACAAACACACACACACACACCTATTCCCCCTCAGGAGACTGAAAAGATTTGGCATGGGTCCTCAGATCCTCAAAACGTTCTACAGCTGCACCATCGAGAGCATCCTGACTGGTTGCATCACCTCCTGGAATGGCAACTGCTCAGCATTCGACCGCAAGGCGCTACAAAGGATAATGCGTACCCCCTGTATATAGCCTAGTTATTGTTATTGTATTGTGTTACTTTACTTTAGTTTATTTAGTAAATATTTTCTTAACTTATTTTTCTTAAAACTTCGTGTTGGTTAAGGGCTTGTAAGTAAGCATTTCACGGTAAGGTCTACACCTGTTATATTCGGTGCATGTGACAAATAAAATGTGATTTGATTTTGACACACACACACACACACACACACACACACACACACACACACACACACAAAGGCAGCTTTGTATTTTCCCCTGTCCTACCACTTTGTATTTCCCCTGTCCTACCACTTTGTATTTCCCCTGTCCTACCACTTTGTATTTCCCCTGTCCTACCACTTTGTATTTCCCCTGTCCTACCACTTTGTATTTTCCCTGTCCTACCACTTTGTATTTTCCCTGCCCTACCACTTTGTATTTTCCCTGTCCTACCACTTTGTATTTCCCCTGTCCTACCACTTGTATTTCCCCTGTCCTACCACTTTGTATTTCCCCTGTCCTACCACTTTGTATTTCCCCTGTCCTACCACTTTGTATTTCCCCTGTCCTACCACTGTATTTTCCCTGTCCTACCACTTTGTATTTCCCCTGTCCTACCACTTTGTATTTCCCCTGTCCTACCACTTTGTATTTCCCCTGTCCTACCACTGTATTTTCCCTGTCCTACCACTTTGTATTTCCCCTGTCCTACCACTTTGTATTTCCCCTGTCCTACCACTTTGTATTTCCCCTGTCCTACCACTTTGTATTTCCCCTGTCCTACCACTTTGTATTTCCCCCGTCCTACCACTTTGTATTTTCCCTATCCTACGACTTTGTATTTTCACTGTGAAGCAAGTTAAGGTTATAGTTATTGTTAAAGTCCTCTGTAGCAATTACATTGTAAAAGTGCTACAACAGGAATGAAAGAGAATGGTAAGGTGACCCTCCAGAGTAACCCTCCACAGTGATTGTCTTATTTCCACCTCTCTGTAAAATAGTGTTACTCTCAGCACTGCACAGGGTGTCTGTCCTAAAAAAAAAGTAAAGAGGCCATACAGACCATAGTCTCCAGAGTCTGTCAGGTTTGACTGTCCCATAGTTAAGCATTATACAACGGATGGGTCTAATCCTGGATGCTGATTGGTTAAAACTGCATTCCAGCCGGTGTCTATTCCACAAGTTACCACCGGCTAAATCTATGACGTTGAAATGACTATTTATTCTGTTCCATCTGACTGCGCAATCCACTATCTCATCAGCTCAGCCAGGCAATTTATATACTAGATCTACACTGTAAAATGCATCTAGACATTATCTCCCATTTCTTTTAGACTAGCATTTGGTTTTCAACAGCGGAGATTTGTAATAAACTTGCTATCTGTCTCTCCGACATTTGCAACATGGTCTCAATATTGAAATTCGATCTCCAGCTGTCCTATGGTAATGAACGTGTCGGGAGTCGGGACGAGACAGACAGGCTGGCAGTTTTTCTCAGCCAGTCGAAATCATGAATCAGTATAATTTCTATGGATATATACAAAGAAATGTCAATAGAAAAACACGAAATGCAGCTAGTTTGCTGTCATTTCAGCTTCAGTCTTAAGTGATTGTGTTAGCTGTGTAGTTGGCTATCTCTTCTGAACAGTGAAATGACGAGAGAGTAAATGTTCTATGCCAGGGGTCAACCCATTTACCTGTGTGTCACGCCCTGGCTCTGGGGACTCTTAAATGTTGAGCCAGGGTGTGGATTTTCTATGTTTAGTTTTCTATGTTTTTTGTTCTAGATCGTTTAGTTCTATGTTGGCCAGGGTGGTTCCCAATCAGAGGCAGCTGTAGCTCGTTGTCTCTGATTGGGGACCATACTTAGGCAGCCTGTTGGCACCAGTTAGTTTGTGGGATCTTGATCCGTAAAGGTTTGGTGTGTGTAACCTCAGGACTTCACGTATCGTTGGTTTGTTGTTTTGGTTTTGTTCGTGTGTTAAGTACTAATTAAAGATGTACGCTTATCACGCTGCGCCTTGGTCCGTCTCATCTAATAACGATCGTGACACTGTGACTGTATTTATGATACAGCGATGCCTGTCATGCCTTATTGCTTTTATAAAACTGTTACCAACATATTAAAATAACAATGAATTACATATTTTCATTAAAACGTTATTTTGATAAGTCAATTCATACAATTTCATTCTTCCACCAGAAGATATAGTTCGGACCAAAATCTGGTTGTTAGTTATTTTTGCTATGCAAAAGGACTGGTCATCCGTTCTAAACAAAATGGTTGCTATGCAGGCTGGATAACGTTCTTGTCACTTGCTAGCTAGCTAGCCAACTTCAGATAACTCAGTCACGTCAAAACATTGAACCTGGAATAACAGTACACTAGCTGCATTTTCGTTTGTTTGAACTTTTCTTCTATTGGCATTTACTTGGATATGTCCATGATAATGACGTTGATGTGTGATTTCAACTGGCTCAGAAAAAGTTGTCTTGTCTTGTCTTGGCTGCGGGCACCTTTCACTCTATGTATGGTACTACAGAGATCGGAATTCAAAAGTGAAACATTGCTTCCGTCAGACAGACAGACGTTGAGGCTTATATTAACCCCTGCTGTACCAAACTAATTGCTAGTCTAGAAGCAAGAGATGATTTGGACACAACATGAACATGATATTCTTATTGAGGCGCAGTGACAGCCAATAAAGCATGGCTTGGAACACTGCTCATCCAATCCAGGATCCAAACAACCAGTTTTATAATACTTTAGAACCCACAATGTCGCATGGTAATTGCAGCGGCGAGACTCACAGTCTATATATAAAGGTATTCCTGGAAGTCTCCCTGGAGAGTAGAGACGGATGGTGAAACTCTAGAGTGTCTGTATTGAAGGGAGAGTAGGAGAGTGGAGAGGATGTAGTATACAGAAGGACATTGGATAACTGATGTCACTGGCTATCACTTTGACCACAAGCAGTGTATTATACATCTACTACTATATTGTAGGTGTGGTAATTATCTGTGTGCCCATAACTCTACTTGACCCTTTCATTGTCCTATATGATGATGGACTCCACTTCACTGGGCTGGTAGCAGTAATTAGCTTTAGCGCTAGCCATTTACCTTGACTAGCCACTCACACTGTGCTGCTCTGGGCGCAGTAACACTCATAGACTTTGACACCATTAGAGCCTGCCGCACAGTGGAGATGGATAGATATATCTCTTGGGTTCAGCCCTTCTGCTTGGTTTAACAAGCCGTCCACCACTCTAATGCAATGAGGACTGTATAGCCTGCAGTTATTATCACTCAATCATCTCTTGATTTTCTGCTGCTGGACAGAATGCATGGACATTACTGAAGCAGATCTGTAAGATGGGTGGAATATGTGAGGCCAGCTGCTCTGACTGATATTCTAGCTTTGAGTGTGTTATTTATTTAAAGGGAAAATCCACTCAAAAACTATCTTACATATACAGTGAGGGAAAAAAGTATTTCATCCCCTGCTGATTTTGTACGTTTGCCCACTGACAAAGAAATGATCAGTCTATAATTTTAATGGTAGGTTTATTTGAACAGTGAGAGACAGAATAACAACAAAAAAATCCAGAAAAACACATGTAAATTTTTTTATTAATTGATTTGCATTTTAATGAGGGAAATAAGTATTTGACCCCCTCTCAATCAGAAAGAATTCTGGCTCCCAGGTGTCTTTTATACAGGTAACGAGCTGAGATTAGGAGCACACTCTTAAAGGGAGTGCTCCTAATCTCAGCTTGTTACCTGTATAAAAGACACCTGTCCACAGAAGCGATCAATCAATCAGATTCCAAACTCTCCACCATGGCCAAGACCAAAGAGCTCTACAAGGATGTCAGGGACAAGATTGTAGACCTACACAAGGCTGGAATGGGCTACAAGACCATCGCCAAACAGCTTGGTGAGAAGGTGAATTATTCGCAAATGGAAGAAACACAAAATAACAGTCAATCTCCCTCGGCCTGGGGCTCCATGCAAGATCTCACCTCGTGGAGTTGCAATGATCATGAGAACGGTGAGGAATCAGCCCAGAACTACACGGGAGGATCTTGTCAATCATCTCAAGGCAGCTGGGACCATAGTCAACAAGAAAACAATTTGTAACACACTACGCCGTGAAGGACTGAAATCCTGCAGCGCCCACAAGGTCCCCCTGCTCAAGAAAGCACATATACAGGCCCGTCTGAAGTTTGCCAATGAACATCTGAATGATTCAGAGGAGAACTGGGTGAAAGTGTTGTGGTCAGATGAGACCAAAATCGAGCTCTTTGGCATCAACTCAACTCGTCGTGTTTGGAGGAGGAGGAATACTGCCTATGACCCCAAGAACACCATCCCACCGTCAAACATGGAGGTGGAAACATTATGCTTTGGGGGTGTTTTTCTGCTAAGGGGACAGGACAACTTCACCGCATCAAAGGGATGATGGACGGGGCCATGTACCATCAAATCTTGAGTGAGAACCTCCTTCCCTCAGCCAGGGCATTGAAAATGGGTCGTGGATGGGTATTCCAGCATGACAATGACCCAAAACACACGGCCAAGGCAACAAAGGAGTGGCTCAAGAAGAAGCACATTAAGGTCCTAGAGTGGCCTAGCCAGCCTCCAGACCTTAATCCCATAGAAAATCTTTGGAGGGAGCTGAAGGTTCGAGTTGCCAAACGTCAGCCTCGAAACCTTAATGACTTGGAGAAGATATGCGAAGAGGAGTGGGACAAAATCCCTCCTGAGATGTGTGCAAACCTGGTGGCTAACTACAAGAAACGTCTGACCTCTGTGATTGCCAACAAGGGTTTTGCCACCAAGTACTAAGTCATGTTTTGCAGAGGGGTCAAATACTTATTTCCCTCATTAAAATGCAAATCAATTTATAACATTTTTGACATGCGTTTTTCTGGATTTTGTTGTTGTTATTCTGTCTCTCACTGTTCAAATAAACCTACCATTAAAATTATAGACTGATCATGTCTTTGTCAGTGGGCAAACATACAAAATCAGCAGGGGATCAAATACTTTTTTCCCTCACTGTATATATATATATTTTGGTACTTGACTGCTAACATGTAAAACATTTTGGGACTGTATCAACAGTGGACTAATGAAAAAAATACAAAAATATTGTTTTTGAGTGGAGTTTCCCTTTAAAACTGCAATATGTAACTTTTTGGTTGACCTGACCAAATTGACATAGAAATGTGAGTTATAGATATGTCATTCTCATTGAAAGCAAGTCTAAGAAGCTGCAGATCTGTTTCTATGCCTCCCGTTCTTAAGTTTAGTTTTGGTGTCTTTTACTGGTGGTTTTGTACACCAGCTTCAAACAGCTGAAAATACAATATCTTTGGATATGGAAAATATATTTCACAGTGGTTTAGATGGTACAATGATTCTCTACACTATACTTGCTTGTTTTGTCACATTAACTGAAATTGGGTGTACTATTAGAATTTTTGCAACCAGGAAATAGGGGCGCAATTTCTGCATAGTGCACCTTTAAGATTCCAAAACTGTTGATAATTCTAAAATAAAACATGCGGCTATACTCATGTTCAAAGCACTGTATCTGTGCATGCACTGTATCTGTGCAACTACTGTAGTAGTTGCGAGAATGTACCAAGTCACTGACCCCTTGAACTATAACAGAATAAGCACGGTGTAATTTTCTGGTACAAGTGTATAGTTGTGTTATAATAGGCTACAGGATTACAATAGATATACACAGTCATTTCACCTCGGGCCTCGCCCTGGATTGGAATAAGTGAGCCTGGGTTTAGCTCAGGAGGATGTGGGCAGTATCAGTAGTAGCAGCAGTAGCAGCAGTAGCAGTAGCAGCAGCAGTAGCAGTAGTAGTAGCAATAGAAGTAGCAGCAGTAGAAGCAGTAGCAGAGGCAGTAGTAGGAGTAGCAGCAGTAGCAGCAGTAGAAGTAGCAGCAGCATTAGCAGCAGTAGCGGCAGCAGTAGCAGCATTAGTAGAAGCAGTAACAGAAGTAGAAGCAGTAGAAACAGTAGTAGAAGTAACAGAAGTAACAGTAGCAGCAGCAGTAGCAGCAGTAGCAGCAGTAACTGCAGTAACAGTAGCAGCAGCAGTAGCAGCAGTAGCAGCAGTAGCAGCAGTAACAGTAGCAGCAGCAGTAGCAGCAGTAGCGGCAGCAGTGACAGTAGAAGCAGCAGTAGCAGCAGTAACAGCAGTAACAGTAGCAGTAGTAGTGCAGCAGTAGAAGCAGTAACAGCAGTAACAGTAGCAGCAGCAGTAGAAGCAGTAGCAGCAGTAACAGTAGTAGCAGCAGCAGTAGTAGAAGCAGTAGCAGCAGTAGCAGCAGTAGCAGTAGTAGCAGCAGCAGTAGTAGAGGCAGTAGCAGCAGTAGCAACAGTAGCAGTAGCAGCAGTAGTGCAGCAGTAGCAGAAGTAACATCAGTAACAGTAGCAGCAGCAGTAGCAGCAGTAGCAGAAGTAGCAGCAGTAACAGTAACAGCAGCAGTAGCAGCAGTAGCAGCAGTAACAGTAGCAGCAGAAGTAGCAGCAGTAGCAGAAGTAGCAGCAGTAACAGTAACAGTAGCAGTAGCAGCAGTAGCAGTAGCAGCAGTAGCAACAGTAGCAGTAGCAGAAGTAGTGCAGCAGTAGCAGAAGTAACAGCAGTAACAGTAGCAGCAGCAGTAGAAGCAGTAACAGTAACAGCAGCAGTAGCAGCAGTAGAAGCAGTAGCAGAAGTAACAGTAGCAGCAGCAGTAGCAGAAGTAGCAGCAGTAGCAGCAGTAACAGTAGCAGCAGCAGTAGCAGAGGTAGCAGCAGTAGCAGCAGTAACAGTAGCAGCAGCAGTAGAAGAAGTAGCAGCAGTAACAGCAGGAACAGCAGCAGCAGTATGTGAGGCTGGCCTGTCTGAGCTGCCTGCGTGGAGTAGCAGTAACAGTAGTAACAGTAGTAGCAGCAGTAGCAGCAGTAGCAGCAGTAGCAGCAGTAGCAGCAGTAACAGCAGTAACAGTAGCAGCAGCAGTAGCAGCAGTAGCAGCAGTAGCAGAAGTAACAGTAGAAGCAGCAGTAGCAGAAGTAGCAGCAGTAACAGCAGTAACAGCAGCAGCAGTATGTGCGGCTGGCCTGTCTGAGCTGCCTGCTCCTTGGTTTCAGGGTTTCACTGCCACGTGGAGGCTGGCCCATTAAGACCACTGTTTGTTTTTTTGTGAATGAGTGGCTTGTGTGGTCACATCCGGGCCAAATCCCTGTCCTGGAGACATAAACACACAGCCTGCTAAGCCTGGGGCTGGTGTGGAGGAGAGGCTGAGAGGCTGAGAGGCTGAGAGGAGAGGCTGAGAGAGAGCTGAGAGGAGAGGCTAAGAAGTGAGGATGAGAGGGGAGGCTGAGAGGAGAGGCTGAGGGGAGAGGCTGAGGGGAGAGGCTGAGGGGGGAGGCTGAGAGGAGAGGCTGAGGGGAGAGGCTGAGGGGGAGGCTGAGAGGAGAAGCTGAGAGGAGAGGCTGAGAGGAGTGGCTGAGAGGGCCACGAAGAGAGAGAGATGAGAGGAGTCCTTCACTCCATGTTTAACTCTATTTGTTCCTTCTGATTGAACGGCTCCCAGCCCCACACTGGCTACTCTGTGTGTGTCTCTACCTACCTGACACGCCATCAGACACACATACACATACTGTACACATACACAGAGTTGGAAATCCAAACCATACACCACATTGCACTGGAACAAGTTTTTAAAAGACTGAGCTGACCAACAGTATCTATCTTTCCATCCATCTCCCACTTCCTCTCCTTCTGAAGCCCTCACCTTTTAAATTCCTCTGCTGCTTCTCTGCCCTACGCTTTGATGAATGATTGAGCAGCTATCAGTCTGAACCACAGAGAGGGAGGAGGGGGAAGAGAGGGAGGAGATTTGGCAGACCCCCATGGCCCCCCTCTCATCTTTCCCACCACTGAGTGAATGGGAGAATTGTAAAGGTCAAGGAGAGGCTAAGACCGTCAGGTCGGAGGTCAGTTGACTCCTTTATATGATATGAAGACTCCTGTATGTCCAGACTGAAACAGTAGTCGAACTCCAGACAGACCACTCTGATTGGGTGGGTTTGACCCCATGGTGTGTATGTGTATGGTTTGATCTCTGTCCAGCTGCCTGTCATGTCCTGTCTCTGTAGCCCCAGTGGTCATGGGCTCATATTCCTCCTCATGTTCCAGGTTGTCTGACTGGGTGGCTCTGCTGCTTTGCTTTGATAGCCAGCCCTGTTCACTACACCGTGTCCTGGGGGCTACCAGGACTCAGGCCTCACATCACCTCCAAATGAACTGAACAGAGAGGGAAATATTCAACACAGCTGTGGCTGGGCTGGCTCTGAGATCTGGCTGGGGCTAGGAGAGGAGAGGAGAGGAGGAGAGACAAACTACTCTCCCTCAGGTAGAGTTTACGGCTTCTTCCTTTTGAAGCCATCTTCACAGAGCTCCGGTGCATTCGTACTGGCAGCACAGCTTGCTTTGGAAAATAAACAGTTCCCAAATGAGTCAGGATGGGAAGGTAAAGAGAGCAAGTGAGCTGGAGAGAGATAAGAGGTTTTATCTAGAGAACTGTCTGGTCTGTGAGCTGCACCAGCAGAGAGGAGAGCAGGAGCTCCAAGACAAATCAAAACAAATCAAGAACGAACCTAGTCGTTGGAGGCAGTTCTGGGTAAACTATCCATGAGTAACAGCAGCCCACCTGTTTCCGTGACGTTTCGACGCAGACTTAGTGTTGTGATGTGTTGTGTATGTCATGGACAGTAAATAGTTCCATATGGCTTGTGCAGGCTTGATGCACATCTCCTGTCCAATAGCATTCTCTCATCCCTGACTTTGTCCTCCCTTCTTTTACTCTCATATTGATGTGTAGAAGAAATGTCCTCTATATCCTCTCCCTCTTCCTCCCTCTTCCACCCTCTTCCTCCCTCTCTTCCATA
The DNA here is from genome assembly GCF_020615455.1 of Coregonus clupeaformis. Lineage (NCBI taxonomy): Eukaryota > Metazoa > Chordata > Actinopteri > Salmoniformes > Salmonidae > Coregonus > Coregonus clupeaformis. The sequence continues at coordinate 42,476,678 of NC_059200.1, forward strand.
AAGTCTCTTTCAGCATATTCCTACCTATTGATTTGTATTAACCTTCTCTCTCTCTCTCTCTCTCTCTCTCTCTCGCTCTCTCTCTCTCTCTCTCTCTCTCTATCTCTCTCTCGCTCTCACGCTCTCTCTCTCGCACTCTCTCGCTCTCTCTCGCTCTCTATCTCTCACTATTTTCTCTCTATTTTCTCTCTCTCTCAATTTCTATTTTCAATTCTCTCTCTCGCGCTCTCGCACTCTATCTATCAATCAATCTATCTATTGCTCTATCTCTATTTTGTATCTCTCTCTCTTCTCTCTCTCTCTCTCTCTCTCTCTCTCTTCTCTCTCTCTCTCTCTCTCTCTCTCTCTCTCTCTCTCTTTTTCTCTATACCGTGGACAGCTAACAGCTAGCTTCTGGCAGTAGCTATACAAGCAGCACTGTCCTACTGTATAAATTAATAGGGGGCTGCATGGCTAGGTATTTGGCAGGCGCCAGCATTGGAGAGGATCACATATGTCATGTACGTGTGTGTAGGCGCAGCGAGGACGTGTTGGAGACCCTTAACCAACGCCTTATGCATGCCAGTGATCCTGATCCATTCTATTTGAACAGTTTTCGTGTTAGTATTCATTTGTAAATGGCCAGCTGTGTGGCAGATATCCCTTCTGCTTGTTTGCGGGGTATGACCATGCCTAGTCCGCTGTAATTATGAATGTATTACTAATTCTATAAACGTATTCTAGCAGATTTACTGTAGGGTGACATGGCCAGTGTTTGTTTGTTCTATAAATGATCCTTATGCCAGTCACAATATCAATCAGCTCTCTCTCGCTCTCTCTCTCTCTCTCTCTCTCTCTCTCTCTCTCTCTCTCTCTCTCTCTCTCTCTCTCTCTCTCTCTCTCTCTCTCTCTCTCTCTCTCTCTCTCTCTCTCTCTCTCTCTCTCTCTCTCTCTCTCTCTCTCTCCCTCTCGCTAATTTTCTCATTCTGTAGGTATTTAACGCAATGATTATGAATATATTTGTGCCATAGGCATTACATAGTCTTAATGGGGAGAATAAGAAAGAGGTCGTGTTGCAAAACGTATACACTTGTTCTGTGCTCTGTCGTGTTCTGAAGATCGTACCTCCTAGCACGCTAAGCCTATGTACCCTGAGGCACGCTATAGAAGATTGTGGCATGCATACCATGTATTCAATCTAAAACACACTTTTCTTATGTAATTACCTTTGACCTTAACAGGAAATTAATATGCACACATGATCATCTATGGTGGTAGATGGGATGAAAGATTACATTTCACTTAAAAACATCAATCAAAATAACAGTAGATAGGCGCAGGTCAAGAGAGGTAGTGCTGTGTGGAAAGTCACGAGCCTGCAGCCGTGGGCAGTGGGCACAAACATGTTGTGAGTGTATCCATATTGCCTGTTGAGTTGTTGGCGCTGGGACTGGCGCCCGTTTGTGTGTGTATCCTGTACCCCTCTGTTCGGCCTGCCCTCTCCCCATCCCTCCCGCCTCTCTGTTTCCACTAGCCCTCTCCCTTCCAATCTCAGCCCAGTGTGAGCTCTGGCATGCCGGCCCAACCCTGGCCTCCCCTCCTCCCTACATTCCCCTCCTCCCCCTGTTCTCTTCCTCCTTCTTGCCCGGCGGTCTGGCCGGGGGCAGCCTGCTCACCTCCGGGGCAGCTGGCCTTCCTGATGGCTCCATTCATCACCACTCAGGGAGGGGGCCGCTGGGCGGGTTTGGAGAGGATGGAGGAGGACATTGTGGGCCCGTTGTTGACTTTATTGGGACAGTTATTAAATAGGCCTTGATGACAGGGGAGTGAGAAGAATGCTTTCAACTCCCTCTGCAGGGAAGGCTGTTTACAAACCCAGGGACTGGATGGACACAGGGTTATGGAGGGAAGGGAGGTAGATATATAGAAAAAGAGAGGGAGATCCTAAGATGTGGAGAGCGACGGAGAGAAACAGAGATAAAAAGAGAGACAGAGACACATTCATAAAACATGGATAAAAAATAGGAGGAAGGAGAAAAATAGAGCAGCTTTGCCAGTGAGAGACTGGGGAGCTCCCAGTTTGACGATAAATGACTTAGCTAGGGCTTGGGGGCCGTGGGCCGGTTGTTGGGACTGGTGGCTGAATGGCTGATGGCTGAATGACAGAACCCCTCCTGTGATTGGCTATTAACACACGCATACCCACACACACACACACAGGCTCACATGCATATACACACACACACACACACACACAAACACACACACACGCACACACTGACACACACACACCAACACACACACACACATACACACACACACACACACACACAGGCAGTCCATTCAGTGCCCCAGCAGGAGAGTGGACAGGCAGGGACATTGGGCCAGGGGCCAGGGGCCAGGGGCCAGCGGCCAGGCGAGGGACATAGGGGGCGGCGGAGGTCTCTCTCCTCAGTCATGGACTTTTGGCATGCGAAAATACAGCCCTGTGTCTCCCTTATCTCAGCTGCATTCAAGCCTAACAATAGCAGATCCCTGTGTGTGTGTGTGTGTGTGTGTGTGTGTGTGTCTGTTCTCACTCGACCCTAACCCTGCCTCACTGCTGTTGTAGGAAAGAGCAACAGAGGGAGGAAGCAGGACTGTTAGAAAGAAAGAAAGAATGAAGAAGAGAAGGAGATATGAGAAGAGGAGAGAGAAGCTCCTGGGGGCTGAATGAATGAGTCACATCCTCTGGACCGGACTAAGCAGTCTGACCCAGCTAGCAGAACAATGGACTGACTGAAAAGAGAGGTTTATTTCACCAGCTTGATTTATTTCTATATTATTTGCCTGTTTCTCACCATGCGTTGTCTGCTTGTCCTCTCATTGGTGGATTTTTTGTGTGGATAGCTACTTACCTGACGCACAGTTCTGTGGAGTTTTTGACACGAGCCACTGACAGTGTGACTTGTTGTGAGGTCGTGCTTAGACTGTCGGGAAGGATGAGATAGCATCTCATTCTACTAAGGGGGACAGACCATGTGTGTGTGTTTGAGGGGGAAAGACGAAAGAGGTTTGAGACATGTTTTGAGCCAAGCTTACACAGGAGAAAATGACCCGGCATGTAGTCATTTATTACAAATAAACACACACACCTGCTGTGATAAAAGAGGACACGCACACACACACACGCACAAGCACACACACACACGCACACACACACACACACACACACACACACTCATTCACACACACACACACACGCACACATGAACACACACACCTCCTACACACACACAATCTCACACACCTCCCATTATCTTTCATCCTTCACTTCAACCTTGTAATAATCTTGTCAATTAAGATGGACATTTAAATGGAAGGCCTGTCTCACCTTCTTATTAATTTCACCTATGCCTTGTGTCCTATCTACACTGCTCTTATGATATCAAAGAAATGTTTGCAGCACAGCGATGAGTGAAACATAGCCAGAGATTGATGTGTGTTGTGCTAACTCAAAGGTTGTTTTTCATTGAATTTCTTAAATTGTATTCGCTTTCATCACATTCCAGACAAGACACAGTATCATCAATGAAGTTGCAGCTGGACTTAGAAAGTCAGAGAAATGCAATTGCTCAACAATGGACAGAGAGTCTTTCCACCTCAAAAAGCACCAGAAAGAGGATTTCGACACTCACCAGATGGTGGGTGTCATGGCTTGCTGAAATGAAATGAAACGACCCCAGGGAGTTGTAAACAAGTTAAAGTAAAATAGTCTAAATAGGCTTTTTTGTTGATGCTTTTTGTCGATGACTTTGCCCATGGACATGTTAAGACTGCTGACTGTATGCTAACAACATCAGAACAAGTAAAGACGCTAAAGAGTATGTTTTTGTTACAGCCATCTAACACTAGCGTTCAATACATGGCATAGTCTTGTGCAAAACACTGAGCAACTTCAGAAAGTCTCCAGCCTAGAATCTGCAGTAGCATCAATCACATATCAACAGACAAACCACAGCTCTGGTGAGACACAGAGAGGAACACACAGAGGAACCATCACTCTGGGGACTTGTGAGCAGTTCAAATACACTGAGGCAGGATGAGCCAAGTCCTGGTAGCAATGACAACCCCCCTTCTCTAAACTCACACTGACTCTAAAGATAGATTGAAGAAAAAATAGCTTACCCACTTCTTCTAACAACACAACGTTTCTTTCTCTCTGGTATTACCAAGGGTTCCTATGTGTAAGTCTTATGTGTAATGAAAAAGTGAACAATTCTGGGGTTTCTTTCCAAAAAAGTCAAAATAGAGAATTAAATAACACACACACAGTAGGCGTCGATGCTGCGCACAGACTTTCCTCAGACGATGCCTCAGACTTTCCTCAGGGATGCCATCTAACTCCATTTATTCAGAAAAATTGAATAGCTGTTTATTATTTCAATTTATTTTCCCCAACTTTAATAGTTTCAATGAGGCAGTTACATTTTGTGTCTGAAGTGTCAGAATACCTCTGGAATTTGAATATGTCTATTGGCTATACCAAGGACAGTCCAAGTATCCAGTTTTGGTGGCATACTGAATTGGTACCGTCTTAGAGACTCAGATGAGCTGATGAGTTTAGGGTCGTAGAGTTCTTTTTTATTTATTTTTATTTATTTTCTATTTAACCTTTATTTAACTAGGTAAGTCAGTTAAGAACAAAATCTTCTTTACAATGACGGCCTACACCGGCCAAACCCGGACGACGCTGAGCCAATTGTGCACCGCCCTATGGGACTCCCAATCACGGCCGAATTGTGATGCAGCCTGGAATCGAACCAGGGTCTGTAGTGTCTCCTCTAGCACCTTTGACCGCTGCATTCTAGAGGGGAAACCTTTTTTTTAATTCCTGGTCTGACAGTTGGACAGAATTGCTGTGTGGTCGATGGAAGAATATCATCGTCTGAAATAGATAATTTAGTTTTCCAACTGGCAGAATCTTTGATTGTTTTGTATCACCAGTCAGAATAACAGTTTTTCTGAAACTTTCATGACTACAGAAAAGTCATTTCTTGAGCAAAACAACTGCCAAACAAAGTAAAAAATCTGCATTGTCATTGACACATTATAACCAGCACAATCACATGTCTATTCTAGTGGCATTGCAGTTGATTGTGAGCTTCAGCTTGTTTTGGGTGTTAGAATAATGGTGTGTATTATTGGAAAAGACAGGGCTGAATTGAGGACTCTCTTTGTGTGTCCCCCTTCAGAGCCCCTTCCCCTCAGAGCTACACCCCTTGTGTGTGGTCAGCCTATCACAGTGTGTGGTTGGCTCTTCCAGTGGTGCGCACTGACAGGGCTGGTAATTGGGCAGCTAACACCTTGGAGAGATGGAGCACATGGAGCGTCCAGCCCCGTGACCCTGCCCAACATCACAAAGTGCAGATCGCACCTCACACTCCACTGAGCATGTGTGTGTGTGTGTGTGTGTGTGTGTGTGTGTGTGTGTGTGTGTGTGTGTGTGTGTGTGTGTGTGTGTGTGTGGTAGTGTGTGTGTGTGTGTGTGTGTGTGTGTGAATGCCTTATCTTTCTGTTATCTGTCCATGGAGTGTATGTCTGTGCATCTGTACAGGTTCACTCCACTGAGCACTCAATCACTAGGAATGGATGTGTGAATGTGTTTGTGTGTGTCTTTGTGTGTCTGTTGCTGCCAGCGAGAAAGAGAATGTGAATTTGTATGTGTGTGTGTGTGTGTGTGTGTGTGTGTGTGTGTGTGTGTGTGTGTGTGTGTGTGTGTGTGTGTGTGTGTGTGTGTGTGTGTGTGTGTGTGTAAGTCTGTTAGCAATGTGGAGTCAGGGCAGTGAGTGCATGGCATTAACACCAACAGTGTGTGTGTGTGTGTATGTGTGTCTACCCCCCAAGCCTCTTTTCACAGCTCCTCTCCAGGTCTTACCACTTGTGCTCTGAGTACAGCTTTCGGGAGCTCATGCCTTAAATTTTTCAGTAGCTCGTTCCGTTTGCATAACCTCCATGTGACCCCACTTATGTCAATCCTCCTCAGCCTCTAAAACCTGCCTCCTGACCCCTCCTCACCCTCTCTGCTTCTCCTCCCCACATACACCACAAAATGTCTGTCATAAATGAAATTATGGGATCTAATTTTAAAAAACAACACGGAAGTAAGCATTCTCTGCATGGCATGTTAGTCCCCTCTGATAGGGAAGGTTGTGACAACGGACAGATTAGTGCTGTAGACTAGAGAGGGGTTGGGTAATGTCTTCTGTCCTTAGACGACTGACTCCTGGGCTAAAGGATCTCTTTGTCTAGTAATGGGTTTGTTTACATGTTTGAGTAGACTCATACAGGCTTTTACATGCCTCTAGTTGTAAATAGAGGTATATCTTCGGGGTTATTTTGGGGATTTGGCTGTTAGTGGACTGGAATTAGGCAAACAGAGGTGAGCGGGTATCTTCTTAGAATGGGGATCAAAGTGAGACCTGTGCTGGGAGGGATGGATAAATAAAAGAGAGAGAGAGAGAGAGAGAGAGAGAGAGAGAGAGAGAGAGAGAGAGAGAGAGATAGAGCTGCTGCTAATGGAAAGTGGATGTAAAAGAATCATAAATTCATCCAAACAGAGAACACATGTTGTTGCTGTGGCCTCTGGATCCTGTCCCCTGTGTAGATTAAGGAATGACAACCCCTGGGCTCTCCATGTCATGCTGCCTCAGAGAGGAGGAGAGGAATAGAGGAGAGCAGGAGGGGTTGTGTCTGACATTCAGCCCCTCTCCTCTCCTCTCTCATCCATTTAACCCTGCCACCGCACCTGGTGCAATATTAATGGCCTTAAACACAGATGATGTGAAAATGTGTCTGAGGGACAGCAACCCTGTGGGGAGGGCAACTGCATGCATGCACAATGCATACACATGGGCGCATGCAGGCTTACACGCACACACACACACACACACACACACAATGGAAACTCTCATTATCTCAAATTATCTTGACGGGACAAACATAACGATGTGTATTATATTCGTAACTCTATTTCTCACATGAGACTTTTCAACTGCAGACTTCCTTAAGCATCAAACCAGACTTTGTCCTGCTATATGAAATGGAATCAGGCTTAAAGGAGCTTTAAGGATCAAGATGTGTTTATGTGAAATCCTAAACCTCTTCTAATGCGGGTTGATTCCCCCAAATTCCCCGGAATACCTGCTCCTGCTCGTGTGCCAGAGCCTTTTGGACACAGTGTGGAATGTTGATCTGAGGGAAGGGGGGCGAGGGGTGAGGGGTGAGGGTTGAGGGCAGGGAAGCGATTTACCCGTGTGTTGCCTGAATAATGAATAAGATACTGTGTCAGATGGAGGGAGAGAGAGGGGGAGAGAGAGTGCATCAGACAGAACTGAGAGGGGAGAGAGCATTTTGTGTGAGTGTGTGTGTGTGGGTGAGTGCGTGTGCGTGTGTGTGTGTGTGTGTGTGGAATGAGAGTGATGTGTGTGTAGAACGGAAAGTGTGTGTGTGTGAGAGAAATAGAGAGATTGCACGGTAGAACAGTGATCACAGTCACCATTACATGACCTCTCTAGCGCAGGGCCCTGGGGCCACCATCAAACCAGTCCTTTTAGCGCCTGCCAGACCCCACCTCTACACCCCACCCCTACACCCCACCCCTACACCCCACCCCTACACCCCGCCCCTACACCCTGCCCCTACACCCCGCCCCCTACACCCCGCCCCTACACCCCACCCCTACACCCCACCCCTACGCCCCACCCCTACGCCCTGCCCCTACACCCCACCCCTACACCCCGCCCCTACGCCCCTGCACACCTACCCCCACAACCCGCCCCGCCCCACCCTGGCATACCAGCACCAGCCAACAGGCCCAGCAAACGTGGAGGGTAGACACACACAGTGCCCGGCTGCCCGCTGGAAAAGCTTAATGTGTCCTCCACCTCCGTTCACCCCCTTTCAATATCACTCAAAGCTCAGAGAGATTTTATATTCTCTTTTATTCATTGTGAAAAGGTTTGGCTTGTCTGGGCGTCATGGGAAAAGGGGAGGAGAGGGGGCGAGCCAGACAGACAAGAGAGTATAGGGCTTTAGGGAGGGCGAGCTCTACAGTCATGTAACACTCTGCAACCTTTACTGTCATGACAGAGGCAGGGAGGGAGGAATGGAGGGAGGGATGAGAGCGGGAGAGAGAGTGTGTGAAAGAGAGAGGGGGAAAAATAGAGAGAGTGAAAGAGAGAGTAGAGAGAGCTGTCTGTGCTCAAAATAATTTCTACCAAGTCCATATGAACCTGAGGGAGCTCTGTGGCACTCTGCTGTCACTGTCGCCCTTGGCTTGCTTTTAGGGGTTGTCTCGCCTGGGTGTCTTATTGACAACATCTGGGTAGAAAACACCGCATTTTCCACCGTAGGTGAACTGTAACAGAATTGAACTTTGAATCAGTCAAAGTCTGGATTTTCTCCTGTTGGGATCTAACGCTACTGCAAGTCGGTCAGTACAGAGAACACTGGGAAGGGCGGGGTAGCTTGCTTGCATATTTATTTAGTCATAGCACTGCGCTAGATGAGGTCAGTATAGCACGTTAGACTGACAGTCCACTCTGCCTCCAACCTCTGTGCCTCTCAGTACAGGATGTCATTTGAGACAGCTTCCACACCCTGCTAGACTACTGTCCCCAACATCCTACCCCTGTGCCCTAACACACCACCCCTGTGGCCCTAACACCACACCCCTTTGATCCTAACACCCCACCCCTGTGTTCCTAACACCCCACCCCTGTAAACCTAACACCCCACCCCTGTTACCTTAACACTCCACCCCTGTGTCCCTAACACCCCACCCCTGTGATCCTAACACCCCACCCCTGTTACCTTAACACTCCACCCCTGTGTCCCTAACACTCCACCCCTGTGATCCTAACACCCCACCCCTGTTACCCTAACACCCCACCCCTTTGATCCTAACACCCCACCCCTGTGACCCTAACAACCCACCCCTGTTACCCTAACACCCCACCCCTGTGTCCCTAACAACCCACCCCTGTGTCCCTAACACCCCACCCCTGTGTCCCAAACACCCTACCCCTGTGACCCTAACACCTCACCCCTGTACCCAAACTCCCTACCCCTATGCCCCTAACACCCCACCCCTGTGACCCTAACACCCCACCCCTGTGACCCTAACACCCCACCCCTGTAAACCTAACACCCCACCCCTGTGACCCTAACACCCCACCCCTTTGATCCTAACACCCCACCCCTGTGACCCTAACACCCCACCCCTGTACCCTAACACCCCACCCCTGTTACCCTAACACCCCACCCCTGTGCCCCTAACAACCCACCCCTGTAAACCTAACACCCCACCCCTGCTACCCTCACACCCCACCCCTGTGACCCTAACACCCCACCCCTGTGATCCTAACACCCCACCCATATGCCCCTAACACCCCACCCCTATGCCCCTAACACCCCACCCCTGTGACCCTAACACCCCACCCCTGTGACCCTAACACCCCACCCCTGTGGCCCTAACACTCCACCCCTATGCCCCTAACACCTCACCCCTATATGTCCCTAACATCCACCCCTGTGTCCCTAACACCCCACCCATATGCCCCCTAACACCCCCCCCCTGTGTCCCAAACACCCTACCCCTGTGACCCTAACACCCCACCCCTGTGACCCTAACACCCCACCCCTGTGACCCTAAAACCCCACCCCTGTAAACCTAACACCCCACCAATGTAAACCTAACACCCCACCCCTGTGACCCAAACACATCACACATCACACACACCCCAACATAACAACCATCCACATAACTCCACAAATATCCTGTGTATGAATCCCCCCCCACACACACACACATACACACACACCTTGCCACACACACACACACGTGTCTGCAACAGCCATTGTCCCCTCAGACCGTGTGCAGTGGAGATGGAGGTGACAAAAGGAGGACTGATATTGGCTCTTAATATTGATGTAATCAGATGGTCTGTGTGTGTTCGGCATCCATTTCTTCTTCTCTGGTCTTTCTTGCAGGTCAGAGAGAGCAACAATTATTTAGATGATCTTATTGCTTATTGATGAATCCTTTCATATGTATTTTCTTGGAGATTGTAGAAGAGGTTATACCCCTTTAAATCCTGCTTTTTCATAGTGAATCATGAGATTTTTAAACCAATGAATGGGCTGAAATGTCCTGCTCAACTTCCCCACAGCAGGTCTACCACTTTGACCACTGCATGACCTTTCTGAGGATGAAAGTTTACGTTGCCTTATGTAAGGAAGCATGTTGTTTTACTTCACACCACATGCACACACACACACACACACACACACACACACACACACACACACACGCACACACACACATCCACTGTTTGCTGTTGTATTTGTGCTGTTGCCAGTGTCGTCTGTCTGTGTTGTCCGTTTTGGCTTACATTGTTGTTGTTGTTTTTCTATCCCCCGTCCCACAGGAGGCCTTTTTCCTCTTGCTGTTATTTTAAATAAGAATTTGTTCTTAATTGACTTGCCTTGTTAATATAAAGGTTAAATAAAGGTTAAATAAAAGTTAAATAAAATAAAAACGAGAGATAGATAAAAGTGTTTGTTATATATAGCTTTTTGTACTTTTTCCACCAAATTTGTGATTTTGCCTTGGATTTGTACTGAGTCCCCAGTTTGCCATGGAAAATTCTAGAAAATATGTTTATGATCCAGAGATCCAAGAATCAGAAATGTCTTCAGATACGCCACCATTTGAAGTCGTGTTTTACTTTGTTGTTTAGAAAAACCATTCCAGCGTATCGAAGCCCAAGTAATTGGTGGATAATCCGACTTCTCTCAGTGGGAGAAACCAAACTGACCAGGGGGGTCGTCTCTACATGTGGCCTTCTCCCTTTCAACGCTGAAACCTAAAACGACAAACCTCCAGCCATCCTGCAGAGCCCAAACCCAGACACCTGTGATTAGCAGAACACAAAGAGCTCACAGAGCCACTGGCAGCAGCAGGTTATTTATTCCCCCTCTTATTTCATGAATCATTTATTTGCCAGGCTCAATGTGAGCTGGGCTGAAGTGACGTTGTTTTGGTGTAGGGTACCGGCTGAGTGCTAGGGAGGGCTACTGGGGTTAAGTGCCCTGGTGTCTGCTTCTCAGGAGGGTTGGCCCCGGGATGGAGGGATGGAAGGAGAGGAGGATATAGAGATTGTCCCGAAGGAGAAAGTCCACAGCTGGGAGACAGCCCTTATGAGTTTGGCCTCCGTGTCACACTTGTGCAGTGTCACACACACACACACACACACACACACACACACACACACACACACACACACACACACACACACACACACACACACAAACAAACACAGGTGGATCATCTCAGAGAGAAGTATATTAATCCAGACTGTTCTCATGTTTCTGTCATCAAAGATCTCCAGATCTGCCTCAGAGGGAGGTTGGGATCTCACACTGGCACATGAAACCTTACAGAAGTTGTGTATTTGTATTCGTTTGAAAAAGCAGGTTCTGATTTCCGTGCTACTGTAGATCTGTAGGGGTTACATTATGTCAGCTTCTTGAAACTATAGCAAGATCTTGTGTTTTGATATTTCAGGCGCATGCAGGCAGGCACACACACACACTGAGGATTGGCGCTGTGAGTGACCTTGTGGCTGTGTGCTCAGAACAGCACCAAGCCCAGCTGAACAGATCCTAATAACCATATCAAAACAACAATTAGGAAAATACTCAACACTGTTCTCTCCCACGCTTCATTAACAATAGCAAAATCCATAATCGTATACATTTTTATAGCAGTTTAATTTAATAAAGTGGAATGGGCCTAGTGCCACCATTAACATAATTCTACTTAACATTAATCTTGGTCATTAAAGAAGTGTGATCAATCCCCAGACATCCAAGTGGGGAAAAGAGGGGAAGATGAATAGAGAGAAGAGAGGGAAAGAGGAGAAGAAGGGCACTTAAAGCAATATTGAGTCTGGTTCCCTTCAGAGTCTAGCTTCTCCATCTCCAATAGGGAATAGAGCCAGCTAGAGCAGATAGTAGATAGCTGAAATCAAAACTTGAGGCGTTTTTAGATTCCCATTCTCCCTGTACCTCTCAGTACCTCAGTATTGACAGCTTTAGTGTGTCTGCTAGCTGATAGAGGGATAGAGCCCAGTGCTGCACATGCAAATAACTCATTAGGAGGAGTGTGAGGATGGGAGGATCGGAGCAGGCCCAGGCTGTGATTGACAGGGACAGCAAGGGGTGCAGGGGATGGATGGGCACGCTCGTACGCACTCGTTCTCACACTCCTCTGTTTCATCTCTCTCTCTCTCTCTCTCTCTCTCTCTCTCTCTCTCTCTCTCTCTCTCTCTCTCTCTCTCTCTCTCTCTCTCTCTCTCTCTCTCTCTCTCTCTCTCTCTCTCTCTCTCTCTCTCTCTCTCTCTCTCTCTCCTCATTCTCCTGCTACATTTTCTTTCATCAGCCACCAGAGGCTTGGAGACGGAGATGTGGGGTACAGTGGTGTTACTCACAACAAGTCTCCTCTCTCTTTTCCCCCCCTCTCTTTCTCTCTAATGTATTTCCCTCCCTTCTCACTTTCAACTACCCTTTTTACCTCTCCCTTTCTCATCCCTCTCTTTACCTCTTCACTTCTCACCTCCTTACCTTATTCTCTCTCTCTTCCTCTTCTCCGTTCCCTCTATCTTTGACCTCCTCTCCTGCACTCTTTCTGTCTCCCACAAACAGTGTCCTCACCAGCTCAGTATTACAGTGAAGCCATTGTTTGCCTGTTTAAACTTTATATGATATGTGGGCATTGTACTGGGTGTAGGAGATACAGTATGTTAGCTACATTGTGTAGGATCAATGTTCTATGACTGAGGGAGGGCTGGATACAGTAGATGTATTGATGAGCATGCACTACACTCTTAGAAAAGAAGGTGCTACCTAGAACCTAAAAGGGTTCTTCAGCTGTCCCCATAGGATAACCCTTTGAAGAACCCTTTTTGGTTCTAGATAGAACCCTTTTGGTCCAGGTAGAACCCTTTTGGGTTCCATGTATAACCCTTTCCACAGAGGGTTCTACATGGACCCCAAAAGGGTTCTACCTGGAACCCAAAAGGGTTCTATCTGGAACCAAAAAGGGTTCTACCTGGAACCCTTTTTTTCTGTAAAAGTAGAAGTGTCCTTGAGTTATAGCACTTCACTTCAAAAGGCCTGAGAAATAACGTGGGCTACTGTAAGTTAGAGCTGATAATAGTATTTCTTGAGGTGAGTAATACAGTGCTTTAGATTAAGAGGCTAGCTGCAGATCCATTTTTACTTTCTTTATGATCATTAAGAAATGCTCTCCAGGACGAGAAAGCGTTGCCATTGGTGATTTATTGATTGGGGTAATCGTTGGTGTACACTGATGAGGAGGACTGATACATGAGGAAGGCTGTAATCAGTCAGTCAGTCAGCTAGTCAGCTAGTCAGTCAGCCAGTTAGTCAGCTAGTCAGTCAGCTAGTTAGTCAGTCAGTCAGCTAGTCATTTAATCAGTCACTCAGTCAGCTAGTGTCAGTCAGCTAGTAAGTCAGTCAGTCCGTCCGTCAGTCAGTCAGTCAGTTAGTCAGCTAGTCAGTCAGTCAGCTAGTCAGTCAGTCAGCTAGTCAGTCAGTCAGCTAGTTAGTCAGTCAGCTAGTTAGTCAGTCAGCTAGTCAGTCAGTCAGCCAGTCAGTCAGTCAGCTAATCAGCCAGTCAGCCAGTCAGCCAGTCAGCTAGTCAGTCAGTCAGTCAGTCAGCTAATCAGCCAGTCAGCCAGTCAGCCAGTCAGCTAGTCAGTCAGTCAGTTAGTCAGCTAGTCAGCTAGTCAGTCAGTCAGCTGCTCAGTCAGTCTTTGTCCCCACAAAGAGAAAGGCCTGACTTGCCAACCAGGAGACCTGACTGAGTATCCACACTAGTTAACTAGTTGAAACAAACAGAGGAGGAAGGAGAAAAGCTTTCAGAGCCCTCTTTAAAAAGCAATTACCAGGAAACTGGGAGGAGAATCAGGGGACACAAGGCTGGTGGAGGGTTACTGATGGACTGGAACCTGAGTCCTTTGTGTGTGTGTGTGTGTGTGTGTGTGTGTGTGTGTGTGTGTGTGTGTGTGTGTGTGTGTGTGTGTGTGTGTGTGTGTGTGTGTGTGCTTGTGCATGTCTGTGTCTGTGTCTGTGTCTTTGTGTTGTGTGTGTGTGTTAGAGGGGCTCTAACTGGAGGGCAGGGGGGAGATTATGGGCTGTGTGTGTGGTGGAGGCCTGTCAGAGTCAAGGAGCTTTCTGAGCAATCCCAGACTTTGACAAACTTGACCTCTAACCTCCAGTACATAAAATCCCATTCTCAGAGAACATTAGCCATGACTCTGTAGAGCAACGTGGTCTCAGAGCATTTCGTATTATTCTGTACATAAATCCGAGACACACCATTTAGTATCATATGTAATGTTTCATATTGTATGTATTAATTTGTGGATGTCCATCATCCAATTCGTACAATGTGTTACGAATTTGCAAAACGTACAGACAGAAGACAGACAGAAAAAGCAGTGTGGGAGATAGTTGAGAAAAAGATAGTTGCAAAGAAATAGTTCAGAAGAATATAGTTTTCCACCAGTGTCTATGTGCAGACTGTTAGTGTACAGTACTAATAAGCCTCAATGTGACAGTACACAGTCAGTGATTAGATTTGCAGTGTATGATGTTGTGTATATTAGAAGATGTCCTCATTCTAAACGTGTCATGTTGGTAAACCTCAGTACGTCAGACTTCTCACTACACTTCTTCATCAAAAACAAACTCTTAGCAAAACTTCCTCTTCTCTCTCCTTCTCTCCATCTCTTGGTGTGTGTGTGTGTGTGTCTGTCTGTGTGTGTGTGTGTATATTTACTAATAGAGCTGTGACAGGCTGTGAATTGAGGCTGCCTGGCAGAAGGGTTGTGTGTGTTTGAAAGCAGTGAGACGCTATGCCTCGCGTCAGGCCCCAGCCTCTTCAAAGGGTAGCAGTCCCGCATAGTGAAGGGAAGTGTGTGTGTGTGTGTGTGTTAATGTGTGTGTTGCGCTGTGCTGGGAGTTAATAATAGAAATGTTCAGGTTCAGTAGAAGCAGCTAGCGCTTCCACAGGACTTCATTCAGTAATAAGAAAGCTCCTGGCTGCTCAAGTGCTCAACACACAGGCAGGCACACACACACACACACACACACACACACACACACACACACACACACACACACACACACACACACACACACACACACACACACACACACACACACACACACACTGTATGGTGTTCATTTCTTCTCAGCTCCAGTACTCTGGACAGAAAATTAAAGCAGGGGAAATGTATCTCAGATGATGTCGTTGTTTTTGCCTTGTATAACACAAAATTGCTGAGCGGGTGTGTGTGTTAAGTGTGTGGTGTAAGCTCAAATTGAAATGAAAGCTGTAGATTATTGAAATAAATGTTTAGGTCTGGCTGGAACTCTTCATCACCATCACAGATGTACTGGGCCGGGCCATAAAGGATAGACAGCGGCATGCTGGGACACATAAAATACGTTTCATATCTCTCCTCCTCAATGCACGCTAAGTGTGTGTATGTGTGTGTGATTGAGTGCGTGTGTTATCAGGGAGAAAGTAAAGGTCAGTACAGTTACATCCATCTTGTCATGTGTTGCTTGTTTTCCAGCAGTCAGCATATGTGTTAGTGTGTGTGTGTGTGTTATACCACAGGAGCTCAATGCTATCAGTGTGTGTCAGTTCAAAGGCAGTCACACCAGCAGACACGTGTAGGGGATCAACAGCGGTTCCCAAACTAGGGGTCGCAGCCCCACGTAGGGTCGCCTGATATGAAAATGGGGTCGCGGGAGAATTTCAAAAATCCTGAAAGAATATATATATATACAAAATATATATATATATTATAATATCGTCTTTGTATCTGGAAATCGTTGTAATGTGGTTAACCGTAAAAATTTAAATAAAAACTATTCAAATCTAAAAGATACAATTCAACCAGAGAGCAGCCTTAGATTATGGGAAATGGCCGCACTTGACCGTTGCACTGGAATCATTCCCACGGTGAATGGCTAGGCCCACTACGCTATGAAACCACACACTATTGCAGAGACTTTGATATTACCAGCTGCAGTTGATATGGTGAAAACAATGTGTGGGGAGGCAGAGGCACAGAAACTCACAACAATACTGTCAGATAACACTGTTAAATGAAGAATTGATGCTATTGCTAGCAATCAAGTGGAAACTGACTAAATGACTCAAACTCCCCAGCTTATGCTCTCCAAATGGACGTTAGCTGTGAGGGCCAAGATGCCCATGCATTGACTTTTGTTTCTATATACATGTCGGGGGATGCTATTCCCGAGCATGAAACGGCAAAGGGGATGTTCAGTGTGCAGCGTGGCTACATTGACGAAAACAGATTCCATGGGATCGAATGGTGGGCTTTTGCACAGATCCATCTATGGCGGAACGGCAGGCAGGCCTCTGGACGTATGGTACACTGAGAGCAACTGGCGGCAGAAGAGCTGAGCATAGAACTCGAAAAAATACTGCAGCAGGTAACTTAGATTGTGAACTATTACATCAAACCACAAAACTACAGTATGTGGAGATATGGGATCAGAGCATGACATTGTTCTATTTCACACCGAGGCTTGGTGGTTATCGAGTGTTGGAAAGAGTTTTCGCATTGAGAGAGGAACTGTTGTCATTCACAATGTATGTAATAAAAAACTGACTTGGTTGACTTTTCTGTGTAATGAAAAGAAAATGTGTCTCCGTTCCAAATTAACAGACATATTTGGGAAAATGAACGAACAGAACACAAGCATGCAGGGGAAATACAAAACCATTCTACAGATGAGTAACCGAAAAGTCACTTCAAAAGCAAACCATGCCCCCTTCCCTCAGCTGTGCATGTTTCTAACAGAAAGCAACATCAGTAAGTGTCCCACACGAGTGATGACTGCTCACCTCCAACACTTGGAAGAGCACTTTGGGACCTACTTCCAATCTGTTTGACTGTGATCCTGGCTCAGTTGACATGTCGGTAAGTGAAATCGAACAGCTGATCGAGCTGTCATGTGACCGAATGCTGCAGACAACGCATTCATGGCTCACTACGGAGGAGTTTTGGTTCCTGAATATTCTGCCATCTCCCTCTGAGCATTAAAACTCATGGTACCGTTCGCCAGCTCATATCTGTGTGAAGCTGGATTCAGTGCTCTCGTCTGCATTAAAACCAAATATCGATCCAGGTTGGATGTGACAGCAGAGATGAGGTGCGTACTGTCGACCACGCCTCCTGACTTTGAGAAGCTCCGACGCGACGTGCATCAAGCACACCCATTTCATTAGTGGTGGTGAGACAAGAGACATTATGTCATACTAACTTGGAATTGACTGTCACAGCCCCACATTAAAAGTATGTGATGGTGAGTTGAGAAGACAATCAGAAGCTACCCCAGCTTGGCCCACACGGCCTGCATTATCGCCCCTAACACACACAGGCCGAACCAAACACAACCACCGTCACACACAGACAACCAATCACTGCCCACCCTGACACATAGGAAGCCAATGACCAGCTTCTCTCAACCACTGATGAACAATCCTCACTTTAATAAACAGGGAAGCACTCGTTAGTACCCTCTGACATCAACCTCATTACCCAAAGGAGAACAGAGACTTCTGATTGGTGATTGGATGTGCTAGTCAACTTACTGACAAGCTACAACTGATGGTAGAATAGAGAAGATTCTAGCGATGCTCAGTTCTCTGTAAGACTCAGATGGGTTTGGTGGTGTTTTGTTTCTTTGAAGGTAAAAGTATATAGACCACAGGAAGGAAAGTCATCGTAAGTCTCTCACTCTCATTTCCTGTGAGGGGTTCCTGAGAGAGTGAGGTGCTTCCTGTAGCCTCCGTGTAGCGACCAGGGACTCTGCTGTGATGGAAGAACAGTGCTGGAGCTTTGATTTGATGTGTGTGCTGCAGAGGATGGAGTCTTTATCTTAGCTAACCCTTCCAATCCTCCTGCTTCCACCATGACCTGATGTCTCAGGAGCACCTCATCCCCTGTCTCTCACTCTCTTACCTCCCCACCCATCCTACCTCATCCCCTGTCTCTCACTCTCTTACCTCCCCACCCATCCTACCTCATCCCCTGTCTCTCACTCTCTTACCTCCCCACCCGTCCAACCTCATCCCCTGTCTCTCACTCTCTTACCTCCCCACCCGTCCTACCTCATCCCCTGTCTCTCACTCTCTTACCTCCCCACCCATCCTACCTCATCCCCTGTCTCTCACTCTCTTACCTCCCCACTCGTCCAACCTCATCCCCTGTCTCTCACTCTCTTACCTCCCCCACCCGTCCTACCTCATCCCCCTGTCTCTAACTCTCTTACCTCCCCACCCGTCCTACCTCATCCCCTGTCTCTCACTCTCTTACCTCCCCACCCGTCCTACCTCATCCCCTGTCTCTCACTCTCTTACCTCCCCACCCGTCCTACCTCATCCCCTGTCTCTAACTCTCTTACCTCCCCACCCGTCCTACCTCATCCCCTGTCTCTCACTCTCTTACCTCCCCACCCATCCTACCTCATCCCCTGTCTCTCACTCTCTTACCTCCCCACCCGTCCTACCTCATCCCCTGTCTCTCACTCTCTTACCACCCCACCCGTCCTACCTCATCCCCTGTCTCTAACTCTCTTACCTCCCCACCCGTCCTACCTCATCCCCTGTCTCTCACTCTCTTACCTCCCCACCCGTCCTACCTCATCCCCTGTCTCTCACTCTCTTACCTCCCCACCCGTCCTACCTCAACCCCTGTCTCTCGCTCTCTTACTTCCCCACTCATCCTACCTCATCCCCTGTCTCTCACTCTCTTACCTCCCCACTCATCCTACCTCATCCCCTGTCTCTCACTCTCTTACCTCCCCACTCATCCTACCTCATCCCCTGTCTCTCACTCTCTTACCTCCCCCACTCATCCTACCTCATCCCCTGTCTCTCACTCTCTTACCTCCCCACTCATCCTACCTCATCCCCTGTCTCTCACTCTCTTACCTCCCCACTCATCCTACCTCATCCCTTGTCTCTCACTCTCTTACCTCCCCAGTCATCCTACCTCATCCCCTGTCTCTCACTCTCTTACCTCCCCACTCATCCTACCTCATCCCCTGTCTCTCACTCTCTTACCTCCCCACTCATCCTACCTCATCCCTTGTCTCTCACTCTCTTACCTCCCCAGTCATCCTACCTCATCCCCTGTCTCTCACTCTCTTACCTACCCAGTCATCCTACCTCATCCCCTGTCTCTCACTCTCTTACCTCCCCACTCATCCTACCTCATCCCCTGTCTCTCACTCTCTTACCTCCCCAGTCATCCTACCTCATCCCCTGTCTCTCACTCTCTTACCTCCCCACTCATCCTACCTCATCCCCTGTCTCTCACTCTCTTACCTCCCCACTCATCCTACCTCATCCCCTGTCTCTCACTCTCTTACCTCCCCAGTCATCCTACCTCATCCCCTGTCTCTCACTCTCTTACCTCCCCACTCATCCTACCTCATCCCCTGTCTCTCACTCTCTTACCTCCCCAGTCATCTTACCTCATCCCCTGTCTCTCACTCTCTTACCTCCCCTACCCCCCACCTGCTCTACCTCCTACCCTGCGGCAGCAGTCAGCCTGGCTAATGGAACCACTTACCGGCCCTTTAAATCTTAAATGTGCTGTTTAACCCCTTATTGATGGGGCCCTCCATCTGCAGCCTCTAGCCCAGGCCAGGTTGTAAATCTAATGGTCGGGGATGAATGCTTGTAGAGCAGGGTAGACTGGACTGGAGACATGTTGACCATTAGACAGAGAAGGAAATACAACTGCTGGAGCTGTCTGTCTTCCAGCAATTGTTTTTCAACGATTTAGCAGTGTGGACATGTTTTTCTGTTCAGTTGCAATCCTTTGTTCGGTTTTTCCAATACTGCCCTAATTTATGAGAACGGTTTCTCAGACTCTTTGTCTTGAAGCTATGTGAAACATACTGAGAAATAAACCAGGCTGAGCTTCATACACAACAGTACACTTCCTCCCTATCTCTCTTTGATGTGACAGGAAGGAACGTTCGGGAGTTGTTGCATATGGTCTGCTTCCTACTATGACAGGTGGTTATGATATGATACACCTTTAGAGCGCTGCTGGACCTATATCACACTGCATGGATGAATGAATGGATAGGCAGTGGTTGTGTGTAATGTGAACACAAAGCTAAGTTGTGGTTTTATTTTAGTAAATACTTTCTTAACACTTATTTTTCTTAAAACTGCATTGTTGGTTAAGGGCTTGTAAGTAAGCATTTCACTGTAACGTCTACACCTGTTGTATTCGGCGCATGTGACAAATATAATTTGATTTGATTTGATTTGATCCTCAGTTGGAGCCTAGTCACTCCTAAGTGAGCCAGAGAGAGACTGGGACAGGAAGAGAGAGAAGAGAGAAGGAGGGAGAGAGAGAGAGCGAGAGAGAAGGAGAGAGAGAGAGGGAGAGACTGGGACAGGAAGAGAGAGAAGAGAGATGAAGGGAGTGTATCAGAGAATTCTAGTCGCAAGATAATGATGACAGAATTGTAGATCATATATCTCGGACCGTTTCCTTTCCCATATTGGACTTTATGGGTTGTAGATTCTGCTGTATGTAGCGTAGCTCTTGTTTTCACAAACCAATATATGATGTGATTGTGCACATTGTGCAGTGTTTGATGGATTCCCTCTGCCTCCACATAGCATCCCCCTTACAGACAGCCACTAGACCATCAGTACATGGTTAGAGAGAGACCCAAGGCTTGGATGCAGTAAATTCATAGAAAGATTTCCCTTGGGGAATCGATTTAGAGCCCTCATGTAATCTGGGACGTTGGTCCTAATATCTAATATCCCCACCCCACCCCCTCTCCCACTCACAGATGGGATATCCCCTTTCCCCCGAGGCTTTGGAAAAAAGGAAATGTGTTTACCCAAGAGGAAAGACATTGGGGTCACATGCAATATTGCAGTGACTTAACCCCCTCAGTATATGTACACAGAGTATATATGTACACATGACAGGTGGCCTCCTGTTTAACGGAGGTATAATCTCTATATCCTGCTCTGAAGCATCTGACTGGCTCTGCTTCCTCCACCACCACACTGCCCAGGGTCATGTACCCCAGCAGGAGAGCCACCCCATAACTCCCTTCCTCGCCCCCTCGCCCCCCACCCAGATCCCACTCCCAGAGCCAGCTGTATCCCCTCACCTCAGGGTAGGGGCTCAGGGTCTGGTGTGGGGGTCTGGGGCAAGTATGTTTGCCAGCTGCCAAATGAAAGGGGATAAATCAGCCAAATGAAAACAAAGAGTCAGGTCTGCTTGACCATAATTAAATCCGTATGTAGGTTCCTCTTCCTCAGAGTACTACATGTTCTATGTTCTACACACACTCTGACTGGGCTTCTGGAGACACATGATATACACACTCCATGCACTCTATACACACTATACATTCTATACACACTCCATACACACTCCATGCACTCTATACACACTATACATTCTATAAACACTCCATACACACTCCATGCACTCTATACACACTATACATTCTATACACACTCCATACACACTCCATGCACTCTATACACACTATACATTCTATAAACACTCCATACACACTCCATGCACTCTATACACACTATACATTCTATACACACTCCATACACACTCCATGCACTCTATACACACTATACATTCTATAAACACTCCATACACACTCCATGCACTCTATACACACTATACATTCTATAAACACTCCATACACACTCCATGCACTCTATACACACTATACATTCTATACACACTCCATACACACTCCATGCACTCTATACACACTATACATTCTATACACACTCCATACACACTCCATGCACTCTATACACACTATACATTCTATACACACTCCATACACACTCCATGCACTCTATACACACTATACATTCTATAAACACTCCATACACACTCCATGCACTCTATACACACTATACATTCTATACACACTCCATACACACTCCATGCACTCTATACACACTATACATTCTATACACACTCCATACACACTCCATGCACTCTATACACACTATACATTCTATACACACTCCATACACACTCCATGCACTCTATACACACTATACATTCTATACACACTCCATACACACTCCATGCACTCTATACACACTATACATTCTATAAACACTCCATACACACTCCATGCACTCTATACACACTATACATTCTATACACACTCCATACACACTCCATGCACTCTATACACACTATACATTCTATAAACACTCCATACACACTCCATGCACTCTATACACACTATACATTCTATACACACTCCATACACACTCCATGCACTCTATACACACTATACATTCTACACACACTCCATACACACTCCATGCACTCTATACACACTATACATTCTATACACACTCTATACACACTCCATGCACTCTATATACACTATACATTCTATACACACTCCATGCACTCTATACACACTCCATTCACTCTACTGTATATACACACTCCATGCACTCTATACACACTCCATATATTCTATACACACTCCATGTACTGCATGCACTCTATACACACTCCATATATTCTATACACACTCCATGTACTGCATGCACTCTATACACACTCCATACATTCTATACACACTCCATGCACTGCATGCACTCTATACACACTCTTTACATATTCATAGAGTATGACATGGAAATGGAAATTGCCTGAGCTTGATATTTGTTCTGATTTACCTCAGATTTGTTTTTCTCTTTTTTGTTTCATGTCTGGATCCTCTTCTCCTCACCTACTATGGCTGTGCCATCTACAGGTAAGACTACTTCCTATAAAATACATCTTTACGTAACACTTTGTAACATCTCAAGTGTAGTAGCTAGCTGCTAGCTTGATAACATGGCGCCCTTGATGCCACTGAGACGGGGTAAAAAAAAGAGATACACTACAACAGTATGAATGATACGTGGGCCATGCACCAGGCAGTCCCCATGCACCTGGAGAAGGAGGGAAGGAGGGCTTACATCAGGGGAGTAGTGCTATAATGATGAGGAATGTGTCAGTGCTGTTGTAATGGCCGAGGGGATAGGCTTCCATGACCTCGCTGTACCTGTCTAAGCTCATCTACAAACTGAATGAGGCCTTACGCCGTGTGTGTCACTGCCTATCATACACACTTTCTCATTTATTTATTTATATATATAAGGATTCTTATTATTTTTGACAGTACAGCGGGAAATGTAGAGAGGGAGACAGATAGTATAGCGACCGAAGACTCAAACCCCCGTCGCCAGGGGGCATATGTGGTCCGGAGAGTTTAGACCGCTACACCAGACTCCTGCACACACTTTCTCATTTATATTATAATGAGGGTGTCAGGATCACTCTGGCTCTCCATTCATAATGGGAGGATACAGATTGATAGAACTGGTAGACTCTGTAGGGATGTACACATGGATGGGTACAACAACAGGTCGTGTAGTATTGAAATAGAACACATCAAAACGTGATGAAAATATATGTGACTGTGAAAGTAATGGACCTGTGTTGCCTCAGCCAGGTGATTAGGAAGGGAAGTTGATGTGAATCAGACTGTTGCATTAGCAGCTATGTTATAGTTCAGCTGTATCATTGATCCCTGTGACATCCTCCATCTCTTTGCCCTGCTGTTACCTGATAGGAGGTAATGAATGACAGCTCTAGGTAATCCTACTCATCATGGGGCTCAGAGGTCCCATCTCTCCCATAACTAGTGAAACCGTTAGAGTGGGACATGGACGCCCCCAGCCATACAGGTACAGCGGTTCGGTGGGGACAGGAAGGCTTACTGACCCATGGACTAGTTCAATTAGCATTGGCCAACGACACCTGCTCTCCCCACCGCCTCTCAGTGCTACAGTACGCCCGCGGGGCTGTGTGTGTGTGTGTGTGTGTTGTCGGTGTTATTGCACATCTCCATTAAATATTAAAACATGCCAGGCTTGGGCCTGTGAGTGCACTAGGGTTAGTACTCCTGGTCCCCCCTCTCATAAAACATGAAAGAAAGAGCAAAGGAGAGGAGGAGTGGAGAATGTGAAGGGAAAGAGAAGTGCAGAAGGGGATGAGAGGAAGAGTTGAGAATTGGAAAGGAGGGGAAGGAGAAGAGAGGAGAGGAGGGAATTCGGAGGTAGTCATTATGGTTAGCAGGGATATTGGGGGTAGAGTTAGAGCTATGCTTGTGTTTCAAAAGGAAGTCAAGGTAAGACCATGGCTTGGCCTAGGGTTTTGGCTGTCAAACCCAAAAGTTAATTTCAGACCCTGAGATAAGAAGATAGGAGAAGACAGAGACAGAGACAGACAGGCGGAGAGTAGAGGTCAGGGAGAGGAGCCACACAGCTCGTAATGGGTTTAACCTCTGAACCCCATCCGTGTCCTGACCCCTCCTCTAATTCAGCGTGACTGACAGCTCTGGATCAGCTCACATTCTTCATGTCTGTCGCTGTGGCAACAGGAGGGATTAAAGTCCACTGTGACTGAATTCAATCCAATTAGATTTGTAAATGAAATGTCTAAAAAGATATCAAACAAATACACCACAGCAGCTACAATCCTCAGACTTCAGCATCCTCATTTATCCTTGGTGTCTTAAGCACCAATCATTAACTTCAAGTATCCATTCTCATCATATTGTAGCTCTAGAAAAGGTGGTGTATAGACCGCATGCAGGCTCTGCTCTGTAGGATGGCAGGGTACTGCAGGATAGTTCTCTCTAGGAGTCCTCTGATTAGCCAATCCCATCTCAGCATTCCCCTAATGGAGCGCATAGAGGACTTCAAAAGGAGACTAATTGTTGTCTGTTTGTTTGTTAATGTGCCTCTTGTTTGGGTGGTGCTGGGAACAGATGTGCCTTATGAACTAAGTGGAGAGATGGAGAGTGATGGAGGAAGAGAGGAATGAGGAATGAGGGATGAGAGAGGAGGGATGGACAGCAAAATCAGCAGTGTAATTATCACTACTGGAGTCAATCATCTGCCTCAACTGACAAAGAAAAACAGAGTTGTTGTAGATGATGCACCTTGAGTGAGAACAGTTTCTCTCCTTCCTCAAAGGTGGCTGGATGTTTTTGGAGAAGTCTCTTTACCAGAAGAACCATTTAGATGATTGAGGATGTGTGCATGGATGAATCACAGGAAATAGCAGGGAGCACCTGGTCTAGCCTCTGGTCTACAGCCATGAGCGACTCTGAAAATAGGTAGAAAAGGTAGAATAGAGGAGTGTATTGAAGTGAGCATGAGGAGGTCAAGAGGGGTTGATTGGAGGTAAAGTCTCCCTGCATTCTTCATTAGTTGACCCCTGTCTGTCTGTGATGTAGCCTCAGGGGTTTCCCTGGGGTCATTACCTTTTAACTAGCCGTTGAACGCTTAATGCCACGTGTCAAACTCATTCCACAGAGGGCTGAGTGTCTTCGGGTTTTCTAGGTCTTAATTGAAAGGGAAAAAATAAAACCTGCAGACACTCGGCCCTCCATGGAATGAGTTTGACATGTGCATGGGCTGGTTTGGGGTAAGCATGGTTGGTACAGTTTAATATCAAAAGGGCTCAATGTTAAGTCAGGTCACAAAACGTAAAAAATTGTCATTGGCTTATCTCCTCCTTCAATCTCAAGGAAACAAAACAAGAGGCGTGGCCACTAAGAGGTGGACGACACCCCTACTCTTCATACTTGACAAGCTCCTGCTTCTCTCTACTTGTTGAAGAAAACGTTTATTTTTACCCAGACTTCAGATTACTGGCTCTCTTTACTTCAGCAATAATAACAACAGCTGTGATTATGTGTTTTCTTCTTCAGAAAAAAATATGAAGATACTATGAATAAATGCATGTACCCCCTTCACAAAAAGCAATTCATCAACTTTGGGGCACTTTGTCACAAAAGATTGCAGTTGCACTCTAACTTAGCATGGAGAAGTGACTGTAGGAGAGTTCGGAAGAGGACTCCACTCTCTCTCTCTCTCTCTCTCTTGCCACACATGCACACTGCCTGGCATGGACATGTACAATAACAGAAATGTATGATACATGGTACAGAAATACATGGAAGCTGAATGGAGCTGTTTAAAACTGTATACTGAATGCATGTTTAGTGTGTAACCACTGGCTTTCTTCAGTAATGTAATTCCGTGACGAAAGAAGGCAGTGGATTTATATGTGTTAGGCTATGAAAGGATTTATATGTGTTAGGCTATATATGGATTTATATGGGTTAGGCTATGAAAGGATTTATATGTGTTAGGCTATATATGGATTTATATGGGTTAGGCTATATATGGATTTATATGTGTTAGGCTATATATGGATTTATATGTGTTAGGCTATATATGGATTTATATGTATTAGGCTATATATGGATTTATATGGGTTAGGCTATATATGGATTTATATGTGTTAGGCTATATATGGATTTATATGGGTTAGGCTATGAAAGGATTTATATGTGTTAGACTATATATGGATTTATATGTGTTAGGCTATATATGGATTTATATGGGTTAGGCTATATATGGATTTATATGGGTTAGGCTATATATGGATTTATATGTGTTAGGCTATATATGGATTTATATGTGTTAGGCTATATATGGATTTATATGTGTTAGACTATATATGGATTTATATGTGTTAGGCTATATATGGATTTATATGGGTTAGGCTATATATGGATTTATATGGGTTAGGCTATATATGGATTTATATGTATTAGGCTATATATGGATTTATATGTGTTAGGCTATATATGGATTTATATGGGTTAGGCTATATATGGATGTATATGGATTAGACTATATATGGATTTATATGTGTTAGGCTATATATGGATTTATATGGGTTAGGCTATATATGGATTTATATGGGTTAGGCTATATATGGATTTATATGTATTAGGCTATATATGGATTTATATGGGTTAGGCTGTATATGGATTTATATGGGTTAGGCTATATATGGGTTTATATGGATTAGGCTATATATGGATTTAAATGGGTTAGGCTATATATGGATTGATATGTGTTAGGCTATATATGGATTTAAATGGGTTAGGCTATATATGGGTTTATATGGGTTAGGCTATATATGGATTTAAATGGGTTAGGCTATATATGGATTTATATGTGTTAGGCTATATATGGATTTAAATGGGTTAGGCTATATATGGATTTATATGTATTAGGCTATATATGGATGTATATGTGTTAGGCTATATATGGATTTATATGGGTTAGGCTATATATGGATGTATATGGATTAGACTATATATGGATTTATATGGGTTAGGCTATGAAAGGATTTATATGTGTTAGGCTATATATGGATTTATATGTGTTAGGCTATATATGGATTTATATGTGTTAGGCTATATATGGATTTAAATGTGTTAGACTATATATGGATTTATATGTGTTAGGCTATATATGGATTTATATGGGTTAGGCTATATATGGATTTATATGGGTTAGGCTATATATGGATTTATATGGGTTAGGCTATATATGGATTTATATGTATTAGGCTATATATGGATTTATATGTGTTAGGCTATATATGGATTTATATGGGTTAGGCTATATATGGATGTATATGGATTAGACTATATATGGATTTATATGTGTTAGGCTATATATGGATTTATATGGGTTAGGCTATATATGGATTTATATGGGTTAGGCTATATATGGATTTATATGTATTAGGCTATATATGAATTTATATGGGTTAGGCTGTATATGGATTTATATGGGTTAGGCTATATATGGGTTTATATGGATTAGGCTATATATGGATTTAAATGGGTTAGGCTATATATGGATTGATATGTGTTAGGCTATATATGGATTTAAATGGGTTAGGCTATATATGGGTTTATATGGGTTAGGCTATATATGGATTTAAATGGGTTAGGCTATATATGGATTTATATGTGTTAGGCTATATATGGATTTAAATGGGTTAGGCTATATATGGATGTATATGGGTTAGGCTTTATATGGATTTAAATGTTTTAGGCTATATATGGATTTATATGGGTTAGGCTATATATGGATTTATATGGGTTAGGCTATATATGGATTTAAATGGGTTAGGCTATATATGGATTTAAATGGGTTAGGCTATATATGGATGTCACGATCGTTGACAGACGGGTCAGACCAAGGCGCAGCGTGATATGCATACATGTTTATTTGACTTATAAACACAACGACAAAACAAGAAACGAAACGAAACGTGAAGTCCAAGGTACACAAACAACATCTCCCTTTTAGCCTCCTGTAGCCTCGTCATCCACCCCGTTGCCTCTCGGGTCTCCGTCGTCGGCACGGTTGGCGCCATTTCACCTCTCCTGCCTGGGCATCTACCTTCGCCCATGGCCCTTTCCCCGCAAATATCTCCTCCCATGACCACCATTTGCCCACCTGTGACATGGCTATTCGCTCTTCCTGGGCACGCTGCTTGGTCCTCGTTTGGTGGGATCTTCTGTCACGTTCGTTGATGAACGGGACGGACCAAGGCGCAGCGTGATATGCATACATGTTTATTTGACTTATAAACACAACGACAAAACAAGAAACGAAACGAAACGAAACGTGAAGTCCAAGGTACACAAACAACATAACTCACACGGAACAAGATCCCACAACCCACTAGTGCCAATAGGCTGCCTAAGTATGGTCCCCAATCAGAGACAACGAGCGACAGCTGCCTCTGATTGGGAACCACACCGGCCAACATAGACATACTAGATCTAAACATAGAAAATACAACATAGAACATCACAACAAGATACACACCCTGACTCAACATGTAAGCGTCCTCTGAGTCAGGGCGTGACAGTACCCCCCCCCAAAGGTGCGGACTCCGACCGCACAACATACACATAACAGGGTAGGGGCCAGGTGGGCATTCCGCCTCGGAGGCGGATCCGGCTCGGGGCGTGACGACCTCTCACTCTCCGCCTCCCTGTTGCGCCCCTGGTCTGGTCTAGACCTCGGCGCGTTGCTTCCCCTCTCCTTCCTCCCACTATACTCCAAGCCCTGTCTGGACCCTGGTGTGGGAGACCCCGAACCTGGAGAGGGGCTGACGTCTGGGTCTGGACTGGAGCCGCTGACCGGAGCTGGACCGGGCAACGGTGGAGCGGACTGCTCAGGCTCCGGACTGGAGCCGCTGACCGGAGCTGGACCGGGCACCGGTGGAGCGGACTGCTCAGGCTCCGGACTGGAGCCGCTGACGGGAGCTGGACTGGGCACCGGTGGATTGGACTGCTCTGGCTCTGGAGTAGAGCCGCTGACCGGATCTGGACTGGACCCCGGTGGAGCGGACTGCTCTGGCTCCGGAGTGGAGCCGCTGACCGGAGCTGGATCAGGCACCGGTGGAGCGGACTGCTCTGGCTCCGGAGTGGAGCCGCTGACCGGATCTGGACTGGGCCCCGGTGGAGCGGACTGCTCTGGCTCCGGAGTGGAGCAGCTGACCGGAGCTGGATCAGGCACCGGTGGAGCGGACTGCTCTGGCTCCGGAGTGGAGCCGCTGACCGTTGCCGAACCGGGCACAGGTGGAACAGGCACGGGCCATGCCGGACTGGACACACGCACCACTGTCTTGGTGCGAGGAGCAGGAACAGGCCGGGCCGGGCTGGCGACGCGCACCACTGGCTTGGTGCGAGGGGCAGGAACAGTCCGGACCGGGCTGGCGACGCGCACCACTGGCTTGGTGCGAGGGGCAGGAACAGGCCGGACCGGGCTGGCGACGCGCACCACTGGCTTGGTGCGAGGAGCAGGAACAGGCCGGACCGGGCTGGTGACGCGCACCACTGGCTTGGTGCGAGGGGTAGGAACAGGCCGGGCCGGGCTGGCGACGAGCACCACTAGCTTGGTGCGAGGGGCAGGAACAGGCCGGGCCGGGCTGGCGAAGCGCACCACTAGCTTGTTGCGAGGGGCAGGAACAGGCCGGACCGGGCTGGCGACGCGCACCACTGGCTTGGTGCGAGGGGCAGGAACAGGACGGGCCGGGCTGGCGGAACGCACACCACTGGCTTGGTGCGAGGGACAGGAACAGGCCGGACCGGGCTGGCGACGCGCACCACTGACTTAGTGCGGGGAGCAGGAACGGGCCGGACCGGACTGGCGACACGCACCACTTGCTTGGTGCGAGGAGCGGGACTGGGTTCCTTTATTAACCCCCGCTCCTTCTGCTGCCTAACCAGCTCCTCTCGCCGTGCCTCTACACTTTCCTTCTCCCTTTTAGCCTCCTGTAGCCTCGTCATCCACCCCGTTGCCTCTCGGGTCTCCGTCGTCGGCACGGTTGGCGCCGTTTCACCTCTCCTGCCTGGGCATCTACCTTCGCCCATGGCCCTTTCCCCGCAAATATCTCCTCCCATGACCACCATTTGCCCACCTGTGACATGGCTATTCGCTCTTCCTGGGCACGCTGCTTGGTCCTTGTTTGGTGGGATCTTCTGTCACGTGATATGCATACATGTTTATTTGACTTATAAACACAACGACAAAACAAGAAACAAAACGAAACGAAACGTGAAGTCCAAGGTACACAAACAACATACCTCACACTGAACAAGATCCCACAACCCACTAGTGCCAATAGGCTGCCTAAGTATGGTCCCCAATCAGAGACAGTGAGCGACAGCTGCCTCTGATTGGGAACCACACCGGCCAACATAGATCTAGACATACTAGATCTAAACATAGAAAATACAACATAGAACATCACA